>NC_091432.1:237315114-237615114 GCF_964237555.1 Oryctolagus cuniculus | reverse complement strand
CTGGGAGGAGGGGCCGAGCTCACACCACTCTGCCTGCAGAGGAGATAGAGAAGAAGCTGAACACCTACCACAAGGGGGCCAAGATCTGGAAAATGCTCATCTTCTGCCAGGTGGGCTCCTCCCCATCCCACCCTGGGGGGGCTGGGGGTGTGTGTCAAGGGTGTGTGACTGCGTGTCAGTGTGTGTGAGCACAAGTGTGATGTAAGTACAGGTGTGTGGCTGTGTGTGTGCAGGTGTGAGTGCAGGGTGTGACTGAGTATAGGTGTGTGGCTGTGAGTGCAGGGTGTGACTGAGTGTAGGTGTGTGGCTGAGTGTAAGTGCCGGTGTGTGAGTACAGCGTGTGAGTATGAGTGCAGGGTGTGACAGAGTCTAGGTGTGTGGCTGTGAGTGCAGGGTGTGAGTGTGAGTGCAGGGTGTGACTGCAGGTGTGTGTGAGTGCAGGGTGTGACTGCAGGTGTGTGGCTTTGAGTGCAGGGTGTGAGTGTGAGTGCACGGTGTGACTGCAGGTGTGTGTGAGTGTGGGGTGTGACTGAGTGTAGGTGTGTGGCTGAGTGTAAGTGCCAGTGTGTGAGTACAGCGTGTGAGTGTGAATGCAGGGTGTGACAGAGTCTAGGTGTGTGGCTGTGAGTGCAGGGTGTGACTGCAGGTGTGTGGCTTTGAGTGCAGGGTGTGAGTGTGAGTGCACGGTGTGACTGCAGGTGTGTGTGAGTACAGGGTGTGACTGAGTGTAGGTGTGTGGCTGTGAATGTAAGTGCAGGTGTGTGAGTGCAGGCTGTGAGTATGTGAGTGCAGGGTGTGACTGCAGGTGTGTGTGCAGGTGTGAGTGCGGGGTGTGACTGAGTTTAGGTGTGTGGCTGGGTGTAAGTGCAGGTGTGTGAGTGTAAGTGTGTGGATGTGAGTGTAGGTGTGTGGCTGTGAGTGCAGGGTGTGAGTATGTGAGTGCAGGGTGTGGTGTGGGCATAGGTGTGCGAGTGTGAGTGCAGGTGTGTGTGCAGGGTGTGACTGAATGTAGGTATGTGGCTGAGTGTAAGTGCCAGTGTGTGAGTGCAGGTGTGTGGCTGTGAGTGCAGGGTGTGACTGCAGGGTGTGGCTGTGACTGCATGGTGTGACTGCAGGGTGTGGCTGTGAGCACCGGGTGTGAGTGCAGGGTGTGAGTATGTGAGTGCAGGGTATGACTGCAGGTGTGGCTGTAACTGCAGGGTATGGCTGTGAGTGCAGGGTGTGCAGGTGTGTGGGTGTGAGTTCAGGGTGTGAGTATGTGAGTGCGGGGTGTGACTACAGGTGTGTGGCTGTGAGTGCAGGGTGTGGGTGTGACTGCAGGTGTGTGGCTGTGAGTGCAGGGTGTGGCTGTGAGTACCGGGTGTGACCGCTGTGAGCCTGTGCAGCCGCACCCTGAAGCCCTGACCTTGGCCTCTTTCAGGGAGGTCCCGGACACCTCTATTTGCTCAAGAACAAGGTGGCCACCTTTGCCAAAGTGGAGAAGGAAGAGGACATGATCCAGTGAGAGGGGCCGGGGCCTGGGCTGGGCGGCTGGAGGCAGAGCCTGGGCCCCCTCCTGCCACAGAGATCTCTGGTTCACCCGGGGTCCTGGCTGAAGCCCCTGTCGCGCCCCCTCCCACCAGCTTCTGGAAGCGGCTGAGCCGCTTGATGAGCAAGGTGAACCCCGAGCCCAACGTCATCCACGTCATGGGCTGCTACATCCTGGGAAACCCCAACGGAGAAAAGGTGAGGCCCCTGCCCCTTCAGCCCCGGGGAACCCTGTGCTGTCCAAGCCAGGCCTCCCACCTCCCCACCCCTGCCCCTTCAGCCCCGGGGAACCCTGTGCTGTCCAAGCCAGGCCTCCCACCTCCCCACCCCTGCCCCTTCAGCCCCGGGGAACCCTGTGCTGAGCCAAGCCAGGCCTCCCACCTCCCCACCCCTGCCCCTTCAGCCCCGGGGAACCCTGTGCTGTCCAAGCCAGGCCTCCCACCTCCCCACCCCTGCCCCTTCAGCCCCGGGGAACCCTGTGCTGTCCAAGCCAGGCCTCCCACCTCCCTACCCCTGCCCCTTCAGCCCCGGGGAACCCTGTGCTGAGCCAAGCCAGGCCTCCAACCTCCCCACCCCTGCCCCTTCAGCCCCGGGGAACCCTGTGCTGTCCAAGTCAGGCCTCCCACCTCCCCACCCCTGCCCCTTCTTGCAGCTGTTCCAGAACCTCAGGACCCTCATGACCCCCTACAGAGTCATTTTTGAGTCCCCCCTGGAGCTGTCGGCCCAAGGTGAGTGAGCCCATCCTGGGGCCCAACTTGGGCGCGATGGGGCATCCCCGAGGGGTGGGGTCGGGGGTGCCCTGGCCTGAGCTCCAGGCCCCGCCCTCTCCTGCCCAGGCAAGGCCATGATCGAGACCTACTTTGACTTCCGGCTGTACCGCCTGTGGAAGGGCCGCCAGCACTCAAAGCTGCTGGACTTCGACGGCGTCCTGTGAGGGGCACGGGCCACCGCCGGTCACCGCCAGGCCACTTCTCTGGACCGGGGAACCTGGGGCTGGGCCGGCCCGCATACCCAGGACCCCGTGGCTCTGCTGCTCCCCAGAGCCGCTTCAGGGACCCTCAGACACTGCTCAGGTTCTCGTGGGGTCTGGTCCTCACTGCACGGACAGGCGCAGAGGCCACAGCCCCGGGGGCCAAGGGGGATCTTGCCCTGTGGCCAGTGACACTGGGCCGCCAGGCCCCGCCCTGCCCTGCCCTGCCTCGCCTGGAGGCTGCAGCACTGGGAGTCCCCTCCCTGGGGTTCATAGAATAAGTGCAATTTCCTACCCCGAAACAGTCCAAGGGACGCAGCGTTACTCGTCAACTAGTCGAGCACCGAGCTACTAGTTCCCACGTAGACAGCCTGGCCCAGCGGCCACTGCTGTTCAGCTCCCGTGCCCTGCCCTCAGCCCTGCCCTCTCTGATCACCAGCACCAGGGCAGCCGTGTGTGGTGCCGGCGCCACCGTCAGTGCCAGGTCTGATCGTCCGCTTTACTCTTCTGCCGCCCCCTGCTCACTCTGACCTCAGCCGGCCCAGCAGGGGCGGCCTGGGCAGCAGGAGGGCCAGGCTCGGCTTTGCCCTTTGCAAAGGCTCTGGGGACAGCCCCTCCCCATCTTTTTGAGCCCACCCAGCTGTCGCGTTGCTGCTGTTGAGTTCAGCTTTGGCAGCCTCGTCTGGAGGCCGGGTCCCAGCACAGGCCGGGGGTGGGGTGGGGGGTCGGCCGGGGCTGGCCTGGAGGGTGCACACCGTGAGCCCCGTTGCTGGTGGACTGTGGGAACCCCTGGCTGGGCAGGGCTCGTGTATATAACTGGGGCTTGGGGGCAGGCCCCCCTTTCACAGAGCCTGGGGTCCCAGCCCAGGGAAGGGCAGGGGAGGGGGCCGGGCTATGGACAGTGTACGATCCCCTTAGAGTGACCATTAAACCTGACCCTGCGCTGCGGCCACTGCCTGGGTCTTTCCGCTCCATGCCCTCTGGGGACACACTGGTCAGGTCTCCGCTGCATGACAGTGGGGGGTGGGGCGTGGTCCTGGGTGGCCCTGGAAAAGGGGGTCTGGAGGAAGCAGAGAGCCCCTGCTCACCACCTCTGCCCCCACCCCCCCAGGCTACCCTGTATTTGTGGTCATCCGTGCAGCCACAGCTCAAAGCCAGGGAGCGACCCCGGGGACAGCTGGTCCTGCCCGCAGCCTTAGCTGTCCTGTGTCCAAGCTGCTGCTGAGCACAGCCAGGCCTGGCTGCCGGTGGTTCCTATCCCATGGCAGGGCTGGAGCAGCAGGTGCCGGCTGGGCCCATCTTCCGCCATCAGGGGCTGAGGGCGGCCACCAGTGCCCAGTATGGGCAGGGCCCGGCAGGCTTGAGGCCAGGGCTGAAGAAAACAAGGAAGGAGCTTCGTGGGGATGCACACCCTGTGGCTGCCTCCAGCTGCTTCCGGGGCGTTCCTCGTGGCCCCAGGGAGAGGGAGAAGTCCAGGTGCCAGTTAAACTCCAGACGTCGCCTGCGTGCCTGGACTTGGGACGCGTGCCCCTTGAAAGCGACTTCGCGGAGTCATGATTGTGGTGTCTGCTTCCGTGAGAGAAGTTGCCACCCCTGGAGTGCAGGGCCGCCCTCAGGGCCCCCACAGGCCCCACACTGTGTCACTTAGAAAGCACTTTCGTGTCACCTACAGTCCTGAGCTCACAGCCCCGGGGCAGCTACACACCCTTTACCTGTCCCCCCTCAGTCTCCCCCAGCGGGACCCCGCCCCACAGTCCTGGAGCTGACTGGAGCAGGCGAGGACTGGAGGGAGGGCTCCTGTGTGCTTCCAGGGTCCTGTTCCACGCCCACAACCAAAACCCAAAGACGCCCTGAACAAGCCCAGGGCAGACGCGGGGCAGCAGACGGCCAGGCTCCAAGGCAGGCCAGGGAGGATGGCTGGGGGCCACCCTGCGGCCACACCCACGTCCTTGCCTCGACTAAATGAACACAGCGGCCATGAGCAGCAGGAAGGAATCGGCGCTGCTTGTGTGGGGCGGAGGATTGGAGTCCTCCCGTCCTCGCGTGTGGAGGTGGTGTTTATTGATGAGAAAGCGACAGTAGGGAAATGAGCGAAGAGCGCAGCGACACTCGGAGAGCAGGAAGCCAGGCGGCCGCGGGGCCCCTTTGGGCGTCAAGGGGGAGCAGCCGTGAGTGTGGCCGCCTTGGTGTTGCTTTGGCACGAGTTTCCAAGGCTGCTCACACCCTGTGCTGTGAGTGCGACCTGTGCGGCCCCAGGAAGCAGTCTGGTAGAAGTTGTTAAAATAAACAAGACTGAGAAGCTCACATGCCCGTGCAGCCAGCTGCCTCCCTGTGGCACCTTCTGGGAGGGTGTCCACCATCTGTGCACTGCCCACTTGTAAGGGTGTGGCCAGGGCTGGTGCTGAGCCGCCCTGGGGAGGAAGCGTCTCTGGCCTGCCCGGCGGGTGCTGTCTGCCAGTGGAGTGGTGAAGTCACACTGCACGTTGACAGACGGCCCTGTCCACACACCTCTGCCATCACCCAGGCCTCCCGGCAGCAAGGGCAGAGGCTGCCCCCGCTGGCCGCCTCCCCACTGCTCTCCTCCGAGCCAGTCACAGGCTCCTCGTGGACACCCTGGCCTGCACGTCCAGGCTTACCCACTCGACCCCAGACGGCTACCCCAGCAGCTCCCTGGCTGGAGTTGGGCCTCCCCACTGCTCTCCTCCGAGCCAGTCACAGGCTCCTCGTGGACACGCTGGCCTGCACGTCCAGGCTTACCCACTCGACCCCAGACGGCTACCCCAGCAGCTCCCTGGCTGGAGTTGGGCCTCCCCACTGCTCTCCTCCGAGCCAGTCATAGGCTCCTCGTGGACACGCTGGCCTGCACGTCCAGGCTTACCCACTCGACCCCAGACGGCTACCCCAGCAGCTCCCTGGCTGGAGTTGGGCCTGGCAGAGCAAGCCGCCCCTGGGAGGACAACAGAGGTGGGGGGACATCTATCGGGGTGGGGCAGGGTCAAGGCCACCCTGTGGTTCCTGTTCTGTGAAATAAAGCAAAAACTGTCTGCGGAACTCAGCACGTGGATGAGCTACAGATGGGCGGCACTGTGGCAGCCTCCACTCCCTGCTGTCCCTGTCACTGTCGGCCTTGCTATGCGGCAGGGGAGATGCAGGTGGTGTGATGTCCCCCAAGGGCTCCCTGCCTGCCCAGGCGCCAGCCCTTCTCCCCCTGCCGTCTTCCATGGCTCTGTGTCTTCTGCCACCCTTGCTTCTTCTGGACCTCAGCGCTGAGTAGGGGAGTCCAGTGAGTTGGAAATCCCCCATAAAGGTGTTAGGAGCCCGTGGCCACTTGCCCAGCAGAGCGTGTCCTCTCCCAAACTCATGCCCAAAGAAGGGTGCCTTCGTGGCGACCTGGCCCCATCTTGCCCACCTCCAGCGCACACACATGGCCAGACCAGTCGCTGTCCAGAAGGTACAGGAAGGAAACTGGCCTTGGCCTCACAGCCCGCTGAGGCTGCAACAGGAACACCAACACCCCATAGGGCAGAAGCAAGACAAAGAACTGCAGCCAGAATCCCCCGGCACCCGCCGAGCCATGGGGATTGGCCCTTGGCGGATGCCCGGAGAAGGCGCAGCTGCTGGGCGGCTTGGTAGGGCCTTGAAGCTGCAGCTACGGAAGTGCCGAGGGGACCACGGGCGCAGGTGTTAGAGCGGCAGGACCACGCGGGAATTTAGGACTGGGAGTGGATGAGCACGTGCTGCCGTGAGACACGCGTGCCCCACGTCAGAGTCCCTGGTTCAGGTCTCAGTCCCCGTCCTGTCCAGCTCCCTGCCACACCCCTGGGAGGCAGCAGGTGGTGATCCACCCAGGGGGAAGAGCCGGGCGGAGCTCTTGGCCCCTGGGTTTGGCCTGGCCAGCCCTGGCTACTGCAGGCCTTGGGGAGTGGACCAGCAGATGGAAGGTTGGTCTTTGTGTGTGCCTCTCCCTCTCTGTCACTCTTTGAATTATTATTGTCTCAAAAAACAAACCTCTCAAGTCTTGTAAAAGATACGAACCCATAGACTCAAGCAGTGACAGCCTCGCCCAGACGCAGGACCGGAGAAAGCAGCCAGAGCGGACGCCCTTCCCCGGGAGCCTGCGATCCGGCGGGCAGGGCTGCCCTCACGTGTCCTCTCATCAGGACACAGGTCACACTTGGTGAGGGGTCACCCCAACTACCTCGTTTTACCTTAATGACTTTTTCTAAAAGATTGATTTGAAAAGTAGAGCAACAGAGAGCGAGCTTCCATCATCTCGTTCACTCCCTTAATGACCATAATAGCCGGGGCTGGGCCAAGGCCAAAACCAGGAGCCAGGATCTCCATCCGGGCACAGGGGCCATCTGCCACTGCCTTCCCATGTGCACGTGGCAAGGGGAGCTGGATGGGAAGTAGACCAGCTGGGGCTCAAACCAGCGCTCTGATATGGGACACTGGCGTCACAGGCAGCAGCTCAACCTGCTGAGCCCCGGTGTCGGCCCCTGACGATCTCTTAAACCATTTCAAAACACAAGACAGGACTTGGGTGCAGCGGGTAAAATGCCACTGGGGACATCGGGGTCCCAGCGTGCGTGCCTCTGTTTCCATCTTGCTGCTGAGGCACACCCTGGGGGCAACAGTGGGGCCTCAGATACTCGGCTCCTGCCGCCGATGTGGGAGACCCAGACTGGGTTCCTGGCTCCCAGCTTCAGCCTGGAAGATGTGTGTGTGTGTCTCTCTGATTTTCAAATGAAATGAAAATATATTTCTAAAAATTTTTTTAAAATATTTCTAAAAAAATTAAAATAGCCCCATTTTGTGGTTCTGGGGGTAGGTCTTCCACACGGGGTGCAGCTGGATCTCCCAAAAAGCCCTGTGCCAGAGGGTGCCGCGGCACAGAGCAGCCTCCAGGTCAGCGCCCGGCAAACGCCCCCCAGGACGAGGTGGAGGGCACGCCGGCTCGGCGAGCTCAGACCCGTGCTGGCACAGCTGCTGCGGGAGGCTCTGCAGGAGGAAAGGAGACGCCAGCAAGAAACCGCGGATGCCACAGACGCTGTGAGGGCTCTGAGCACACCGTGACCTACAGGCGCCGAGGCTCCCCACTCCAGGTAAAGCCATGCGTTGCTGGTAACCGTGGACAAGGGCCCTGGAGCCAGCACTGGAAACACCCTAAGAAGAAATGTGATGGGGCCCACAACTGACAAACCAGCACGGACACTCAGAAACACACAAGTTTTCAAAAGGAAACGGGGAAGGGGAGCAAAAATAAATAAACAAATGAGTAAAACCCAAAGAATAAAATCCTGGGCCTGAGTTCAAAGGTGTCAGTAATGACATTAGGCGTGAAAGGCCTCCACACAGAAGCTGAGACTGCGGGAAGTACCAGGGCGAACAGGGGGCGCATGATGGGTGGTGTTTTGGTTGAACCAAGATGCCAGCTCAATGCTGTCTGTCCTGCTTCCCGTCCAGCTTCTAACGCGCCTGGGAAGGCAGCAGAAGATGGCCCAATGCCTGGGTCCCTGCGCCCGTGTGGGAGACGCGAGTGGAGCGCCTGGCTGCTGGCCTCAGCCTGCCTTACACCCAGCTGCTGTGGCCACTGGGGAATGAACCAGCATGAGGAGGATTCTGTCTCTCTCATGCCCTGTCTTCCCAACTACATATATTTACAAGAAAATCACTTCCCATAGAATGACAGACAGATTATAAGTGGAAAGATGGAAACATTTACACCACGCATTTACTAGAGGAAAGCAGGAGTGGCTATGTTGATAACACGAAGGAACGTCAACGTCACCCCAAATACCAGACTCCAAAGGAGCATAAGTGCGTGGGCGTTGAGCACGGGGCTCCAAGGACACTCACGATGGTGATTAGGGCGCCCGGGAGTGTGGGGGGCCCTGTGAGTGGGCCGCGGAGGCTCACGGCTGCCACGGGCTGTTGCACACGAGAACAGAACTCCATGCGCCAGCCTCACCCTCACACCTCTGCAGGAGGGCCCTCCAAGGACACCTGACTCCGTGCCATCAGGGTCCAGAGAAGTGACTCCAACAGCTTTCACAACAGGCGAGAAAACGGGACTGGAATTACTCATCCAGAAGGCTTCGCAGGGAGCTGGCGCTGCGGCGTAACGGGTGAGGCCGCTGCCTGCGACACCAGCATCGATGTGGGTGCTGATTCAGGTCCCGGCTGCTCCACTTCCCGTCCAGCTCCCTGCTGTGGCTTGGGAGAAGCAGTGGAAGATGACCCAAGCCCTTGGGTCCCTGCACCCGCGTGGGAGACCCAGAAGACGCTCAAGGCTCCTGGCTTCGGCTTGGCCAGCCCTGGTTGTTGTGGGCATTTGGAGACGGCTTGGCCAGCCCTGGTTGTTGTGGGCATTTGGAGAGTGAACCAGTGGATGGAAGACTTCTCCCCCCTCAACCCATCACTCTGCCTTCAAATAAATAAATTTTTAAAGATTTTCTTATTTTATTTGAAATGCAGAGTTAAAGAGAAAGAGTGAGAGAGGAGAAAGAGAGAGGTCTTCCATGCACTGGGTCACTCCCCAAATGGCCACAACAGCCAGAGCTGTGCCGATCTGAAGCCAGGAGCCAGGAGCTCCATCCAGGTCTCCCACGTGGGTGCAGGGGCCCAAGGACTTGGGCCGTCTTCTGCTACTTTCCCAGTGCATAGCAGAGAGCTGGATCAGAAGAGGAGCAGCCGGGACTGGAACCAGTGCTCATATGGGATGGCGGCGCTGCAGGCAGCAGCTTTACCACTACGCCACAGCACTGACCCCCTAAGAACTTTTTATAAAAGAACACATAAGCTCAATCTGGTGCAAAACAAAATTCTGATGTCTATGCCTACTTGGTTCACAATACACATTTTCCATGAACTTCTCAAAGATGCCCTGTGTGCGACTGGAAATCCACTTGCAAGGAAAATTAAACTTAGCCTAAACTTCACCTCACACAGAGATGAACTCAGAAGGGGCGGCCCTCTGAATGACCCACACAAAGCCCCCCCCCCGCCCCCCCCCCGGCAGAGTCGCGGCCCCTGGGCGCCAGCAGCCGGGAGCTCAGCCCCTCGGCAGTGAGGCTCTGCTCTGCGAAATGCGAGACAGCAGCACTAGCAGCCCAGCTCAGGATGGGAGGTAGGCGGTGCCCCACCAAGGCGTCCCACCACAGCGTCCCACCAAGATGTCCCACCATGGCTTCTCACCATGGCATCTCACCACATCCCACCACGGCGTCCCACCATGGCATCTCACCACATCCCACCACGGCGTCCCACCACAGAGTCCCACCACAGCATCCCACCACGGCGTCCCACCAAGATGTCCTACCATGGCATCTCACCACATCCCACCACGGCGTCCCACCACAGCGTCCCACCAAGGCGTCCCACCACAGCATCCCACCAAGGCGTCCCACCACGGCGTCCCACCACGGTATCCCACCAAGGCGTCCCACCACAGCGTCCCACCAAGGCATCCCACCACGGCGTCCCACCACAGCATCCCACCAGAGTCCCACCATAGCGTCCCATCATGGTGTCCCACCAGGGCGTCCCGCTTCTCTCCTCCAGGGGCTGGGGGCCTGGGCTGGGCTCTGGGAACCCTGTCCTCAGTGCTGCTCCCCAGGTGCGCACGAGCAGGAAGCCAGGGTCGGAGCAGAGCAGGAAGCCAGGGTCGGAGCGGAGCGGGGGGCCAGGGTCGGAGCGGAGCGGGGGGCCAGGGTCGGAGCGGAGCGGGGGGCCAGGGTCGGAGCGGAGCGGGGAGCCAGGGTCCGGAGCGGAGCGGGGCTGCACCCGGCCCTCTGAGGAGCAGGAGCTCAACCCCAGTCCAGTGCCCTCCAGGAAATGCATATGAATCAATTAAAAAAAAAAAAAACCGCAGTGACACCATCGCTGGCAGGACTGAGGGCCCGCCCAGCCCTGTCTGCTAGCTCACCTGACCCTGACCTGGGCGGGTGCCTGGGGGTGGGGGCGGAGGGCGAAGTCCTGCATGCATTAGGGCGCTGCCTCCAGGAAGGCTCTGAGGCTCCTCCTGGCACCCCCACCCCGGGGCACCGCAGGGGTTAACACCCGCGGCTCCCTGACCAGGGCAGGTCACCTGGACGGCAGCCCAGCTGGCCTCAGTTCTCCGACCCAGGTCCAGGTGGGTGGAGGCTGGGGCGGCGCGTGGCAGGCGCCCGGCGGACATTCAGTGTGAGCTTCCTCCGGCTGCTGGCACACGGGCACCACCAGGTGAGGGCTCTGCGGGGGCTGTGCAGGTCCGAGGGGGGCTCTGGGTGTAGGGCATCGGCCCCACCCTCTGCTTGCTTACCTGCGGGCTTAGCGGAGGGGTCTCAGGAGCTGCGTCACCTGGAGGCGGCGTCCTGTGTCCCTGGCCGCTTCCTGTCACCTGTTTGTCCCTGCAGCCGGATGCTGGTTAGGAATACAGGCCCAGACCCTGCCTTCCCTCCCACCCTGGGCCCCTGCCCCCGACGCACACGCAGAGGGTTGCCCTGAGCACACTCAGGCAGAGCCCCGGCATGGGACCCCGCCTTCCGGGGGGGACACCAGATATGTCCCAGCCCCAGATTCTCCAGTGCTCACGACTCAGAGCAGCGCCCCGGGCGAGCAGGGCTGGACACAGCTGCTGGTGACCGCTGGGGTGGTCTGGGGCTGAGACTCCTCGCGGAGAGGATGTGGGCGCCGCAGCTACGGAGCTGGACGCTGGGCTGGGACCCGGCCAGCGGCACGCCTGCGTCAGCCTGGGCCAGCTGCCCAGCACCTTCTGGGGCCAAAATCGCATCAGAGAGCTCCCAGCCAGGCTTCCGGAGGGAGACCGGCCACCGCACGCGGGCGTCTCCCAGGGACAGCAGCCTCACGCTCGGTGACACGTGGGGCCCTGCCACGGGACAGCTGGCGGTGGGGGCCTCGTGTGTTCAGTCCGGAGCCGGGGCTCCTCCTGTGTGTGGGGGGGAGCAGGGACATGAGGGTAGCGGGGGGCTGCTCCAGGGAGCTCCACGCATCCAATTAGAAAGGGGCCATCCTGCATCCTGTGGAGCTGTGTCCCGCTGCCCAGCCCCCACAGCCCCTCTGAGGGTCAGGGCATGGTCCTTGGCCTTGGCCTGGCACTGTCTGAGCCCCAGGGATGTGTCTGGGGCCTGTTGTGCCCCCAGGAGACTGAAGTGCACCCGGGCCCCTGCTCCGGCTCTGCGGCAACACCCACACCCCACAATCAGAGGGCGAGTCGGGGCCGAGTCGGGGTCCTGTCGGCTCCACTCCGATCCCGCTTCCTGCTAACGCGTCCTGACACCAGTGCTTGGGCCCTGGCTGTGGAAGGCATCCGGGGAGTGAACCAGTGGATGGAAGGCCTCTCTGCCTTTCACGTAGATGGAAACACACACACACACACACACACACACACACACACACCAGATAACCAAAGGCCCTGCCTGCCTGCCTGCCTGCCTGTTGGGGGCAAGTGGAGTCAGGGTGCCCGTGGCTCCCCGCAGGAGCCCGCCCGGCCCGCCATGGGGCTGTCCTGGAAGGAGAAGGTCTTCACGGCACTGCTGGCGGCCGCAGCGGTCTCGGGCCTCACCACGCTTGTTCTCATCCTGGTGGAAGCCACCAATGTCCTCCTGCCTGCAGGCACCAAGGTGCGCCAGGACGCCAGGCCGGGGAGGCCGGGCCGGGCCAGGCTGCAGGGCGCCAGCCCCCGGGCCCTCCTAACCCCAGCTCTGCCCCCAGTTCGGGATGGTGTTCGACGCCGGCTCCTCTCACACGTCGCTCTTCGTGTATCAGTGGCCAGCAGACAAGGAGAACAACACAGGCGTGGTCAGCCAGGCGCTGGCCTGCCAGGTGGAAGGTGGGGGCACTTCCGTCCGAGGGCTCAGGGCTTGCCTGTCGCCGCCTGGCGGGGACCCTGGAGCTGGGTGTTGGGAGCGGCACAGCCTCAAGGGCCTGCCTGGTGCCGGGAGCGCCCGTGTGGCTGGCTCTGGTTTGAACCAGCACAGCCCTGGGTCCGTGCCCAGTCCCGGCTAGGGCCTGCAGAGCCCTGCCTCTGCCCCTAACCCTCACGCAACTTGGGTTCCGGGGGCTCCGGCAACTCAGGAGCAGGCTGTTCCTCACAGGCCCTGAGGGTGGGCGGCCCGGGGCCAGGCCGGCCCCTCCTGCCTCTTGTCTCTGGGGGCTCCAGGCCACAGGGACAGTCTCTGCTAGCTTTAGGGAATCCAGGAGGCTTAACCATGCCTGTCCCCAAGGCAGGGGACGTCTGGGGGCCTGAGCCGAGCCCTGGACGCTGCCTCTCCAGGGCCTGGGATCTCCTCCTACGCCACCGACCCCACAGCGGCGGGCGAGAGCCTGCGGGGCTGCCTGGAGAAGGCACTGGCACGGATCCCGGAGGCCCAGCTGCGGGAGACGCCCCTGTTCCTGGGGGCCACGGCGGGCATGAGGCTGCTCAGGTGAGGCTGCCGCTGAGGCCGGTGGCGGGGGCTGCGCCTGGGCGCCAGCCAGCCCGGCCCCCTCCTGTCCCTCTCTGCCCAGCCAGAAGAACAGCTCTCAGGCCAGGGACGTCTTCGCGGCGGTGTCCCGGGTCCTGGGCCGGACCCCTGTGGATTTCCAGGGCGCCGAGCTGCTGGCAGGGCGAGACGAAGGCGCCTTTGGCTGGATCACCATCAACTACGTCCTGGGCATGCTGGTGGAGGTGCAGCAGCTGTCCACGGGGCGGGGCCTGTGCTGGGGGCGGGGGCGGGGCGGCCGCCTGGCCGGGGGCTGACTATCCCGTGTGTGGCCAGTACTCCTCTGCTGGGAAGTGGATCCGGCCCCCGGAGGGGACGCTGGTGGGCGCCCTGGACCTGGGCGGGGCCTCCAGCCAGATAAGCTTCGTGCCCGAGGGCCCGGTGCTGGACACGAGCACTCAGGCCTCCTTCCGCCTGTACGGCTCCACATACAGCATCTACACTCACAGCCACCTGTGCTTTGGGCGCGACCAGGTGCTCCTCCGGCTGCTGGCGGGGCTGGCGCAGGTCAGGCCTCCTGCCGGGGGCGCCCGGGCGGGGGGGAGGGGGCGCCACGCCGGCTGGTGCTCCAGGCCACCCCCCCTCCCTGCAGAGAAGCCCGGCTGGCCCGCTCCGCCACCCATGCTACCACAGCGGCTACTGGGCCACGCTGGCCCCGGGCGCCCTGTACGAGTCTCCGTGCGTGCACAGCACGGCCCCCCGGAACCTGACCCAGAACCTCACGGTGGAAGGCACGGGCGACCCTGGGGCCTGCACGGAAGCCATCCGGGAGCTCTTCAACTTCTCCAGCTGCAAGGGCCAAGTGGACTGCGCCTTTGATGGGGTCTACCAGCCCCCCGTGCGAGGCCCCTTCTACGTGAGCGCCCAGGCCCCCGGCTTCCCCGCAGGGCCCCGGCTGGCTCTCAGTGGGCCGGGCCGCACACGTGTCTCCTCTCCCGCCCCCAGGCCTTCTCCAACTTCTACTACACCTTCCACTTCCTGAACCTCACCTCCAGACAGCCGCTGGGCACCGCCAACGCCACCATCTGGGAGTTCTGCCGGAGGCCCTGGAAGCTGGTGGGTGGACCCAGGGTGGCCCGGCCCCCACTTCCCGGAGGCGCTCAGCCTCGGCGGGGTTCTGGCAGGAGCCGTGGGAGGGAGGAGTCCCCTTGACCGTCCTGCTGATGAGCCAGCCTCCGGTTCAGCCGTGCCGGGGGCCGCTGCTGGCTGGCGTGGGGACAGCCGTCTCTCCCCTGACGGAGCCCTGCGCTGGCAGCCACGGGATGGGCTCGGCTGGGGTGGGCGCTGGGCGGCCCGGACCCTCACCCTGCCCCTTGGCTGCCGGGGCCAGGTGGAGAACAGCTACCCAGGGCAGGAACGCTGGCTTCGGGACTACTGTGCCTCGGGTCTGTACATCCTCACGCTCCTGCTGGAGGGCTACGGGTTCAGCGAGGAGACCTGGTCCAACATCGAGTTCCGGGGGCAGGTGAGTGCCTCCCCGGTCCCGGCCTCTGCCCCAGGTGAGGCGGGCGGAGCGCCTGAGCAGCCGCGTGTCCCGCAGGCCGGCGGCACTGACATCGGCTGGACGCTGGGGTACATGCTGAACCTGACCGGCCTGATCCCGGCCGAGGCGCCGGCCCAGTGGCGGGCACAGAGCTACGGCGTCTGGGTGGCCGGAGTGGTGTTTGTGGTGCTGACCCTCTCGGCCATCCTCGGGGCTGTCGCCGTGCAGCTCCTCTGGCCCCATGACTAGTGGGCACCCCTGACGCTGGCGGCCCTGCTCTGGCTACAAGAGGCTGGTGGCCGCCTGTGGCCCCCGCCCCCTCCCAGACCTTCCCAGGGCAGCAGGGTCTTTCTGCACAAACCCAGGCCGCCCGGACCCCCGAGGGCGCCCAGCCGAAGCATGGGGAGTGGGAGTAGGTTGGGCAGGGGAAGGCCGGCCAGCTGGGCACCTGGCTGTCCCCGGCCATCAGCAGCCCCTCCCACCCTCTCAGTCGCCAAGCCCAGGACTCGGACGTGTGGTGTGGGGGTGGGGGAGTTTTATTAAAGCTGCTCTCGCCGCAAGGTGTCTGGGCGTGGCTTCCCGGGGCTCACAGGCGCCCGCCAGCCGGGGCCACGAAGCACTTGGGGAAGATGCCGATGTGGCCCTCGCGGTGCCCCTCCAGCCAGGCCTCGTCCACTGCAGGGGAAGCCACAGCTCCAGTCCCCGGCCGAGTCCCCGGGGGCCCCAGGGTGGGAGGGGTGGTGCGTGCCCCACCTTCACACAGGACGTCCACCGTGTCCCCCGGCTGGAGGTCCAAGTCCTCGGGCCCCTGGGCTGCGTAGCGGTGCTGGGCCACCACCTGGTAGAGGATGGGCCGGCCCCCAGCCCCCTGCGGCAGAGGCTGGGCTGAGGCAGCAGGCACAGCGGGGGGCTCCCGGCCCCTGCCGCCCCCGCTCGGCTTACCCTGCACTGGAGCTGCAGCCCCCTGCGGCCGGACACCTGCCACGCCCTCTGCAGCGACTCCTCCCCGTAGATGGGCACCCAGGACCCCGCGTCGCCTGGGGCTTGGCAACTGCAGAGAGCAGCCTCGGGGTCAGCAGGGTAGGCGCTGACCTCTGACCCTGCCACACACCCAGCACCTGCTGCCTGGCCAGCTCCATCCCTGCCTCAGACCAGCCCTCCAGCCCCACGGCAGGGGGTCTTTCTGGCCCACCTGAGCTGCCCCAGCTGGGCCTGGTGAGGGAGGGCCTGGGCCAGCAGGGCCCGCAGGCTGGACAGGTTGGCTCCTCGTCGGGCCCTCAGCGCCACGGTGAACGCACACTGCACGGTGACCGTCACCAGGGACTCGGGGTCTCCCACAGCCGCACCCTGGAGCCAGGCAGAAGAGCAGGATCTGCTCCAGGGAGCACCCAGGAGGGGGTGGGAGTGGCCGGGGCTGACCACTGGACGGTGGGCTGACCGGGGCACGGCGCCTCTCACCCCAGACCCTCGCGGTTCTCAGGTGACCGTAGCCCAGCAGGACAGGAGCAAGGCCCAGCTGGCCACCCGCCTGCCTTGTCCCAGGCACCTCCTGGGGACTGCTTCCCCCAAGCACCCCTGCCCAGGATTCCCTTACCTGGAGACGGAGGAGCCTCTTGGCCCACCTGGGGCCCTGCTCTGTCCTGGCAGAGCCGCCGGCAGCCAGGCCCCTCTGGGGACAGGGCTGGGTCCCTGCAGGCCACCGCGAGGCGGCTCCCCACCACCCCACACCAGGAGGCTGACTCAGCGGGAGGCCAGGAGTGGGAGGCGGCACCTGGGGTGTTCAGACGCGAGCTCACTGGCTCACCAGGCCCGGGGGGCCAAGCGCTTCAAGTGCCACCCCCGGGGGCAGCTGCGTGGCCCAGTGGGTTAGCCCTCCACTCGGAATGTCCACATCTCAGCTCCGAGTGCTGGCTCCAGTCCTGGCTGCTGCACTTCTCATCCGGCTCCTGCTAAGGCGCCCAGCAGGCCGCAGGTGGTGGCGCAAGTGCGTGGGCGCCTGCACCCACGTGAGACCTGGATGGAGCTCCGGGCTCCAGCTGCAGCCGGGTCGGCACCAGCCATGGCGGCTGTTTGGGGAGTGAACCAGTGTCTGGAAGATCTCTCTCTCCCTCTCTGTCACTCTGCCTTTCAAATACATAAATAAATCTTCAAAAACAAATAAATAAGCTTAAAAAAACCACCATGAGGTGTGGAAATGCGCTCCACGTGGGGCGCTGCCCTGGGCGCGTGGAAGCTGCTTCCCAGGACACTGACCGTCCAGCTGGAAGAGGAGTCTTCTGACCATGGCCTTCGGGGTGTCATGGGCGGCCCCGCCCGCCGGCCTCCCTCCTCAGCCGCCCCCAGGCTCGGGGAGTCTCTGGGGGTCTCCAGGGACAGAGGCCTCCGCTTCCTGTCCTGTCCCCAGGCTGTCACTCCTGGGGGCCTGGAGGAGCCACAGGCACCACTGCCGCCCTGCCCGTCGCCACCTACCCGCCCAGGGCCAGCACAGCCTGGCGCCTCCAGATGGGTGCCCGCGTCCAGGGGCAGACCCCAGCCCCGCCCTGGGGGGGCCTTGTCGGTGCTCACCCCCTCCTCCCACACAGGCACCCTGCACCTGCGCTCCTCACCTGCTCCTGGCGGGTCGGAGCCGAGCCCTGGTCAGCCCGCCCCGCTGGGCTGGGGCTGGCCCCCGAGTCCGCATCTGTGGGGCCGTGGCAGGCAGCGGCTCTGGGGGGCTCTGTGACTCGGGCCCTGGGGGAGGAGCAGACCCCTGTTCTGAGACTGTCCCAGCTTTGGGGTCCAGGGCCCTGCGGCAGCCCGCCCAAGCCTCTCGTCCGAGCCGGGGGGAGGGACCTGCTCTGCCCAGAGCCGTCTGTTCAACTCGCCCCACCTGGCCGGTGGCGTCACAGTCACACCCAGCAGTGTCCCCTCCCTGGGCAGCTCGGCTCGAGCCCCTGCGCCCTGCTGTGTGCCGCCTGGAGTCTCAACTCCCCTCCCGTGCCCCCCGAGGCCTGGATCCGGCAGCCCCCGAGGGGCACTTTCTGGGAGGTGGGGATGTGGGGAGTGGGCCAGGAGGAGCTGGACTCCCCTCCTTGGCAGTATCTGGGTGCAGTGGTCAAGTCCCCTGGCCGGGCGTGGTGACTCCCGGAGAGCCCAGGGCTGGAGTCCAGGCCTCGCGGGCAGGCCTGCCCCTTCCTACCGTGGGGAAGCCCTGGCGCTGGCTTCACCGTCCGCTCCCAGTCCCTGTGGGCACAAAGTGACAGCGGCAGTGAGCGCCCCCCCATCCTAAAGCAATGTGGGCGACTCCCCGCTGCTCACAGCCCCCCCTTCCCGTCCAGCAGGTCTGGGGCCTCCGAGGAGGGCTCACGGTGGCCACAGCTTTCTCTTTCCTTAGCAGGTGAGGACCCACCTCCGGCCGCTGAGGCTGGACGTCCGGGCGAGGCTCCTCGTCAGAGGCCACCACCTGGGGGGCAGCAGGGGCAGCTGGTCAGGGGCGCCTCGGGGGGCTGGGGTCTGAGAAAGGACCACGTGCCTGCTGGTGGCCCGGCTGGACACCACGTGGCACTCGGACACAGCCCGGGCGTGAATGCCACGGCAGGTGGCCCGCGTGCGCAGCAGGCCCAAGGCTCCCGGGGAGCCCTGTGGCGGGGGGGCAACTGCTCCCAGTGACTTCTGTGGCACCCAGGCCTGGGGCAACACGGGTGTGGCGCGGCCCAGGCTGGCAGGGCCTCTGCCCTCGCTGGGACCTCCCTGTGTGCGGCGGGGACACGGGGAGACACCAGGGCCCAGGAGAGCGCGGCCAGGCCGAGGCAAGGAGGGGCCCCTCCAGGTTCACAGCCAACATTTGGGGCCCGCCCTCAACCCCTGGGAACAGGTAAAAGAACAGCCAGGTGCCCACGTGTGTCCTGGGGGCAGGCGTGGGGACAGCTAGGTACCCACGTGTGTCCCAGGGCAGGTATGAAGATGGCCAGATGTCCACATGTGTCCCAGGGCAGGTGTGAGGACGGCCGGGTGCCCACATGTGTCCCGGGGCAGGTGTGAGGACGGCCAGGTGCCCACGTGTGTCCCGGGGCAGGTGTGAGGACGGCCAGGTGCCCACGTGTGTCCCGGGGCAGGTGTGAGGACGGCCATGTGTCCACGTGTGTCCCGGGGCAGGTGTGAGGACGGCCGGGTGCCCACGTGTGTCCCGGGGCAGGTGTGAGGACGGCCGGGTGCCGTGAGGGCCGCCTGCCCCCTGTACCTTGGCCTTGCCCAGGAAGTCCACGGGCTCCAGGTGCTCCAGGTGCCGCCTGTGGGGCCGGAAGACCTCACCCCTGGGGACCTGCCTCGGCTGCAGGGGCGTCTGCTTCTGCGAGGGGGGTGTGGAGCTGACGCAGGCCACACCTGCCCTCCTCCCCTGCACCCTCCCCTCATCCTGTCTCCTCCCCTTCCCCTCCTTCTCACTCCTCACCTGCCCTCCTCCCCTCCCCTGCACGCCACACCTGCCCTCCTCCTCCCCTCCCCTGCATGCCATACCTGCCCCTCCTGCCCTCCCCTGCACACATCTGCCCTCCTCCCCTCCCCTGCACACCACACCTGCCCTCCTCCTCCCCTCCCCTGCACACCACACCTGCCCTCCTCCTCCCCTCCCCTGCACACCACACCTGCCCTCCTCCTCCTCTCCCCTGCACATCACACCTGCCCTCCTCCCCTCCCCTGCACGCTACACCTGCCCCTCCTCCTGTCCCCTCCCCTGCACACCACACCTGTCCCTCCTGCCCTCCCCTGCACACCACACCTGCCCTCCTCCTCCTCTCCCCTGCATGCCATACCTGCCCCTCCTGCCCTCCCCTGCACACCACACCTGCCCTCCTCCTCCCCTCCCCTGCATGCCATACCTGCCCCTCCTCCCCCACCCTGCACACCACACCTGTCCCTCCTCCTCCCCTGCACACACCTGCCCTCCTCCTGTCCCCTCCCCTGCACACCACACCTGCCCTCCTCCTGCCCCCTTCCCTGCACACCACACCCACCCCTCTTCCTCTCCCCTGCATGCCCTCCTCCCTTGCCCCCTCCCCTCTCCGTCCCCTCCCCGACACTCCTCACCTGCACCTGGTCCAAGGCAGTGTCCAGACCGCTGTGGGCACCCTCTGGCCACTTGGACACGGCCTCCCTTAGGCTGCTGGCAGCCTCACTCCAGAGGCCCAGCTGGCTCTGAGCGGCCGCCACATTGTAGAGCACCTGGGAGTGAGGTCCGCGGACGTCAGGGACCAGGGCCCACAGCTGCTGTCACGAGGGCAGCTCTGGGTGTCCAGCTCCCATGGGTGCTGTGGGCGCAGATCAACTGAGAGCAGCTGGGGCATGCTGGGAGGACCCCCCGGGCGCTCTCCTGCTGAGCCAGAGGCCACTCTGTGGCACATCCCCTGGCCATGTCACCAGCTGGCCCATGGCCATGCCCCTGCCCCCAGGGGTCGTGTGTCCCTGGGCCCTACAGGGAGGGAGTTTCATGGCCAAGCTGGACTGAGCCGGGGTCACTGGGGCCCTGGTGACAGGCAGGCCTCCCACAGCCATTTGGTGGCCAGCGTCCTCTGGGGACCTGCAGCAGGGCTCTGGGGGGCCTCGGCCAAGCCGCCCTCACCCTGACCTCTGGGCACCCCTGGGTGGGCACTGGCCCTGGCTTCCAGAACCCCCCAGGCTTTGCCTTGTCTTTCCAAGAGGCTGCAATGCAGGAGTTCCCCGGAGGGTGAGGGTCCTCCCAAGTCCCCTCCCTCAGTGCCACGCTGTTCCGGGAAGCAGCTGGGCCCGGAGCCCCGCCCCACCCTCCCCTCCCTGCTCCCTGGCCCGGCCCTGCCCTTTACCCGCAGACCCAGTCCTGGTCGCACCTGCCTGCTGCCTGCACCTCCTGGGGTGCAGCGCCCGCCTCAGGCCAGGGGGGCCCTCAGAGCACCTTCCCCCACCACACAGCGGCGGCCACGAGCCCGCGAGCCCAGGGCCAGCGCACCTCCCAGGCCAGCCCGCCTCCCAGGCCAGTGTACCTCCCAGGCCTGCTCACCTCCCAGGCCAGTGTACCTCCCAGGCCTGCTCACCTCCCAGGCCAGCACGCCTCCCAGGCCTGCTCACCTCCCAGGCCTGCAGCCTGAACCGCAGGCCCAGCTGCGTGTAGTCAATGGTAGGGTTGCCCCTGAGCTGCACCAGGGCCAGCCGGAAGTCGGACAGGGCCTCCTGGAACCTGCGGGCGGCAGTGTGCCCTCAGCAGTCCCCGGGGAGGGTGAGCTGGGTCAGGGGCTCCCACCCCCGCTCTGGGCCCCTGCTGGAGGGTGGCCGTGGTCACCTGGGCCCCAGCACTCAGTGGACACTCCAGTGGGGTGAAGTGGGTCGAGGGTTGTGACGCGAACGGGCAGCGGGATGTGTGGTCCCGGGTTCCTGCCCGGCTCCCACCCTGGGGCCCGGTCTGCACCCCGACTCCGCCTCCTGGAACCGCCACCCTCCGAACTCCGAGCTTCCTCTCACCCTGGCCCCGCCCCCTGCCCCGGGCAGCAGATGGGGATGCCCCAGGGCCTGCCCGGGCCCACATGCTTCCTCCAGGACCGGCCACTCCTCCAGCCCTGCCCCAGCCACACCCACAAGACGGGCACCGCCTCGCCATCCCTGCGGACGCAGACGAGGCAAGGCCCGAGGGCAGAGACGCCACCAGCAGAGGCGGGGGGCCAGACCCCTGTGCTTACCTCTTCAGCTGGAAACTGGCCACGCCTCGCTGCAGGAAGCCAACGGCCAGGCAGGCGTCCTTGGTCACCGCTTGATCGAAAGCCTGGTGACAGAATGCGCGTGGCTGAGGCCTGGAACCTGGTCTCAGATGCCACAGCCATGCCCAGAAATCCAGGAGGGCCATGAGCCGTCTGCACCTGCCCGGGGGCCTTCACAGCTGGTCCCCTGTGGCCACACCCCGGCTGCCCAGTGTGGAGCCCCAAGGTGGTGCCAAAGCCTCGAGGAGAGAGGAGCTGGAAGGGGCTTCCTCCAGGGCCCTCGACAGCCCACACTCAGCTGCACGGGCACCATGGGACCGAGGGGGCACCGCATCTCAGGCAACGGCCTGCGCTCCCCCAGGGGACAGCAGCCACCAGTTAAATATGGACCATGGCTGGGGGAGGGGCTGGGGTCTCGCTCTAGCAGAGCTGGCTGAGCCCATGGCTCCCCTGCCGCGCCCAGCGTCACAGGGCATGGGACGCAAGGGTCACACAGCCGCCACCCGCTTCTCACAGTTTCCCTGTTTCTAACGACAGGCTGTCAGTCAACTTTACGAGGGCAGACGAGAACCGACAGGGCCCAGGTAGAGCCCGGCTGCGGGAAGTGGTGACTCACCCTGGATGCCTGCTGCCCCCGGGATAGCCCACGTCAGTGGGACTTGTGGGTGGGCAGCTGGAGGATGAAGGGGTGACAGAGGGGTCCCTGCTGGGCCGGGCCCGGGTTTCCCCGGGGCATTTGCAGGATGTGGGTGCGGGGAACGTGTGGCTGGAACCCTCCTCCCCTGCAGGTGACCGCCCGGGGACAGTGGGGCCTGAGTCACCGGCAGGGCGCCCCAGCTTTGGTCACCACTGTGTCCACGCACGGGGTGATGGACAAGACACATCTGGAAGGGCACGGGCAGCTGTGGCTGCCACCCCCGCCCCCACCGAGGCTGAGCTCCCGCTCTGTTGGAGAGGCAGGTGTGCTGGCGGGGGGGGGGGGGGGGACTTCGACTGCCCATCACGGCCTCTGCCAAGCTCTTGCCCCGTCTGCCCGCGGCCACCTGACCCGAGGAGGGAGCACGCCCACACCTCAGCCGCCCTCAGCGCAGCCCCCGCCTGCCTCAGGCGCCCCCCACCCCCAGGAAGACGCCTGCAGAGGATCTACCGGGAAGAAGGGCTTCGCGTCCCTCTCCCACGCCCCCGTGAGACTGCCCCAGGGACGGGGTCTCTGCCAGCAGCCCCGGGCGCCCATGACCCGGCTCACCCGCAGCGCAGCCTCGGGGTCCCCGGCCAGCAGGTGCACGCAGCCCACGTTGAAGCTCATCCTGGCGGCAGGCCCTGGGACCTCCGAGAAGAGGCGCAAGGCGCCGGGCCAGTCCCCGCGCGCCACGGCTTGCACGCCCCGGTGCCAGGTGCGCACCTGGTCCCCGAGCGAGGACATGGCGACACTGCACCTGCGGCTCAGGTAGGTGCTCCAGCCCGGGCGCGCAGGGCGTGACCGCGGCACGACCGAGGGAGGGGCCCGGCGGCCCAGCAAGGCCGGCAGACGGCCGGGGGCCTGTGGGGGCGCGGGCCTCGCCTGTGCAGTCGCCCCCTGCTGGCAGGCAGCGTCCGGTCCCGAGCCTGACCACGGCCCGGCCCCAGGCAGCCCCGCCCACTCCGCCCCAGCCGGCCCCGCCCAACGCCGCAGGCCCCGCCCGCCTCGGCTCTGGACACACCCCCAGGCCCGCCCGCCCCTGACGGAGCTCCACGCGCTCCCGCGGCGCGGCGCGTTCTCGTGGGCGTCTGTGCGCGGGGAAAAGGCGTGCGGACCCGCGGCTGCCCTTTGGCCGAGGTTCCAGCCTTAGAGTGGACGGCGCGCGGCTCCCTCAGGGGCGGTTCCGGGGCGGCTGGACCCCGAGGCCGAGGCGCGGGCGCCCTCCGCGGTGGACAGCGAGCCCAGCGGCTTCCCCCGAGCCCGCCGTGCGGGCCCCGCGCGGGACACCGGGCCTCAGGGCGGCTGCGTCCCGGTCGCCGCGCTCTGCCACGGCGGGTCCTCCGAGCCGCGCTCGAGGCGGGCTGGCGATTTCCCGCTGAGGACGAGGAGAGGCCGGGGACGGGGCACCGCGGGGCCGCGCCCTGCAGGAATACTTGAAAATTACTGTTACTGCCGCCAGAGTCGGAGAGCGCGCGCCCTCGTGGCTCGCGACAGCCCGGGTTGGGCCGCGGGAGCCCCCGCCGCACCTGCCCCCCCCCCCGCAGGCGCCCGCGGGAAGCTGGGCGGGGACTGGGCCTGCGCTGCGGGCTGTGGGCCTGAGGATGCGAGCTTGCAAAGCTGGTGGCTTCATCCGTCAGCCTGTCAGCCGTCAGCCAGCCACCAGACAGCCGTCAGCCAGCCGTCAGCCTGTCAGCCATCAGTCAGCCCGTCAGCCATCAGTCAGCCATCAGTCTGGCAGTCATCGCCGTCAGTCAGCCCGTCAGTCGTTGCCAGGCGACAGCTCACAGGCGATGAGAGCCAGCCCTGCAGAGCTGCTGTGCAGTCAGTGAGATAACCCAGCCCCCCCAGCCCTATGTCCCCCCCACAGACCCCCCCAGTCCTGCTCCCGGCCACGGGTTCCCCACGTCTGCTCCCGCCGCCCCCCACAGCTGGTCCTGTCCACCCAGGGCCCGGGGCTGCCCGTGCTCCCTCTGGCGGTGTGGCGGGGCGCCGGTGCTGGCATCTCCTATGGGCACTGGTTCCAGTCCCGGCTGCTCCACTTCCGGTCCAGCTCTCTGCTGTGGCCTGGGAAGGCAGCGGAGGATGGCCGAGTGCTTGTGCCCTGCACCCGCGTGGGAGACCTGGAGGAAAAAAAGAGACCTTCCATCTGCGCTTTCACCGCCCAAATGGCCACAGCAGGCAGGGCGGGGCCAGGCCACAGCCAGGAGCCAGGAGCTCCATCCGGTCCTTGCAACCTGCTGCGCCACAGAGCCGGCCCCAGGGCATGGTTTTCAGGAGTGTTTATGGTTCTTCCATTTCTACACTCTGCTGTAGGAGTCGGAGGCCCTTCGTAAGAACAGGTACCATGGGGCTGGTGGCGCTAGCCTGTCTGTGGGTGACCCACCCGGCCTGGGCCACCCGGCACGGTGCCAGGAAGGGTCCGCCACAGCCTGGTCCTGGTCCATTCCTTTGCCATGGGGTCTGGCGCGGCTCCCGGCCCGGTGATGGCGCTCACAGGGAAGCAGGACGCAAAGAGGAGCTGGAGCCAGGGCTGGAGCCAGCGCGGCTACCTCGTGCGCCCGGGGGGTGGCCGGGGGCGGCCGAAGACGGCCCAGGTGCTGGGGCCCAGCACCCACACGGGGGACCCAGAAGAAGCTCCTGGCTTCAGCCTGGCCCAGTTATCCTTCAACATGTGATGGCTGCTTGTCTGTCCGACTGGAACTCGGACTCGTGTACGAGGTAGATTTTATGTTTTGAATGATCCCAATAAAGCCATAAAAAACAGTGCAGTGCCTGCTGCAGTATCGCGTGCAGGCTGAAAGCCAGGCGGGCAGTGCCGGGAGGGGCCTGGGCGCCCCCTGGCCCAGGGTCACTGGAGAAGTCGCCGGGGTGCCCACCCTGCTACACCTGCAGTGAGACTGGCGGGGTGAGTGCCGGCTTGTGGGGCACACGGCCTGAGGCCGGGCTGCGGCCCCTGCACCCGGCGCCCCGCTGTGCCTCGAGGGAGCCCAGTGTGATTTCGCCTTTCCTACCAGGCACAGTGGCAAGACAAATGTGCTAATTTGAGTAATGTGTGTTATTCACCAAGCATCCTCCAAGCGTGTCATCTCCAGGTGCAATTGGCAACAGGAAAATCGATGGGCAGACATCCTGCTCGGCTTGTCCTGTCTGCGTCCGTACTGGGAGGGCTGGGGGCAGAGGGCACGGAAGGCAGGAGGGGCGGGCTCTGGGTGTCGGGGGCCTTCCCATGGGGACCTGGGGCCTCCAGGGCTTGGAAGCCAGCGTCGCCCAGCCAGCCGTGGCCTGTTCTGTGTCACGGGCGGTGCCTGCGGGCCCTTGTGAACTGGGCAGGGCTGTGAGATGCCCTCAAGTGGGGCTCATGGGGCTGGGGGGCCGCGGCCCTCACGCCTTTGATCCCAGAGTGTCCCCCGGGGCCCTGCCCGCCTCCGGGCTGCACCTGCTGGGTGCGGGGTGCACCTGCAGGGCCGAGCCAGGGCTTGGAGGAAGCAGCGGGGCTGCAGCAGCACTCCGGGCTCAGCAGGCTCGGCTGCTCCCCGGGGGCACCGTCGGACGCTGGGCCGGACCCCCCGCGGCCACTTCGACCCTGGGTCTGGCCGCAGTGCGGTTCCTCACGTGCCTGCGGCCCTGCCTGCCCGGAGTCTTGTGCGGGCGCCCTCCTGGCTGGTGGTGTTTCCCACCCACCCGGGGGCTGGGGCGGCCCTGCCCCTCCCATGAGGCTCCTGAGAGGCTGTGAGTCCTGGGTTTGGGCCTGGGTCTCGGAGGAGCGGCTGCTGGCTGGGTGAGCAGCCCCAGCCCTGGGGTGGGGGAGTGTTGCCCCTCTCCTGTGCCTTCCCCTTCTAGGCCACAGATGGGCAAGGGGCCAGCGCTGCGTTCCTGGGCTCCTACTCTCTGCCCGCTCCTGGCTTATCCCGGCCTGCCACCCAGTTCACGTGCCAGGCGGGGGCTAAGACCCGAACCTGGGCTGTGCAGGGCTGGGGTCCTGGGCGCCTGTCTGAGACCCACTCAAGCCGGACCCAAGTAACCACAGCCAGCACTGGCAGTGGCCACGGATGGAAGGCCAGGGGCTGGGACTCGGAGCACAGGTGCCTCCCACACCCCTGTCCAGGCCCAGAGGGAAAGAAGATGGCCGCTGCCTCTTCCCGCGGCCCCGGCTGCTGGCCTCACCACCCCCACCCGCCGGTTTCCAGAGGGCCCAGCAGGGGCCCCTCCCCCTCCCAGGGCCCTGGCTGCCGGCTCCCTTGGCATGGAGCCCAGGCCAGGGGCGGGCAGCAGCGGTGTTGGGGGCTCACAGGAAACTTTGACCTCAAACAGAATCCCGGAACCCCGGAAGCTGCAAGAGCGCTGCCCGGGCCGCACTGGGGGGCACGAGCCGCAAACAGCACCACCCTGCTCGGTAAACAACCAGGGTCTTCAGTTTAAAATGAGGTCGAGGGCGCGGCGCTGTGGCGCTGGTTAAGCTGCTGTCTGCAATGGGCACAGGTTCGAGTCCCGGCTGCTGCTCTTCTGCTCCAGCTCCCCGCTAATGGCCTGGGAGAGCAGTGGACAAAGGCCCAAGTGCCTGGGCCCTTGCGCTCATGTGGGAGACCCGGAGGAAGCTCCTGGCTCCGGGCCCAGAAGCTCGTCCCAGAGCAAATCCGAGGGCCCCTGCTCCACCAACCTGCGCCCTGGTATGGGGAGGCACTGGGGTAGCCCAGGAGCTGCAGGCCAGGGCCTGGGGCAGCCCTGTTGAATGCTGCCTTGGGGGTGACCCCCTGGGGCTGCACTGGGCCTGCGGGGCCCCCAGACCCATGGCTGCTGCTGCGGCTGGGATGGCGCCAGTCAGGCGGCCCCACAGGCCCCACGCTTCCCTGTCCCAGCGGCCCCAGCCACGCCCCCTGAGGCCAGAGGAACCCTGGACAAGAGGCAGGGATGCTGGGGTCCCTCTGAAGTGGGAACCTCCTCGTGCGAAGGGGCAGGCAGGCTGGCCCTGAGGTGGCCGGGTTTCTGGGCATGCATCCGCACGACCCCTGCGAGCTGGAGGCCCGGGTCCGGTGTGGGACTGCGGCCACTGGGCTCCACCGTGCGGGCGCTGCCTGCAGGTGTCTCTGCAGGTGCTGGGCCCTCGGGTTGTACCAGGAGGGCAGCAGGGGCTCTGGCCTGCTCTGGACGACGGAGCCCCTGCCCAGCCGGGCGGGGCTGTCGCTGCATTTGGGGAAGGGTCTGCAAATCCATGGAGAGCTTGTCTGACCCCGTGGAGCAGGTGAGGGGAGGGAGCGCTGAGAGCCAATCTGAGGGAACATCCCAGAAGCAGCGGGCAGTGCCCACAGGAGTGGTCCTTGCATGTCAGGGGTGGGGTGGCCTGCTGCCTTTCTGGTTCATTCATTCCCCGAGCCCCTGCCCCTGGCCCACCTGCCGAGGGGGCCGTGTGCCCGGCGGATGGTCCTGCCTCCCACAGGGGCGCTGGTCGGAGTCCCCGCTGCCCCTCTTGGGATCCACGTGGGAGACCAGGGTGGAGCTCCAGGCTCCTGGCGTGGCCTGCTTCAGATCCTGCATCCACTTGTGGAGTGCGCCAGCAGATGGGAGATTCTCGGTCTGCTTTCTCCAGTGAGTAATGAAAATCTTTTTTTTTTTTTTTTGAAACAATCCTTTACCAGGGCGCCGGTTGCCCATGGGCTTCACTTTCCACTTCGGGGCTCACACGTGGGGGCTGGGCCAGCCTGGGGTGTGGGCTCGGCTGCCTCTCGCGTGTCAGGAGCGGCAGCCGCTCTCCTGTGACCCCAGAGCAACAGGAGTGAGGGCCAGAGCGAGGAAGCGGGACTGCTGCTGGCATCCCACACAACAGCGTATTGTCAGCCGCCTGCCGGGAGGGGGAAGGGCCTCCCTGGCTGCGGGGGGGGGGGGGGGGGGGCCTGGGGCCGCCTCAGCTCCGCCCAGCGGTGGGCGGGTCCTGGGTTGCCAGGAGCAGCAGCCCCGCCCTGTGCCTGGTGCTGTCCAGGGAGCGTTGCCGGAGTGGGAGGGGTGGGGCTGGGGCTCCTAGCTCCCGCTGCCCACTGGGTGCCCACCATTGGACGCTTCCTGGATGCCGCCCCGTGCGGTGGGTGTCCAGGTGGCCAGCGTGGGCACAGTGGGGGCTCCGGGCAGGTTCGGGAGGGAGTGGTCATCTGTCTCCAACTCTCCTCTGGGTTGGAAGACCCCTGCCCAGCAGTGCCTGTGGATGTGAGGCAGCCAGGCCAGCAGGCCATGGCGCCCTCCAGTGATCTGCCTTTGCGTTAATGTTTCAGAATTTGCATTTATTTCCTAAATATTCTGTGTGCAAAACTGCCTTTAGAGAGCAAGAACACAATTTGAAAAGCAGCGAGGGGCCGGCACTGTGGTTCAGCGGGTTACCCTGGCCTGAAGCGTCAGCATCCCATATGGGCGCCGGTTCAAGTCCCGGCTGCTCCTCTTCCGATCCAGCTCTCTGCTATGGCCTGGGACAGCAGTAGAGGATGGCCGGAGTCCTTGGGTCCCTGTACCTGCATGGGAGACCTGGAAGAAGCTCCTGGCTCCTGGCTCCTGGCTTCAGATCGGCGCAGCTTCAGACGCTGTGGTCATCTGGGGAGTGAACCACCAGATGGAAGACCTCTCTCTCTCTCTCTCTCTCTCTCTCTCTCTCTCTCTCTCTCTCTCTCCTCTCTCTGTGTAACTCTTTCAAATAAATAAATAAATCTTAAAAAAAAATAAGCAGCAGCGAGGGGCTGGGTGGAGAGGACAGGACGGGACCCATGCCCGACAAGAGGGCTTCACCCTGGACACACAGACTGGCCAGGAGGACGCACGGCCACGACCTGCTGCCCCCACCGGGAGGCCCACCCGGACTCCAGGCAGCAGTGCCTGGAGCCTGCGGGGGCGGTGCTGGCCCTGGCTGGACCCCTGCACCCCACAGTGCTGCCCTGGGGTTGCACCGGCTCCAGCTAACAGACCCTGGGAGGCAGCAGTGATGGCCTAAGGGCCTGGGAGACCCTGAGGGAGTTCTGGGCTCCTGGGCCAGCCTGGCCCAGCCCTGACCGCTGGGGGCTCCTGGGGAGGGAACAGGTAGGGCACGTCTCCCCTATCTCCTGCCTCTCCCTCGTTTCTTGGCCTTTCAAATATAGAAAAACAAATACAGAAATGTCTGCACAAGGGCACCTGCCAGCCGCAGAGCCGCAGGCCAGGGCCCAGGGCGGGGGCCCCAGCCAGGCTCTGCCCGCCCTCCTGAAGCTGGGGCTGGGGGTGGGGGCCAGAGAGGGGGACGAGGGGGACACAGGCTATGCTCTGTCCCCACAGGTTGGGCCCCCAAGGCCACCTGGGAGGGCCCAGCAGGGGAACGGATGGGGCTTCTGAGGACAGTGGCTGAGTGACGGGGACTGCTGGGGGTGGCCTCAAGTGCCCCCGGCCCAGGGTCAGGCTGGGGTCAGGCTGGGGTCAGGCTGGGATCAGGCTGGGGTCAGGCAGTTTCTTTTGCCTGGGAAGGATCCCAGCAGGCACTCACTGTCCCCAAAAGCCCCCACCCTGCTGTGGGTCATGGGGGACTCGGCTGACGGGACGGACACTCAGGAGATGGACCCTGGGGGATGGGCCCTGGGGGATGGACCCTGGGGGAGGGACCCTGGGGGATGGACCCTGGGGGAGGGACCCTGGGGGATGGGCCCTGGGGGAGGGACCCTGGGGGATGGTCCCTGGGGGATGGACCCTGGGGGATGGTCCCTGGGGGAGGACGTGGACCCTGGGGGATGGTCCCTGGGGGATGGACCCTGGGGATGGACCCTGGGGGATGGGCCCTGGGGGATGGACCCTGGGGGAGGGGCCCTGGGAGAGGTCATGGACCCTGGGGGATGGTCCCTGGGGGATGGACCCTGGGGGATGGGCCCTGGGAGAGGATATGGACCCTGGGGGATGGAACCTGGGGGATGGACCCTGGGGGATGGACCCTGGGGGATGGGCCCTGGGGGATGGGCCCTGGGGATGGACCCTGGGGGATGGACCCTGGGGGAGGACATGGACCCTGGGGGGTGGGCCCTGGGGAGGACATGGACCCTGGGGGATGGACCCTGGGGGATGGGCCCTGGGGGATGGACCCTGGGGGATGGACCCTGGGGGATGGGCCCTGGGGGAGGACGTGGACCCTGGGGGATGGGCCCTGGGGGATGGGCCCTGGGGGATGGACCCTGGGGGAGGACATGGACCCTGGGGGAGGACATGGACCCTGGGGGATGGAACCTGGGGGATGGACCCTGGGGGAGGACATGGACCCTGGGGGAGGACATGGACCCTGGGGGATGGAACCTGGGGGATGGACCCTGGGGGATGGACCCTGGGGGAAGACATGGACCCTGGGGGATGGGCCCTGGGGGATGGGCCCTGGGGGATGGGCCCTGGGGGAGAACATGGACCCTGGGGGATGGGCCCTGGGGGAGGGGCCCTGGGGGATGGACCCTGGGGGAGGACATGGACCCTGGGGGATGGACCCTGGGAGAGGACATGGACCCTGGGGGATGGGCCCTGGGGGAGGACATGGACCCTGGGGGATGGGCCCTGGGGGAGGACATGGACCCTGGGGGATGGGCCCTGGGGGAGGACATGGACCCTGGGGGATGGACCCTGGGGGAGGACATGGACCCTGGGGGATGGGCCCTGGGGGAGGACATGGACCCTGGGGGATGGACCCTGGGGGAGGACATGGACCCTGGGGGATGGACCCTGGGGGAGGACATGGACCCTGGGGGATGGGCCCTGGGGGAGGACATGGACCCTGGGGGATGGACCCTGGGGGAGGACATGGACCCTGGGGGATGGGCCCTGGGGGAGGACATGGACCCTGGGGGATGGACCCTGGGAGAGGACATGGACCCTGGGGGATGGGCCCTGGGGGAGGACATGGACCCTGGGGGATGGGCCCTGGGGGAGGACATGGACCCTGGGGGATGGGCCCTGGGGGATGGGCCCTGGGGGATGGGCCCTGGGGGATGGAACCTGGGGGATGGACCCTGGGGGATGGACCCTGGGAGAGGACATGGACAATGGGGATGGACCTACCCGGGGGGGATGGGTACTGGGGGACCTCACTCTCTCTGTCTCTGTAACTCTGACTTTCAGATAAATAAGCAAATTAAAAATACATATGTTATCTTTCGAAATTTATTTTAAGGAGGGTCATTTTTTGCAGTCTCCTGGCAATGACTGCAAATAGTTCTTTTTTTTTTTTTTTTTGACAGGCAGAGTGAACAGTGAGAGAGAGAGAGAGAGAGAAAGGTCTTCCTTTGCCGTTGGTTCACCCTCCAATGGCCGCCGCGGCCGGCGCGCTGCGGCCGGCGCACCGCGCTGATCCGATGGCAGGAGCCAGGAGCCAGGTGCTTCTCCTGGTCTCCCATGGGGTGCAGGGCCCAAGCACTTGGGCCATCCTCCACTGCACTCCCTGGCCACAGCAGAGAGCTGGCCTGGAAGAGGGGCAACCGGGACAGAATCCGGCGCCCCAACCGGGACTAGAACCCGGTGTGCCGGCGCTGCAGGCGGAGGATTAGCCTAGTGAGCCGCGGCGCCGGCCCTGCAAATAGTTCTAATGGCTCCTGCGTCTGTCTGGACCCGAAGCCCTGCCCAGCCCCAGGGACCACAGCCCTGCCCAGTCCGCCGTGGCCGCAGCTGTCCAGCCACCCCTCAGCTCCTCTGGGAGTGTGGGTGGACAGCTGAGGCCTCAGCCTGCCTTGCTGAGGAGCTGGCCACAGGCGGCAGACGACTTTCTCTGAGGCTCTCTGAGCAGGTTGCAATGGCTGACGAGCAAGCGTCCATCGCGTTGGCTGGAGTAGGGCCACTTAGCGCTGGGTGCCATGCCCACTCCTGACCCATGCGTCCCCCTCGCTGTGCCCCTGACCCAACTCAGTGCAGACAGCCAGGGGGGCAGGGTGTGAGACCTGAGGTGGGTTGGGCTGGAGCCACATGCCCTCTGCCCCCAATGCAACTGCCCGTGGACTGCGGGCAGCCGCTTGTGGGAGGCACTGCAGGGTCCCCAGGGGCAGAGGGAAAGGCATGGCCTCTTCTGGGCTGTCTGCCAGGCCCCAGTGCTGCCTCCCCACAGCTCCGCCCACAGGGGTGGGAGGGCCAGAGACTGGAGGCCAGGGCTCTGGGGGACCTGGTGCACCTGTGTCTGCGCTGCCTCCAGAGGCGGGCAGTGGTACTGCAGAGCCACTGGCCCAGCCTCTGCCAGCCCAGGGGGTCCGTGTGAGGTGGGGGGAGGTGGACCAGGCTCTCGTCCTCACACAGGAAGGTCAGGCTGAGACGGGGCCGGGGAATGAGGCGGCAAGCTGTGACGGGCAGGGCGTCTGTCAGGGTGGATCTGAGAGCGGCCATTCAGACGGGGCGCACGGTTCCGGGGGTCAGTGGAGGGGTCCCCCACAGGCCAGCGGGCGTCTCGGGACGGAGCTGGAGCTGCGTGTACACCAGGCTTGCAGGGGAGCGGGGCCCAGCTCTCCCCGCCGTCTCTCCTGCCCCCTCCCCAGGACAGGGTGAGCGGCAGGTGCATCCGCCCCAGGGGCTACGACCCAGGGCTCTCGGGCCAGGGGCCACCCCCCAGGCTGGGCCCAGCTGTGCCATGGCCAGGCTGTGGGCTGGACCGCTCAGGGTAGCACATGGGCGGCTTCACTGTGATCCTGAGGCTGCTGCGCTGCTGTCCGCGAGGCCCTGCTCCCCACAAGCCCCCTCACCCGCGGGCCAGTCCCCGACTTCCTGCCCGATACCTGCTCAGGCGCCACCGTCAGCCCCTTCACACGAGCTTCCTGTCAAGGGCAGCACCGGGCCTCATCCAGGCCCAGGCTGGCGCCGTCCCGGGGCTGCCGGCCCTGTCTTCTGCCACCCACCCCCAGCTCCGTGCCCGTGTCGGCGCTGGCCAGACAGGAGGATCATGGAGGGGTCAGGTCAGCCAGCCTGCACACCGAGCCCCCGGTTCCCCTCCTGAGCACAGCGGGAAGCCGTGCAGGCCCACCCTGCCCCCACCACACGCTCCTGGGCAGTGGCCTCTGGGGTCAGGGGCCAGGCTCCAGCCAGAGCCAGCCGTCTGCCAGCAGGTCCCGGATGCAGCCATGGAGGTGTGGAGCCAGAGGCCAGGCCGCAGGACGGTGGGCTCCGGGCCAGAGTGGGTCTGGAGCCCCCCCCCCACCTCTGCGACAGCCCCGGACCCTGCCTGCTCCTCTGGCCGGGGCTCCCACGTGGTGCCCGCGCCGCTTTCTGGACATGGACAGCGGCGTCCGAGCCGAGGGCCGTTCCCGAGGCCTCTTCTAGGGCCCCCGCCCCCTGCCGCCGAGGCCAGGCTGTCGCTTATCTCGCTCACTCAGATAAACGCCTCCGACATCCTGTTTTCCTAATGTCACAGGAGCAGGAAGCCGGCGATTGTTCCAGACGTGCGTCAGTGTGGCCCTGGCGGTGGCTGCGGCCACGGCGGTGCCCGGCGTGAAAGACGGAGCCTCGCCCCACCCGCACCCCACCCTCTCGGTCACCTGGGCTGTGACGGCTGTGTGTGTGCGTGACTGCCCCGGGCGCACGGCACCAGGAGCCCAGGGTGAAGTGCCGAGGGACACCCGAGCAAGGGCCGGGGGCGGGGTCTCTGGCCGTCACTCCAAGAGGCCAGGTTCACTGGTCGTTAGCAGGAAGCTGAAGCCAGAGGCAGAGCTGGGACTCGACCCAGGCCCTGCCACATGGGATGTGGGCGTCTTGACCATGAGGCCGTCAGTGCCCAAAGCCTCACTGTCGTGTGGCCGTCACCATCGTCCATCTCCAGACCGCCTCATCTGAAAATCGAAAACCTGAAATGCTGTGTTTTTGTTTTTAAATATTTTATTGTGAAATCCGACCACGTGCAGAAGGGTGCAGAGGCCCTGGCTGACAGGGCCTGCACTCGGGAGAGCAGACCCCGCACCACGGTCCACGCTGTCAGGGCCATGCCCGCCCGGCCGCCTGGCGCGCTGTGGGGTACATTCACAGGGGGGTCCCACCATCTCCCGGGAGCACGGGCCCGGGGCCGCCTTCCCGCCCAGGCCACGTCCTGGAGTGGACGCTGGGAGTCTCCCACCTTGGGCCACTTTGGACAGCGTCCTGCACTGTCAGGTGCGTCGTTGACCATGGGCCACGTGGGCATGGCTTTGGTTCCCTGAGTGACACTGCTGGCAGAGATGGGCGTGGCTTCTTGTCTTGGCCTAGAAAGAATTCAGCATGAGACAGGGAGCAGTGGTGAGGGAGGCAGCGAGGTCTAACGGGGTGGGGCGTCCGTCAGACGGGCCAGGAGAGAGAGAGAGAGAGAGAGAGAGAGAGAATCCTCCATCCGCTGGTTCACTTCCCACAGCCGGGGCTGGTCCACGCTGAAGCCAGGAGCTCCATCCAGGGCTCTCAGGTGGGTGCAGGGGCCCAGGCCCTTGGTCATCTTCCACTGCTTTCCCGGGCCATCAGCGGAGCTGGACTGGAAGCAGAGCAGCAGGACGTGGGCCTGCACCCCGATGTGGGACGCCGGCGTCATAAGCGGCAGCTTAACCGGTCGCAGACTGCCGGCCTGGAGCCCGTGCTTGCTGGGTCCATGTGTGTCAGTGTCCTGTTGGGTCCCTGTGTGTCCAGGCTCCTGTCTGGGTCCCTGTGTGTCCAGGTGTCCTGTCTGGGCCCCTGTGTGTCCAGGCTCCTGTCTGGGCCCCTGTTGTCCAGGCTCCTGTCTGGGTCCCTGTGTGTCCAGGCTCCTGTCTGGGCCCCTGTGTGTCCAGGCTCCTGTCTGGGTCCCTGTGTGTCCAGGCTCCTGTCTGGGTCCCTGTGTGTCCAGGTGTCCTGTCTGGGCCCCTGTGTGTCCAGGCTCCTGTCTGGGCCCCTGTGTGTCCAGGCTCCTGCCTGGGTCCCTGTGTGTCCAGGTGTCCTGTCTGGGCCCCTCTGTGTCCAGGCTCCTGCCTGGGTCCCTGTGTGTACAGGCTCCTGTCTGGGCCCCTGTGTGTCCAGGTGTCCTGTCTGTGTCCCTGTGTGTCCAGGCTCCTGTCTGTGTCCCTGTGTGTCCAGGTGTCCTGTCTGGGTCCCTGTGTGTCTAGGCTCCTGTCTGGGCCCCTCTGTGTCCAGGTGTCCTGTCTAGGTCCCTGTGTGTCCAGGCTCCTGTATGTGTCCCTGTGTGTCCAGGTGTCCTGTCTGGGTCCCTGTGTGTCCAAGTGTCCTGTCTGGGTCCCTGTGTGTCCAGGTGTCCTGTCTGGGTCCCTGTGTGTCCAGGTGTCCTGTCTGGGTCCCTGTGTGTCCAAGTGTCCTGTCTGGGTCCCTGTGTGTCCAGGTGTCCTGTCTGGGCCCCTCTGTGTCCAGGTGTCCTGTCTGGGCCCCTCTGTGTCCAGGTGTCCTGTCTGGGCCCCTCTGTGTCCAGGTGTCCTGACTAGGTCCCTGTGTGTCCAGGCTCCTGTATGTGTCCCTGTGTGTCCAGGTGTCCTGTCTGGGTCCCTGTGTGTCCAGGTGTCCTGTCTGGGTCCCTGTGTGTCCAAGTGTCCTGTCTGGGTCCCTGTGTGTCCAGGTGTCCTGTCTGGGTCCCTGTGTGTCCAAGTGTCCTGTCTGGGTCCCTGTGTGTCCAGGTGTCCTGTCTGGGTCCCTGTGTGTCCAGGTGTCCTGTCTGGGTCCCTGTGTGTCCAAGTGTCCTGTCTGGGTCCCTGTGTGTCCAGGTGTCCTGTCTGGGTCCCTGTGTGTCCAAGTGTCCTGTCTGGGTCCCTGTGTGTCCAGGTGTCCTGTCTGGGTCCCTGTGTGTCCAGGTGTCCTGTCTGGGTCCCTGTGTGTCCAAGTGTCCTGTCTGGGTCCCTGTGTGTCCAGGTGTCCTGTCTGGGTCCCTCTGTGTCCAGGCTCCTGTCTGTGCGTGCTGCCAGGTGGGCTGCCCTCCCCAGGACGTGAGCTGGGGTCCCTCTCCCTGTGCCCCTGGGTCTCAGCAGGGATCTCCATCTGCAGCTCCTCAGTGAAGTTTGCTGCATGAGCCACCCTCAGACTTGACCCCTGGCCCCCTGCCTGACGCCCACCACACGACCGGCCCTGGCGGTGCTGGCCCTCCCCCACTGCCCTGGGGGGCCCTGTCCTGTGGCCCAGAGGCCAGCGCATGCTCTTCACAGCAGAACAGTGGGGTTTTCGGGAACTCCCCTGGGTCTCGGGGAGGTCGGAAAGGTCGCTGGCTGGGACACGCCTTTGGTCAGCGGCAGGTGGGGGGGCAGGCTGGGCTGCCGGGGGGGCGGGGCCAGGAGACTGCGGGGACCACGGCAGGTGCGGGCCTGGGACCGCAGAGGGAGGGCTGTGACCGGAGGGCAGGGCCAGGCTGGAAGCAGGGGCAGGCCCACCGGCCTTGAGGGTGGATTCGTGTGCTGGTTCTTAAACTTTTAATTTGGTTGTTGACTGAAGAGGCCATGACAGAGACGGAGAAAAGCCTCTCACCAACGGCTCCCTCCCGATGCCCGCAGCAGCCGGCCGGAGCACCGTGCGGGTCTCCCCGCGCCGCCCAGGGCTCGCACTTGTAAGGACAGAGAACTCTTCTGTCCGCTGGTCCAGATGGGAGGGCTGGACCAGCCCAAGGCCAGGAGCCTGCATATCCACCCAGTCTCCAGTCTCCCACGCGGGGGCAGGGGCCCAGGCACTCGGGCCGTCTTCCACTGCTTTTTCAGGCCACAGCAGAGAACTGGATTAGAAGTGGAGCAGCTGGGACTTGAACAGGTGCCCACACAGGATGCTGGCCTCGCAAGCTGCAGCTTTACCCGCTGCACCACAGCGCCGGCCCCCTCCTCCCAGACACTGGTGGAGAGTACGAAGCCCTGGTCCAGGTGGGCGTCCCCCCCACAGGGACCCCCAGGAGGGCAAGGCTGAGATGTGGGAGCCAGGCTTGGCCTGGCGAGATCTCACTCCCCGCCCCCAGCACGTGTGTCAGTTCCCGGGACTCCCCAGGGCCTCTGCAGCAGCTGGGAGGGGCACAGTGTCCACCTCCACGGGGGCCTCCGGGCTCCGCCCCTGCCCTGGGCCCGAGTCCACCGCTGCTGACCAGCCTTTACCTGCACCTCCGCTCCCCAGTGCCGGGGGGAGCAGGAGTTCAAGGGGCTGTGCCCAGCGCACATGGACCCCCGCCCCTGCCCCGGGAACCTTTCAGAGCTGGTCTGAGGAGCCCTGCCCTGTGGGGCAGTGCATGGCTAAGGCAGGAAGGCAGCCAACAAGGCCAGAGCCTCTTTCTAGATTTTTCTTTTGCACGAGCCAGGCTCGGCAGCCGTGGTTTGCGGTCGGGCGTCCTTGAACCTGCGAGGACACCCTTTCCCCTCGGGGACACTCGACTGCAGCCTGGGGGACAGCGGTGCCCGGCCGGTGCCTCCCCAGGCCTCTGCTGCTCCTGCCCGCACCCTCGAGGCTGTGCCCCGGCTCCTTCCGGCAGGTTCCCACGGACTCAGCGGGGCCTGGGCACCGCCCTCTCAGACCCTGTGGACCTCGAAGGCATTTCGTCAGCACTACGCGGTGGGGGCGTCCACGCCTGCTGACTTGTCACCTGGCCGAGGAGGCCTGGCGTCCCCAGAGCCCACGCTTCACAGGCCCCGCCAGAGCTGGGCGGGCAGAGCCACCGCGGCCTGCAGAGTGGGCGTCCTTCGAGGGCTCCACGTTCACACGGGGGCAGAGCGGGGGCGGGTGTCTGCCCTTCTTCCTGTGGCTCCCCCAGGCCTCTGGGCCTTCCGTGGTGCAGGGCAGAAAGCAAGCTGTGGCCCGCTGGGATGGCACACGGGGGGCGTGCGGAGCCGGCGAGGGCCGCTGGCTGCGGCGTCGGCCGAGCAGGCCTTTGTCCGCCCTGGAGAGCGAGCCCTGCCTTTGTGGGACAGTTAGCAGCACAGTGACTGTCGCCCCTGGGGCTGGGGTGCAGCCGACCAGAACGGAATCTTGGGCAGGAAAAGGCGGGAGTGGGGGCGGCGGCTGAGCCGTGCAGCCACCTTCTGAGCCGACTGAACCTGGGGCCCCGGGCGGGCGGGCTCTGAGCGGAACCACAAGAAGGTTTTGTGTCTCTGTGGCTCCAGGAGGAAGTCTGGGGTTGGGGGCTTGCTGCCCTGGACGTCCTGGCCACCAGGTCTCCGGACAGTCTGGGCTGGCGCAGAGGGTCCCTCCCAGGGGTCTCGGTCACCCACAAGCTGCAATGCTGGCTGCAGGCACAGCCATGCCCAGGGCCAACCCACAAGAGCCCACAGGTCACGTCCCTCCTACCCCTGCTCCTCAGGCCCACTGGACGCCGTGATGGCCTGGCGAGGCCTCCACAGCCTTCCCAGCCTGCCCCTGGAGGGCGGGGGCTGGGGGCTGTGGCCTTGACCTTCCGCCTTCCAGCCCCAGGGCCTCTGCTGGGGCTGGGCCTCGTCCCTCACCTATGCCCTGCCCTCCAGGCTGCCCCTGCCCAAGCTGGGCACCACACCCCCACCACAGGGCACCACCTGCAGTGAGGCAGGGTCTGGGGTCTTCCAGCACAGCCCGAGGCTGACGCAGCCACCAAGCCCTGCAACCAGGGTCCCTGCCAGGAACCCCAGCCTCACGGAGCCATGGTCGGCATCTTCTGGCCGCAGGACACAGGCCGACGTCAGCTTGCCCACAGCGCTGCCTCCACCATGAGGGCAGGTTAAAGTCAAGGCCATGAGTGGAGCTGGCTCCACACAGCCTCAGCCAGGCCCCTCCTTTCACGGCCACGGCCAGCACAGGCCAGGCTGAGTGGACTCCAGGTGTCGTTCAGCATACCCAGGCATCGGGGCCCAGGGTCTGGCCAGGCCGGGCTGGACCTCATGTCCCAGGAGCCCCCACACTGCCAATGTCTGTCCAGGTGCAGTACCTCTCCCCTGTGTGGCCGACCTGCGTACCCCCCATGGCGCCCGCAGCACCCCAGGAAGCCCCTTTTCTCCTAGGACATCTCCACGCACTCACCAAGTCTTCAGTCCCAACAGCCTGGCCCTGGCCCCGGCCCCGGCCCGTGTGTTGGTCCAGCCACTTCCACCATGCTGGGGGACGTCAGCACCCGGGAGGCCACCCTTGCCCATGAGACGACTCCTCTGTTATTGGGCTTATTTTTTAGATGCACTCATTCATTCATTCATTTGATTTATTTTTTTGCCAGGCAGAGTTAGACAGTGAGAGAGACAGAGACAGAGTTATAGACAGTGAGAGAGAGACAGAGAGAAAGGTCTGCCTTCTGTTGGTTCACCCCCCAAATGGCTGCTACGGCCAGCGCACCGCGCTGATCCGAAGGCAGGAGCCAGGTGCTTCTCCTGGTCTCCCATGGGGTGCAGGGCCCAAGCACCTGGGCCATCCTCCACTGCACTCCCAGGCCACAGCAGAGAGCTGGCCTGGAAGAGGGGCAACCGGGACAGAATCCGGTGCCCCGACCGGGACTAGAACCCGGGGTGCCGGCGCCGCAGGCAGAGGATTAGCCTAGTGAGCCGCGGCGCCAACCTCATTCATTGATTTGAAAGGCAGAGACAGACTGGGGTTTATCCCCTCGTCCACTCCCCAGATGGCCGCAGCAGCCAGGGCTGGGCCGGGCTAAAGCCAGGAGCTGGGAGCTCCATCCGGGTCCCCCACGTGGGTGACAAGAACTCAGGCACGTGAGCCGCTGCTGCCCCCAGGCACACCAACAGGGAGCTGGATCAGAAGTGGAGCCTCCGGGACTGGACCCGCGCTCGGGTGTGGGATGTGTGTCCGGGCGGCGGCTCCACCTGCTGTGCTCGGTACGCGCCGCCCCCTCGGCTGGTCGCTGGCTCTTGTTCGTTCGTTCCACCTGCTGGGTGTGGGGCGGAGGGATGGGCACAGCCCCTGATGCCACCCCTGGGCAGGGCTGACTGCTGTGCCAGCGCCTGGGCTCAGGGGACAGTCACCCGGGGCGGGGGCGCGTTGGGTCAGCGTCTGACCACTTGAGGCCACTGGAAGGGGAGGCCGTGGGCTCCTCCTGGTGAGCAGGCCGTGGGGTCCCCAGCAGCCACGCCTGTGGGAGCTCCCGGGCTGAGCCGCGGATTCTGCTCTGTGAGCCCAGGACGCTCCAGACGGGAAGCTGGGGCCCTGGACTCCGGTGCCTGGAGCTCCTGGCTCCAGCCGGGCCGGTGCCCACCCAGGGTCTCCTTGAGGGGCCCAGCAGGTGAGGAGAGGCCAGCGCGCCCAGCTCCGCGCCGGCACCACACGCACCAGGGCCACCGCCCAACGCGGAGCCCGCGGCCGGCCCAGCCCGGCCCGTGCCCCCTCCCCTCGAGGCCCCACCCTGTCTGCCCGTGTGTCGGGGACTGGCGAGCCAAGATGGCCCGACCGGGAACAATGCGGGATTGAGGGCCGCGCTCACGTGGGCGAGGCGGCTCCGGGGCTGAATGGGCGGCTGTGCCCCGAGGAATGCAGGCAGAGAGGCTGTGCTGGGGCGGCTTCTGTCTCACCAGCCTTTCAGAGAGTGTCTGGGCCGCTGAAGGCACCTCCCTCGCGCTCCGAGACAGGCATGCCGGCACAAAGGGGTCTCTTGTCCCGCACGGCCCCTTCTGGAAGAAAGGCCATTGTGCCGTGGGGCTCCCGGCAGGCGGTGCACGCTCCGCTGCCCACCGCGCCCGGCCCCGAGGGGCGGCCCTCAGCCCTGTCTGCTCGGATTAGCAGCCGCTGGCGACTCAGTGTGCCCGGCGATATTTCATGTCCAGGGCCGCGGCTGGCTCTGGCGGCATGAATGCCTGCTTTTGTCTGCTGAGTTATTTTATTTACATTTTTTAAACAGCTTATCAAGGTAAAAAGATAGCTTCACTTAAGGAAGAAAAAAAAAGCGCCCCTTGGCCGCAGGCCCGCGGAGGTGGGAGGCCGGCCGGGCTGGGGTCCTCGGCCGCGGAGACCTCAGCACCTGCCTGGGAGCCCAGGGCCACCGCCCGGCCCCCTGGCTGTCTCGGAGTCTGCCCCGCAGGCACGGCCCCCCTGTCTCTTCCTGGCCAGTGTCGGCACAGGTCAGGCGGGGCAGCCGGGTGCGGCTGGGCTGGCCCCAGGCTCTGTCCTCCTGTGGGGTCCAGGCCCCTCCCGGCTGCCTCCCGCGCTGGGTCTCCTGCAAGACCAGGTGTGGGCAGCGGCAGCGGGGGCAGCAGGGGTCTGAGAAGCTCAGCCCACGGACCCAGAGACCTGGGAACCCAAGACCAAGGCTGCGGGGCGGGGGCTTCCTGGAGGAGGTGGCTCCCCCTTGCAGGTGCAGCTTATGGACACGCCCCCTCCACATCCCGGCCACCTGGCCGCAAGGGGGCAGCCTGGGTGCACGGAGCGCGAGGCGGAAACTCCCAGAACTCTGTTCAGTCTGTGCTGCCTCCGAGCCTGGGGAAGAGAAGGGCCGGCCCCACGCCTCGGGCCCCTCCGACGGGGTCACCGGGCCGCCCCGTAGCAGCCCACCGACAGGTGAGGCCGGGGCACTCCCCCGGGAGCACGGCCTGCAGCTCCGCCCCCAGGCCACCCCACAAACCTGCACCCCCTCCCACGGCCCTGCTCCCTGCGGGCCCTGCAGGAGGCCGGCCGCCTGGCCCGGGGCCAGGCCGTGGCGGCGCGGGGTCAGCAGGGCGCAGGGAAAGGCCCAGCCGCACCCCCGCCCCTGCTCTCCCGGTTCCCAGGCCGCTATTTTGGTCTTGCTGCGAGGGGCGGGGGGCGGGCGCTGGGCTGGTTATTTTTGCTCAATCTATGGAAATTATTAATAGCAGCAGAGCTGGTACGTGCGGGCGGTCAGGGCCCAGCAGCCCGGTGAGCAGGTGTGGGGCCTGCGGCAGCCCTCCCCAGACCCCTCACCCACCCTGCCCTGCACCCCGAGCGGGCTCCCCAGAGCGTGAGGTGTGTTCCTGCCCTTAGAAGTGTTGGGAGGGGTGTGGAGAGGCGGAGGAGGGTCTGCCCCGCCCCTCCCCTGGGGGCACCTCCTGGACCAGGGGACCTCCCTGGGAGGATGGGTGCAAGGCCTCTGGCCCCAGCAGGGCCTGGCAAGCCCTAGGGACGCAGAGTCGAGGCCACGCTCCAGCCTGGGTCAGCTTCCACCTGTCCCATGGTGGGGGGGGGTCAGCTCTTGGCCTGGCAGCCACGTGGCTGGACGCAGCGAGGCCCGTGCTGCACCTGCAGTGACCGCTGCCCCCCAGGCCTGCCTGTGCCGCCCCCTTAGTGTGGCCGTGAAGCTGGAGCTGCCGCCTTCCCTGGAGGAGGTGCAGGTCTTTCCGTGGAAGTGTTTTGGGTTCAAATGTGGACAAACGTGGAAGAAGGCCCAGGATAGCACCAGGCCAAAGGGAGGGCAGGGCAGGCCCACAGGAGGCAGAGAGGGCGCCGGCGGCCAGTGGCTTGGACCCGACAGGCGGAGCAGCCACTGGGGTGTCCTCTCTGGGGTGGGACAGCCCCAGGCGTAGCGGATGTCCCCCCAGCCCCCTGGGACTTCAGAGGGGCTGGGCATGGGCTGGGCAGCACACAGCCACTGGCCCTGGAGTGCCCCCCGTGCCTCTGGACGCTCGGTCCCTGTGCTCTGGGCCCCTCCCCTGCTCACCCGTGTGACCGGGTGGCCTCAAGGCCACTGTGTGTACAGGTGGAGGCAGCACGGCCGCAGGCAGGGCTGGGTGGGGGCTCCAGAGCAGGACCCCAGTGAGGGGGCTGCACAGCGGGGCGGGGGCTCCAGCTGAGCGGGGCCCTGGGGTCCTGTCCTGGCAGAGGGGCCCCGCTCAGGGCGGCTCGGGGTCCCTGTGCACGGGGCGGGGGGCGGAGGTGAGGAGGGGTTGTTGGCAGGGGCCCTGGGCAGGGCTTTGTCCAGCCTGCTTCCCACCGGGCGGATGGCGCGTGTGCTATGGGCAGCTCACAGAGTGGGATGAGGGCCGCCACTGGGGAGCCTCCTGGGCCCTGCAATCCTTTGTCACGGAGATGGAGGTGGAGGTGACCACAGGGCCCACCAGGGACCTGTGTGCACACATGGAGCTGGGCCTGATGAGGGGTGGGGCCTGTGAGGGGTGGGGTCTGGTGAGGGGTGGGGCCTGGTGCCAGAGTGGGGTCTGACGAGGGGTGGGGCCTGTGATGGGTGGGGCCTGATATGGGGCGGGGTCTGATGAGGGGCGGGGTCTGGGGTGGGGCAGGGTCTGGTATGGGGCGGGGTCTGATGAGGGGCGGGGTCTGGGGGTGGGGCAGGGTCTGATGAGGGGTGGGGTCGGGGTGGGGCCAGGGCGCTTGTGAGGATTTTCTGGAGCCCCAGGCGGGCTGCAGGTGCCCGTCCATCTGACATCAGAGCTCCCGGGTGCCTGCTCGGGGCAGGGGCAGCCAGGTCAGGGCCTGGGGCGGCTCCTCCAGGGCTCCTCTTCATTCTTAAAAATCATTTAAGGTTATTTTTTTCATTCGTTAGAAAGGCAGAGAGCGCGAACTCCCACCTGCTGGTTCACTCCCCAGAAGCTCAGAACAGCCAGGGCCAGGCCAGGCCGGAGCCAGGAGCCAGGAGCTTCCTCCGGTCTCCCCCATGGGTGCAGGGGCCCAGGCACCTGGGCCGGCCTCTGCTGCTCTCCCAGGAGAAGTAGCGGGGAGCTGGATGGGAAATGGAGTAGCCGGGACTCGAACCTGCACCCACAAGGGACGCTGGCATCAGGAGTGGCTCCGCCCACAGAGCCGGCCAGGATTTTACTCCTGATGACGCCCCTCAGGCTGCTGCGCCCCGTGCCCTCGGCGCCCCCACTGATTAGCCTCACGTGACCTAGGGCCTTGTCATTCTCTAGAATGTTCTGAGAAGCAGACCGTGGCGGCTTCGTCCCCAGCACAGTCGGCCTGGGGCCGGCCGAGCTGCTCTGTGCTGCCAGTCTCCATCCAGGGCGTGGGCGTCCCCTCTCGGTCACCAGCTGTGGGTGACGTCCAGGGTCACCGAGATGATGGCAGGGGCACTTACGTGCACCTGTGTCCCCCGGCCAGCGCCTCAGTGCGACGGCTGGGGCACGCGTTAGGCTGTGCGGTGTGACGTCTTGGTCACGTGTTAGGCTGTGCGGTGTGACGTCTTGGTCACGTGTTAGGCTGTGCGGTGTGACGTCTTGGTCATGTGTTAGGCTGTGCGGTGTGACGTCTTGGTCACATGTTAGGCTGTGTGGTGTGACGTCTTGGTCACGTGTTAGGCTGTGCGGTGTGACGTCTTGGTCATGTGTTAGGCTGTGCGGTGTGACGTCTTGGTCACATGTTAGGCTGTGTGGTGCGACGGCTGGGGCACTGTTAGGTGTCAGTGCAGTGACTGGGGCACGTGTTAGGTGTCAGTGCAGTGACTGGGGCACGTGTTAGGTGTCAGTGCAGTGACTGGGGCACGTGTTAGGTGTGCGGTGCGATGATGGGGCACGTGTTAGGTGTGCGGTGCAATGACTGGACCGTTCACATGTTTAAGGAACTGTCCGGCATATTTTCACTAAGCCTCTGAGAGCTGCAGCTGCCCCGTGTCCCCGGGACGCTCGGGGCCGCAGGGCCAGTCCCAAGGCAAAGTCACCTGCATGTGACGTGTCGTCTCTTTCATTAAACATTCTCTGATCATTTTCCCTAGGAATAAAAGTTCTTAATCTGTTAAAGTCCAACACATCAACTTTTAAAAATACAGGAGCTAGCCGGCGCCGCGGCTCACTAGGCTAATCCTCCGCCTTGCGGCGCCGGCACACCGGGTTCTAGTCCCGGTCGGGGCACCGGATTCTGTCCCGGTTGCCCCTCTTCCAGGCCAGCCCTCTGCTGTGGCCAGGGAGTGCAGTGGAGGATGGCCCAGGTGCTTGGGCCCTGCACCCCATGGGAGACCAGGAGAGGCACCTGGCTCCTGGCTCCTGCCATGGGATCAGCGCGGTGCGCTGGCCGCAGCGCGCCAGCCGCGGCGGCCATTGGAGGGTGAACCAACGGCAAAGGAAGACCTTTCTCTCTGTCTCTCTCTCTCACTGTCCACTCTGCCTGTCAAAAAAATAAAAAAATAAAATAAAAATACAGGAGCTGGGGCTGGCGCTGTGGCGCACTGGGTTAATCCTCCGCCTGCGGTGCCAGCATCCCATATGGGCGCCGGGTTCTAGTCCCGGTTGCTCCTCTTCTGGTCCAGCTCTCTGCTGTGGCGCGGGAGTGCAGTGGAGGATGGCCCAAGTGCTTGGGCCCTGCACCCGCGTGGGAGACCAGAAAGAAGCTCCCAGCTCCTGGCTTTGGATCGATGTAGCTCCGGCTGTTGTGGCCATTTGGATAGTGAACCAACAGAAGGAAGACCTCTCTCTCTCTCTCTCTCTCTCTCACTATCTGTAACTCTACCTATCAAGTTAGAAAAAAAAAAAAACTAAAAATATAGGAGCTGCCAGCACTGTGGCACAGCGGGTAAAGCCACATGGGTGCTGGTTCGAGTCCCGGCTGCTCCACCTCCGCTCCAGCTCCCTGCCGGTGCACCTGGGAAACAGCAGACGGTGACCCCAGTGCTTGGACCCTGCACCCACAAGGAGACCCAGAGGAAGCTCCCGGCTCCTGGCTCCTGACTCCAGCCTGGCCCGGCTCCGCTGTTTGTGGGCATTTGAGGAGTGAGCCCGCCCAGGGATGGAAGCCATCTCCCCTCTTTCGCCCCACCCCCCTCTGTGGGACGAGGAAGGACCCTCGGCAGCTGCAGTGGTGGGGGAGCTCCCACCGGAGGGCAGCGGTCCCAGCGGACGCCCGGCCCCGGGTCAGGACCCGCACCACCCCGCTCGCAGCGTGGGGAGGGGTTCTTCTGGATCCAGCCGGCTAACACTGTGCCCGGGGTCACCAGGGGCACAGCCCAGCGGTCTCCGGGGGCGCAGCGAGGTGGGACCCCCGGGGCACAGCCCAGCGGTCTCTTCTCGGGCTGGGGCGCAGCGAGGTGGGGCCCGGCCCCTGCAGGACTGCCGTCCCTCCGAGCACAGACTCGGCCTCCGCTCAGAGTTTTGCTCAGCTTTTGTTGCGTGGCCTTTGTTCATCTTTTAAGGAATTTGTCCACTTTTAATTTTTTTTAAAGATTTATTTATTTATTTATTTGAAAGTCAGAGTTACACAGAAAGAGGAGAGGGAGGGAGGGAGGGAGAGAGAGAGAGAGAGAGAGAGGTCTTCCATCTGCTGGTTCACTCCCCAGACGGCTACAATGGCCAGAGCTGCGCTGATCCGAATCCAGGAGCCAGGAGCTTCTTCCAGGTCTCCCACCTGGGTGCAGGGCCTCCTCCACTGCCTTCCCAGGCCACAGCAGAGAGCTGGATTGGAAGTGGAGCAGCCGGGTCTTGAACCAGCGCCCATATGGGATGCCGGCGCTTCAGGCCAGGGCATTAACCCACTGCGCCACAGCACTGGCCCCCACTTTTAAAATTTTTTAAGATTTATTTTTATCTGTTTGAAAGGCAGAGAGACAGAGTGAGAGAGCCTCCATCCGCCAGTTCACTCCCCAGATGAGCACACCGGTCAGGGCCGGGCCAGGCTGAAGCCAGGGCTCCCATGTTGGTTCTGGGGCCCAATGGCCGGAGCCGGAGCCGCGGTCTCCAGGGCCCTGACGGAAGCTGTGCTGTGACTGGGGTGGCCCCTGGAGCCGCCGAGGATCTGGCTCAGCTGCCTCGGTGATCAGCAGGAGCCCCGGCCTCATCACTCCCCCAGGCTCCCCGGCCCTGCCCGGTCGCTGGGGGCGCAGGGGGCCGCGGCCGAGGCGGGGCTGCCTCCCCCGGGAACTGCAGCGGCCTGAGCCTGGTTTTCCGGTTGCTTCGGGTGGGGCAGCTCTGTCCGCGTTTTCTGGTGGGATGTGGAGTGGTCCCCAGGAAGGCGGGACAAGAAGCAGGACACAGTTTCCAGCGCTGCCCCCACCCCGCCCCGGGCCGTCCCGTTAGCGAGGGGGGCGCCCCCCAGGGGCAGCCACTGTGGGCTTCAGAAGACAGATTTTACGTGTGGAAAACAAAAAGCTACAGAGAACCACGGGAACTAAGCAGAGACCTGAGCGTGGACCCTGGAAACAAGGTGGATCTGTGAACATCCACTTCTCTGTCCTGTTTTTCCTTTTTCTTATTCATTTGAGAGACAAAGTTGCAGAGCGAGAGTCTTCCGTCCGCTGGTTCACTCCCCAAATGACTGCAGGGGCCGGAGCTGCACCGATCTCAAGCCAGCAGCCAGGAGCCTCTTCCGGGTCTCCCATGCAGGTGCAGGGGCCCGAGCACTGGGCCGTCCTCACTGCTTTCCCAGGTGCACCAGCAGGGAGCTGGGTCGGAAGTGGGCAGCGGGACTGGCACCAGACCCATACGGGATGGCGGCGCTGCAAGTGGAGGCTTCGCTGCCTGCACCACAGCCCGGCCCCGGTTCTCTGCCCATGCAAGGAGGATTTCTCAGACGGGGTATTCAACAGGAGAGGCCACCAGCCCAGAGCTGTGAACCTGGTGGGCCGAGGGCCGAGGTGGAGAGGGTGCAAGGCTGTCCCCTGTCTGTCCCCTGTCCCTCCCCCAGGAGCAGGTAGGCAGAGCCCAGGGCTCTCCTTTCACTGCTGGCCGCCTGGGACTCCCTGGGCCACAGAGGGGCCACACAGGGTCTGTGGAGGGGCAGGGGTCCCTGGGGCAGGGGCACATCACCCACAGCCTCAGGCCTCAGCTACTGCCCCAGCACCCACCAGGAGCCAGGCCTGCCCACCTGCTGCTGGCCGCGTGAGGGGCTGGGCCACGGCCTGAGCAGAGGCCGCTTTGCCCACCTGCCAGGCTGGGAGTGGCCATCGCTGGCTCTGGGCTGGGGGCCCCAGGAGACAGCCTAGCAAGCTGTGGGCAGCTGGACCCCAGGGGTCCACACGATGGGCCAGACAGGGTCGGCCTGCGCCCAAGGGCACACCTGGGCTCCCAGCCAGGCCGCTCTCCGTGCTGGCTCCTGTCCACCGTGCAACTCTCGGACTCACGGCGTCCACCCGGTCCCCGCTGTGCACGCTGCCCCCGGGGAGCCTGCTGGCCAGGGCTAGAGGTGGTGCCTGGGCGCATGTGCCTGGGCACCCTTGTGGTGTGTGGCTCTCGTGTGGCCCAGATGGCAAAGCTTCCTGCTATTCATGGACTCGGCTCTGCTCACAATGTGAAACTAAATGCAGAGCGGGCATGCACACAGGCGTGTGCATGTGGGCAGGCGTGTGTGTGTGCACACAGCATGCGTGTGGGCAGGTGTGTGAGAGCAGTGTGTGCAGGCGTGTGTGTGGGCAGGAGTGTGAGAGCAGTGTGTGCAGGCGTGCATGTGTGCAGGCGTGTGTGTGTGTGTGCACACAGCATGTGTGTGAGAGCAGGCGTGTGCATGTGGGCAGGCGTGTGTGTGTGCACACAGCATGTGTATGAGAGCAGGCGTGTGCATGTGGGCAGGCGTGTGTGTGTGTGCACACAGCATGTGTGTGGGCAGGAGTGTGAGAGCAGTGTGTGCAGGCGTGCATGTGGGCAGGCGTGTGTGTGGGCAGGCGTGTGTGTGTGCACACAGCATGTGTGTGAGAGCAGGTGGATGTGTACACAGCATGTGCGTGTGGGTGTGTGAGAGCAGGTGGGTGTGGGTGTGTGTGTGGGTGTGTGTGTGGACGGGGTGTGAGGCATTCACATGTGAGTGCCTGTGTGGACGGGCATAGGCGTGGGGCATGTGTTTGGGGCAGGGTATGTGTGTGAGGTGTGTGACGTGTGTGTGGGCAGAGCCAGCGCCCAGCCCTGCACAGAGCCGTCCACACAGCCAAGCACAGACACTCGACCTTCCCCGGCCAGTGGGGCCGGGGTCGTCTCAGGACAAAGCTCTCGGCGGCCCCAGCGCGGCCCCAGGAGGCCGTGGGGCCCCGGGCCCGGCAGGGGTGTGCAGGAGCCTGGGCTGCTCAGAGCAGCGGGCGCCCTCCCTCTGGGCGGGGTGGGAGGGGCGGTGAGTCACCGCAGAGGCCCGCGGGCCCCCAGGGTGAGGCCCGGAAGGCCAGTCCCCCCGGGTGCCAAGGCCGAGCAGGCCGGAAGGGCAGCGGACATCCTGAGGAACGTGGAGGGGTTTCCACGTATTGTCGTCCACGTGGGAACCCACGGCCGGGGGGAAGCGGACGCTCAGACGGCTGGGCGGACTGAAGCCATCTGGGCCGGCGGCCCCACTGGTGGCCAGCAGGGGCTCCTCAGGAAGTGCCCGGGCCATGGGGAGGGGTCCCTCAACCCCCGCCTAGCAGCCAGCCCTGGCCTCACAGGCTGGACCATGGCTGGACCTCAGAGGCGAGAGCTTGGCCCGCAGGCCAGGTGGGCACCTCTGCTCCTGTCTGAGGAGGGGGCTCAGCCTCCCACACACGAGGTTTCCAGAGGCCTCTGTCCACCCTCGTCCCACCCCGTCCACTCTGTCCATCCTCTCTACTCTGCCCCGTTCTCTCTCTCCACTCTGCTCTCTTCCCCTGTCCACTCTGCTCTCTTCCCCTGTCCACTCTCTGTCCACTCTTCTCTCTGCCCCGTCCACTTGTCCACTTTCTGTCCACTCTGCCTCTGTCCACTCTGTCTGCCCTCTGTCTGCTCTGCTCGCCCTCTGGTTGGAGGGCGTGTGCTGCCCCGAGGCGCCCCTCCCGCACCCCGTGTGCAGGACATGGAGGGGCGGGGTCTGAAGCAGGCCCTGGCCGAGGAGCAGGGCCGGGGTTCCAGAACAGCGGAGAAGGGGCTATGGGCAGATTCCTGGCGGGAACGGGGGTGCAGCGGGGCCCAGGTGAGGCCGGGGTGCAGGCAGCTGCTCGGGACAGCAGCCCAGCCCCTCAACCCCGGGCGGGGGGCTGCTGCGGCCCCCCCGGTGGACAGCCCATCCGCAGGGGCCCAGCGCCCGTGCTGACGAGGTTCAGTCGGTGCGTGCTCAGGGTGAGGGCAGGTCCTGGGCCCCGGGGGCAGAGCCCGCGGCTGCTGGCCTCTCTCAGCGACAGGCCACAGCTATCCATCTCATCCTGGGCCTCTCATGGCCCGAGAGCATCAGCCTCTAAGCTTGGCCAGGTCAGGTTGAGGGACAGGTCAGCACCCGGGCCAGTGGGCAGTGCCTGCTGGGTGGCCTTGCTGAGGCCTAGGGTAGCAGAGCACCACCAGGGCCCGGGGGGAAGAGGCAGGTGCCAGGGGCCATGGGCTGGGGGTGCTGAGCCGGTGTGAGGGAGAAGCCGGGGGCAGACCCCAGAGAGCCCTGCCCCGCTGAGCTGGCCTGGCTGCTCCCCTGCCTTCTCCACGCTCACCTGGGCCAGGTCAAAGGGAGGCCGAGCTGCAGGTGGAATGAGCTCTGGGCGCTGGGCCCCTGCACACTGCCCCCAACCCCGTCCCTGCCCCCGCTGCTGAGGCGAGGGCACAGGCGCTCCCCGGAGCCACAGTCCCTGATGGCCTGCCCTGGCCACACATGGGTGTGGACCGGAGACTCCCACCAGCCTGGTGGGCCCGCCCCAAGCGCGCTCAGGCAGGTGGCCTTGCGCAGCCGGGAGTCCCTGCTGGACACGGCCGTGGCCTCACAGCTGCCCATAGAGCAGAGGCTCAGGCCTCCTCCCACTGATGTCCAGCTCCTCTCGGGACCACCCCCCCATCACCACGCTGGGAGAGGGAAGCCCCTCAGGAAGGGAGCGAGGTGGGGCCATCAAGGCCCTGCGGGTCGAGCCCCGGCTTGCAATGCCCACCTCCTGCATCACACTCGAGTTCAAGACCCGGCTGCTCCACTTCCGATCCAGCTCCCTGCTGATGGCTGACGTGTTTGGGCCCCTGCCGCCCCTGTGGGGGGCCCGGATGCAGCTCCCAGCTCCTGGCTTCAGCCTGGCCATGGGACCTATGTGGACGGCAGGTGTGGGGTGGCAGGACCCTACGCACACATTTCTGTAAGCTCGTCACGGGTCACCCGGTTCGCAGCCGGAAAAGTACAGAGATGCAGACAGAAAGACGTCGGGGGAGAGGTCTTCCGTCCGCTGGTTCCCTCCCCAGTGCCCACAACGGCCAGCGCTGGGCCAGGCTGAAGCCGGGAGCCAGGAGCCCCATCTGGGTCTCCCACGCAGGTGCAGGGGCCCAGGCAGCTGGCCCGTCCTCCACTGCCTCCTGGGTGAGCAGGAGCTGGACCAGGAGCTGCTCTGGCCCCGCCAGGCCCTGGGTGTGGGTGCGAGGTCCTGTGGCTGAGCCTCCACACCTCACCTGCACGGCCCTCTCCTTGGTGTTCTGTGAGAGCCATCACTGGACACGTGTCCACCACGGCTCTGCTGGCTTCTCCCCAGGGACCTGCGGTCACGACCACGGCCGGTGGGTGACAGCCCTCATGGCATGTTCTCCTGTGGTCTGCACAGATTCCCCGTTTTGTGGGGTTCGGTGCACAAACCAGTCTTGGTGAGAGTCCCAGCGCGGCTGCTCGGCTCACCTGGCTCTTCCCTCTGAGGCTCTCTGGCTTTGCTCTGAGCTGGTTCTTGGCTCATCGGGAGCCTGGCGAAGCTCAGGGCTGTGTGGACCCAGGCAGGGGGCTGCCCGGTGGGACCAGTGGGACCGGCAGGAGCCAGCATCACCCCAACACGTGTGTTGTCCACACAGACATCCCACACCCCAACACACATGTCATTCATGCAGACACCCAACACATGTGTTATCCACACAAATACTGCCACCCCAACATGCGTGTCATCCACACAGACATCCCACACCCCAACACACATGTTCATGCAGACACCCAACATGTGTGTCATCCACATGTCTTCAGGTGCTGCCAGGTGGTTACGGGGCCCATCCGGCTTCAGCCCTGCAGCTGGGGGGCAGCCCTGGAGGTGGACGCGGGCCAGCGGCCTCTGGACAGCCAAGGCCACGTCCCTGGGCACTGAAGCCCTCAGGGCTCCCACTGTCCCCTCTCCCTCCTTGTGCCTCCGGACCCCGACTTGGGGCAGTCCCTGGACGGCGGCCCCCAGAGCATCCCCTGCCATGGCAGCAGCACGGAGCTGGACTTGAGGGAGTCCCCGTGGGCATGGTGGGTCCTGTTTCCCGAAGGCGGTGACCAGAGCCCGGTGGGGGGGAAGGATGGGGGAGCCTCCAGGGGCTCCGCCTCTGCCGAGACCCTACCAAGGGTCCGGAAGGCGCCTGCTGGCCCAGGGTGGGACCGGGCTGAGGGTCAGGACGCTGGCCAGCCCGGCCCCACCTCACGAGTGTCCCATGCCTCTGCGGGAGCCCGGCCACGCCGGCCTGGGCAGAGAGGACCACGGCCGCAAGACCACGCCTCGGGAGGGCGGGAGCCACAGGTTGGGGTGTGAGCTCACCCCGCAGGGTCGGCGAAGGGGGTGAGGGCGCAAGTGCGCTCTGGGGCGGCTGCTCCCCTCGGAGACCTAGGTCGCCGCCTGCTCCGGGGTGGTGCTCAGGGCGCCGGCGCCTGCGTGCTCCTGCACAAACAGGAAGGCGGGGCACCAGGCACCAGTGTGCAGCCAGCCTCCTGTTCAAAAACTCACGTTACGTGTCTGAAAGGCAAGTGACAGGGAGGGAGGGAGACGGAGAGGGATGTCCATGGGCTGGGCCAGGTCGGGTCTCCCACGTGGGCGCAGGTGTCCGCTGCGTCGCCAGGTAGGGAGCGGAGCACCCGGGGTTGTGACGTGGGTACTGGTGTCTAGGTGACAGCTGACTCCATGAAGGACACTGGCCCTCAGCCCTGCTCAGGCTGCTGGCTACACCTGCCGCGAGGGCCCACAGCCCCCGAATTCCCTGAGGACCAGCGAGTGAACAGGCCAGAGAGGGCAGCACCAGCTGTACCAGGCGCTGGGCCCAGGACCCAGCTGCGCCAGCAGCTCCAAGTGGAGGCTGGTCGCACATGTCCCCCAGTGGGGCAGATGGTGCTGGCCAGATCCCAGGGGTCCTTGGCAGCGGAAGGGAGATCCCTGGACAGAAGATGACCCTAGGGTCCTGTTCCAGCAGGGCTATCCCCAGCGGGGCCTCCCCAGGGCAGGGGGTCCACTCGGGAGCACAGGAGCCCCACAGGGCCAACAAGGGGAAGGGGTGTCAGGGGGACCAAAAGGTGTCTCTGATAAAGATGAAGTTTTAGACTTGAGCCAGGCAGGGCAGGAGGCCGGCAGTGACCTCTCGGGCCTGCATGTGCACCAGGGGTGGCACTGGGGTCCCCAGAGGTCTTCGGGGCCTGAGGGCCAGGGCAGGGCCGTGCAGCCATGCTCAGCCTGCGCTCCAGAAAATTCTTCCCAGGACAGGGCAGCCTCAGGCCACGTTCCCACCGTCCACTCCCAGAGTCCCTGGGAGCTCAGCCTGTGAAGGCAGCTGCGAATGATGCTGACCGCCACACTGGCCACCCCCGTCTCTACCCCTGCCGCCCAGGGAGGCCCTGTCCTCGGGGCGGACGCAGGGGACACTGCAGGAGCTGGGCACCGTGACCGCCCACGGTCCTGCTCCGTGTGGCTGCAGCCCCTGCGCTGCCCCCCAGAAGGCCACAGCCCAGGGCCCGTTGGCCGTGACCCATCTGGACAGTACAGGGCTCCTGGCCGCTGGCCGGCCGAGAGCCACGCGCTCAGACTAACCCAGCAGGGCCTCTGCCCCGGCCTGGCTCGGGAGGCAGGGAGGCTGGCTGTTCCGCACACCTGCCCAGCTGGCCTGGCTCTCCCAGCTGAGTTCAGGGCGGCTGGACGCTGGCTCCGAGCCCGTGTCGTCCCCGGCCCAGGCCAGAGCCGGCCACCTCCCTGGAGAGCTCCTGCCGCCACGGAGTGTCCATTTTCTTTTCCTTTCTTCTGCTATTTTGGTGCCGATCCCAGAGGGAAAACCCACTGGACGGGCCGAGTTCCCAGAGCGAGGCTGGCGCGGTGGGGAGCGGGGAGGGCAGAGTGGGCTCCGGGGCCACTGCCCGCCGCGGGCGCCAAGCACACCCCTGGGCCGGGGTTCTGGGGGTGCAGACGGGGCCCCACCGGCAGGAAGGGGACAACCTCGCTGCCCAGTCCAGGAGCTGCACCTGTGAGGTGGGTGGGGCCGGGGGCCCAGTGGAGGGGGGATTCCTTCCCTGGGGGACGGGGAGGGGGAGGGGGCGCCACAGCCCCTGGGGGCGGCTGCCGAGCGGGTGCTGCCAGTGCCGCCACCGTGGGAAAATGTTTTATCAGAAATAAACTCGAAGGCCTGACGTGGGTCCCCCCACAGCGGGGGGCATCCCCACCCCGACAGAGCCCGCCTCAGGGGCCCCAAGAGAGAGCCGGGGGTGGGCCCAGCCCAGGCATGGTCTCCAGCAAGGGGGTAAGGGTGGGGGGAACCAGGGGCGCCCCCAGCATTGCCCAGCCCTGCCTTGGGCCGGGACCCTCAAGTGCCCTGCTCCCCCAACCCCGACTGAGGGACAGAAACAGACAGGAAGCAGCTGGGGGTCGCAGACCCCGCCCCTCCCAGAGTCTTTGTCTGCTGTGGCCAAGCCATTCCCACACTCGGGTCACAGGCACAAAGGGGCAGGGGACCCCCGGCCACTGGGGGAGGAGCCTCGGGCAGGGCAAGGGCCTGGGCAGCGGAGATGCAGGGTGGGGCCCGGGGTGCCCCCCAGGCGGTCAGAGCCCCTCCCACCAAGCGGGCCCTTGGGGGGCCTAAATCTGACCCGGCTGCTTTAGGGAGGAGAGACTCCCAGGCAGGAGGGACAGTCGTGCCCCCACGCCTCTCTGGTGTCTCGAGGTACAGGTGAAAGGCTGCTGACCCAGACAGGACCAGGGACGCTGCGCACTGAGCCAGGACTGCTTGACCAGGGCCTGGACACAGAGCTGGGGTGGTCAGCTCAGACGTGGGGGCAGCGGGCAGGCCCAGTGAGGCTGGCCGCGTCTCCCTGCTCTGCACCTGCGGGCCAGCTCCTGCCTGTCCTCAGCCCTGGCTCCCGGCAGGGAGGGCTGGAGCTCGGGTCACTCAGAGCCCTCACGGCCAGGGAAAGGACAGTGGCCTGAGTGCTGGCCAGGCGTCCACCCTGGAGCTGGGCAGGCCGGGGACGCCCCATCCCAGGCTGAGGGGAGCCCCAGGGCAGAGGGCCTCCCAGCTGCTGGCCATGGACCAGGGCCTCAGCCAGTTGTTCGCCCACTCGCAGGGACTCTGTGAAGCCACCCTGGGCAAATGACCGGGGCTCCCGGGTCTGGAAGAGGGGGCAGTGCGGCCGTGCGGCCGCACCTCAGGAAATGGGGCTGCCATGGCTGGGGGAGGGGAGGGGGTCCCGGCCACAGACCCCCTCCCCCATGGCGGCCCAGGGGCAGGGAGGGCTGCACAGACCTCCCTCCCTGCTGACCAGGGTCCGGGCCCTGCCCCAGGCCGGCCCCGCCCCGCCCCGGCCCGACACCCCCTCCCCGCCTTCCCGCCACTTCCTCCAGGAAGTCCTCAGGACCCCCAGCCCTGCCGCGAGGCCCCCAGGCTCGCCCATCTCCCCGAAGCGCCAGAGTGGGTGTCAGGGCGGCTCGGGGCCCGCCCCCTGTGGGGGGCCCGGCCGGCGCACAGGTCCGGGGGCGCCCGGGGCCAGCCGCGCTCAACACTCCGCCTCCGCTCCCGCGACCCCGGGCGGCGGGCGCGGGAGGGCGGCGGGCGGCGGCCGTTGGCTTTTGAATCTCCGCGGCGCCCTGAGTGGCCCTTTCAAAGGCGGCTGGCGGGGGCGGGGGCCGTTCCCAGGCGCGCCCCGCCCTCCAGCGCGCCCCTCCTCCCACTTTCCCACGCGCCCGCCCGGAGGTTCTCACGGCCGCCCCTCCCCCTCTGGGAACGGCTTGCGCGGCGCGGCGGGGGGGCTCTCGGGACGGGGAGGGGACGCTGGGGGGCCCCAGGAGGGGGCCCCTTAGGGACCCGGGGGGCTCTCGGGACGGGGAGGGGACGCTGGGGAGCTGGGGGGCTCTCGGGACGGGGAGGGGACGCTGGGGGGCCCCAGGAGGGGGATGCCCACGGGGCCGGTGGGGGGCTCTCGGGATGGGGAGGGGATGCCGAGGAGCTGAGGGGGCGCTCCAGACCGGGAGGGGGGCTGGGGGGACACTAGGCGGGGGGCGCCCGTTGCGGGGGGGGCTCTCGGAACGGGGAGGAGGCACTGAGGGGCCGAGGGAGGGGCGCTCAGGACGGGGAGGGGGCGCTGGGGGTCCCGAGGCTGGGGGGGCTCTGGGGGTCCCGAGCTGGGGTGGGGGCGCTCGGGACGGGGGGGGCGGCGGAGGAGCTGGACTGAGCTCTGGGGGCAGAGTGCTCCGGCGTGGTCGTGAGACCAGGTTCAGTTTGGAGCCCCGGAGCGGAGCTGCAGGGCCAGAGCCGGGGCTGCCAGAGGCCGAGGGTGGGGCCGGGGGCTCCGCCTTCCTCGGGGTTGGGGGCGGGGCAGCTTCAACAAGTGGAAAAATATAGCCCGGCTTTGTGAAGTTGCCTTCTGGGGGCCTTGTGCTTTCCTGTTCCGCAGACGCCGAGCCCGAGGACTGGCCCCTGCGCAGGCCCGGACCACCCCACCCCCTGCACGTGGATGCCAGTGGGAGGACCCCCACAGTGCAGCTGGAATCCAGGGTCACGTCCTCAGGGTGCTGGAACCCGCCCTGGGACCTGCGCGGGGACGTCCCCCCAAGGCCAGGAGGGGCAGGACCCCTGCTGTGGCGCCGGCAGGTGGCGGGCAGGGTGCCTGGTCAGTGGTCAAGCTGCAGCCCGCGCGTTCGGTCCACAGCCATGACGCAGTCATCCTGCTGTGCAAGCCACCACATGGCCATGTGACTTCCATCCACAGCAACACACGGTGATGACCATGTCCCACACGCCCGACATGCGTGGTCACATGATGCCCGTGTCTGTGCTGCATGCGGTCATGTGACATCTGTGTCCACACCAGGACACACACTGCCAGGGGTCCTTCTTGGGATTCCAGGGTGCAGGCTGCGGCCCCTCGCACAGCCCATCCCCCACGGCCCGTCCTGTCTGTGGTCACATTGTCCCGGCCGCACAAAGGGAATTGGGCAGTGATGGGGGGGAGGGGCTGGGACCCTGGGAACCGCCCTGTCCCTGCAGTGGGGTGGGGCTCCCCCACTTCAGCAGACAGAGGAGCCCGTGGTGGGACACCCCCTCCCTCACCTCTGGCCCCCTTGCCCCTCGGGCCCAGCCTGTGGCCACTCCAGGTGACCGTTTCTCCTAGAGGAGCCTCCAACCGCAGGTCACCGAGGGGCAGACAGCGCGGCCGAGAGGTGCTGCCCGCCAGCGCCAGCGTGGAGAGCGAGGTGTGAGAGGCCCCCAGGCCCTGGCCGGCAGCTGCCGGCACCTGCGGCTTCCTCCTGGGCCCCCACCCGCCCTGTCCAGCAGGTGTGAGACCCACACCATGGCCCTGCACCGTTTGCTGCGGCTGCCGAGGGCAGGTGGGAGTGCACCAGCCAGGCTGGGAGTCCCACCCCAACACCGCTGAGTGAGCGCCTGGACTTGGTGGAGACCCCGGGTCTCAGGGAACGGGGAGGGGGTGCATGGGGGAGGGGCAGATCCTGCCCCAGCCCTGGAGCCCAGCGGGAGGCCCAGGCCTCACTGCGGCAGGAGGCTCCTCGGCTTCTGCACCCTTACCTGTTGGCCTTGGGGTCAGTGCCAGGGTGGGCGCAGAGCAGGTGCCCTGAGCCTGGCCAGCTGGGTGACCCGAGCGCTTCCCCAGCTGGGAGGCTGGGCTGAGCTCTGGCTGTGCCAGACGCCCGTGGGGTGGGGGTGGGGTACACGGGAATCCCCTGTGGGCTCCAGCCCCGACCCCCTGCTGCCCCACAGTTCAGGACGCGGGTTCCTAACGGGGCCCCCACTCCGCGAGGTCCTGGCCTGGGAAAGTGTGGCCTCCAGGGTGTCTGTGGGGGCTGGGGGAGAACATGAAAGAGCCACACCAGAGCGCCCTCCAGCCTCTCACCACACCCGGCACCGGGCACTCCTGCCGGCATATGGACCTGGGCGGTGCGCGTGGCCGTGCCCGCAGGTGGGCGCCAGGCTGCACCACACGGGTGCTCCTGAGATAATGGGCAGGTGGACGCTGTGGCCTCGCCCCCTGCCCCCCTCAGGTCACTCCCTGGGCAGCGGCTGGAATCCCCAGGCTCGGAGCCGGGAGCAGGCCTGTGTGTCGAGTGGCCCCCAGCACCCTGGCCACCAACGCCTCGGGTGCAGCCCCCCGGGTGCCAGCTCTGGGCCGACCGGCTCTTTCCTCACTGCCCTGGCCCCTGGAGGGTGGACAGTGAAGCTGGATGCCATCTGACCGTGGATCCACAGCCCCCTGGTCCTCAGGACAGACCCACTCCCATGGCTTGTGCCAGCGGTCAGGACCGGTTTGGCAGTGCGGGCACCTGGAGGCCCCGCAGCCATGGGAACTGGGCTCATACGCTGACCCCTGGGACCAGAGGCCCAAGAGCCTTCCCTGTCCCTCCTGCCCCTCTCACGGGGTGTCCATCCAGGCTCTGGGGGCGGGGCAGCCCTGCCCTTGGGCCCAGGAAAGGGTGGGGGAGGTGGGGGTGGGTCCGCAGGACCTGCCCGCCAAGGAGCCAGCTGTGCTGTGCTGTCAAGGCCTTGGCTCTGCTCGGGGCCCCCACTGGTCTCTGCCCAGACCCAGAGCATCTGGAAGGCTCCATGCCGAGGGAGGGCAGAGTGAGGACCCTGGGGTGGGGTCTTTGGAAGGCCCCTCCCTTCCTGTCCCCCCACAGCCCCACCCAGGAGGGCTGGGCCGGAAGCCTCTCGCCCAGAGCAGGTGCCCAGGTGAGGGTGCTGCACCCAGGGTGGGCGGGAGGTGGACAGGGAGGCCCTCCGTGCCAGGCCTGTGAACGGGAGCCAGGCAGGGGTGGGTGCAGAACCGGCTTTTCCAGCTGGGGGGGGGGGGGAGCAGGGCCTCCCGGGGCCCCACGGGGTGACAGCAGGGCCCAAGCAGGGAGCAAGCGGCGGCGGCCGTGGGAATTCCAGCCCCGGTGGTTCCCGAGGGTGGGGCCAGGGCCTTGGGACGGCACTGAGCACTTGTCTGCGTCGTGGTGACTCAGCGTGAGCAAGCGGGCCCCGCCCCGGCTGTCCAGTGGCCCAGGTCCTGGAGGACCCCATGCAGAGGGCCCTGTCCTGCACTCGTGGGCTGTGCTGTCTTCCATGCCTGCCGGCACGCGGCCCTGGTGGACGAAGCAGCACGTGGCAGGCGGCCTAGGACACGGGGCAGTGCTCGGCCCCTCCCCAGCTGGACCTGACAGTGAACTTGCACCATCCAGCAGGGCTCCCTGCCTCACGCCTGGGCCGGAGGCCAGCAGCATCAGGCCTGTGGAGGGAGGCAGGGGACCTGGTGGGAGAGACGGGGTGGGGCTGGGGCAGAGGAGCCCCCTGCCCACGGCTCCCAGCTCCAGGCCCTGGCCCCGCAGGGAAACCATGGGCAGTGCAGCCCCGTGGTGTTGAAAGCCCGTGGGAAAAGGCAGATGCCGCCGGTGATGGCCACGCCCGCAACTGTCCCGACCCTGCTGGGCGGGCAGGATCTCAGCTGGCTCCTCCCCACCACCCCCAGGTTTCTGGAAGTGCGTACCTGAGGGCACCGCATGTACCTTCCCGGGACCCCTGCCCCGCTTTGCCCTGAGAACTTCTCTGTCCAGGCGGTGACCGCTGAGGGTGGGGACAGCTGAGTGCAGGCTGGCCCCTGCCTCCCTGCCTACACCCCAGAGTCCTGGTCATCCTCAGCTGCAGAGTGGTCACCTGTGAACCCCCTGCAGGGTGTGGGGCTGCAGGTCTGAAGACGCCACCCACTCCCGACCCCTCCCGGGCTCCAGGGCCTCAGCAGCGCCCCCTCCCCGCCCAGTGGCAGGGACCAGGTGTCACCGGGCTACGGGGTGCTGAGCAGAACAGCTGTGGCTCGGAGCCGTGAGGCCGCCCCCACTGACCCTCGCAGGCTGGACACTGTGTCCCACACTCAAGCTGCGCTGGCCTGGGGGCAGGGGCCCTGGGGTGGGGAAGGAGCCCGTGAGCCCAGCACGGCGGGCTGGGATGGCAGACTCCTGCTTCTGTGTCTGGGAAGTCCCCAGGCCAGGCCCAGAGCTCTGAGCAGCAGGTGCCGGCTGAGACGGGAGTGCAGGGGGGACGTTCTGCCCGGGCTTCCTGCTGCCCCTCGGCCCCCAGGCCCGCACTGTGACCAGCACCTGGAGGCCCCCCAGGACGCATGGGGGCAGTGCCCACCGGGACGGCTGGGGTGGGGCCCTGGGCTGCGGCCTGTACTGGGCCCCTGCTGCGGGAACAGCGGCTGGTGACGCAGCTGGAGACGGTGCCAGCAGCCCACGGGAGGGTCCTGCCTGTTGCCGGGAGGGCATTCTCTCCGCAGGAACACGTATGTGCCCAGCCACAGGCACACATGTGCACACAGGCTTAGTCATGACAGCGCACGAAAGCACGCACATGCGGGCCCACAGGCACCCCGTTCAGGGCCAGCGGCAGATGGGCACCGGCTGGTGCCGTGTCCGCCCTACCTGGGGAAAGGCCTGTCTGGAAGGGGGCCTCGCCCCTGTGAGACCGCCTGCTGGGACCCTGTTCCCCTCCCAAGCGAGGGGGCAGCGCGGGGAGCACGGATGGCGTGTGAGGCCAAGCCGAGGCCAGGGAGTGGCCGCCGGGGCAGTGAGGCCTCCCAGCTGCACACACATGCGAGTCCAGCAAGGGGCAGCAACCCCCGCCCCTTGGCGCCCCAGCAGTCTCTGACCAGGCGGAGGGCTCCCCTCTGAGGTGTGGGCCAGTGAGTGGTCTCTGTCCAGCCCTGGGCAGCTCCCCACGGCGTGGCCTTGGCGCACTGGAAGGAGGAGGAGCCCAGGTGAGCCGCCCCTCACGGCCCGGCCAAGCCTGAGAGAAACGGGAGTGCCTCTCCCAGCTGCTGGCTTGGGGTCCTGGGCCCTGAGCCCTCGGTGGGCAGGGGCCGGAGGAGCCGCCCCCAGGGGTCTCCCACGCCCCAGCCGCCCGCCCTCCCACTGGCTGATTTCGAAACTGCTTCCAGTAGAGACTTTATCTGCCCATCGGCAACTGCGCCGCCCCCGCCCCCGCCCCCGCCCGTGGTTCTCAGGCCCCCAGGAGCCCTGATCGGCAGATCTCGCGCCCAGAGCGCCTTTCCCAGGGCCCAGCACCGCCCCAGGTGTGCGTCCCCGAGGGGGCACCGACCCGCTCAACCCCTGCCCTCCGACCTCCCTGTGGGGTGAGCTGTGAGGGCCCCCGTGTGGGCACTGTGGCCGCCAAGCCCGTGCTTGGGATGGTCCCGGATAAGGCGCTGTCGTCCCTGACTGGCAGGCCAGGAGGTGGCCCAGAGCCATGTGAGCCTGGGGCTGCTTCCCCTCCGGGCCCCTGGCACTCTGCCCTGGCGAACCGGGGGTCCTGGCGACTCTTGGGGGGGTGGGACAGCAGCCAGAGAGGGCTCAGACAGGACGTGGCGGGGGGCAGGAGGAGCTGTGCGTGGCTGTGCAGCCAGCCTGGCCGTGCGGTGGTAGCAGCGTGGGGGCTGGCGGTCAGGGCTGACCACCAATGGGCGAGTGGAGCCAGGCCCCAGCCCCACCATCAGCCCCTCCTAGGCAGCGGGCAGCCTCCATGGGCCGGTGGCCAGATTCACACTGTTTCCTTCTTTTTAAAGATTTATTTATTTGAAATGCACAGTTACAGAGAGAGAGGTCTTCCGTCCACTGGTTCACTCCCCAGATGGCCGCAACAGCTGGAGCTGGGCCGATCTGAAGCCAGGAGCCAGGAGCTTCTTCCAGGTCTCCCACGCGGGTGAGGGGGCTCTCCCAGGTGCATTAGCAGGAAGCTGGATTGGAAGCGGAGCAGCCAGGACAGAATCGGTGGCCATATGGGATGCCAGCACTACAGGCGGAGGCTTAACCCGCTACACCCAGCCCCAACCTCGATGTCTGTTTCTTTAAGGCTCAATTCACCAACTTTCCAAAGGCCCCTCCCCGAGCCAGGAGCTGCCAGGAACAGGGCTCCCTGCAGCTGGGACGGTGAGCCCCTGAGCCGGGTGTGACCCCACCAGCTCCCTCTCCCTCACCTGCTGTCGGAGCTCTGTGGCCCCCACGGAGGAGTCACCAGGGCCAGGGCCTGGGCCGTGGCGCCGCCAGGGCGCCCCTGTGGGCACCGACACCTGCTCCCTCAACTGCCCGCCAGCGGCTGCCACTGCCCTGGTCCAGGGCAGCTGGTGCCAGGCAGAGCAGGGGCGAGGGCTTCTGCAAGCGGCCAGCCTGGGCCCAGACGCGCTGTGCAGCCCCCTCCTCCCCGTCAGGCCCCAGGAATGTGCCCCGCCCCTCACTCACATCCCTTTTCCTGTGCTTCCTGCCTGGAGCGGAAACCAGCTCAGATCTGACCGAGGCACCCAGCGCAGGGCCTGGGGCCAGGGAGGAGCGGGCACCTCCCAGGGAGGGGAGCACTCGCGCCCCAGGTGCCCGGGCCTCAGGCAGGACTCCCCGGGCTCCCCCTGCCCACTCCCTCTCCACCAAGCCCAGCAACGGCCTCCCTGCTGGCCCCTAACCACACCGGGGCTGGCCACTGCCCCCAGCCCCTTCAGTCCCCAGCAACTCGGCCTGGGTGCCGTCTCACAGAGGTGGAGGGATGGCTCAGAGACGGAGAGCCGAGTGGCGCTCATGTCACCGCCGGCTCCGACCTGTTGGGCCTCGGGGTGAACAGAGCCAGTGGGGTGGGGACCCCATGACAAGAATGGGGAGGCTGCCTCTAGGAGAGGACCCCAGCATGCTGTCCCATCCTGAGGAGGCACGCGCCCCTGAACACGCGTCTCCCCTGCTACGTTAGAAGGAAGTGGCCCAGGGGCTCCAGCTGCATCCTGCCTGGCTGAGGACGGAGGCTGCAGCCCGCTCGGGTCAGCAGGCAGAACAGGAGGCCGTGCGTCCTCCCTCCTCCCGGGCAGGGGCTGCGCTGGCCGGCCCCCTCCTGCCGCCCTGGCTGCGAGGCCCCAGGGTCCAGGTGCTCGGGGATTAGAGTGTGGCCGCCGGGCCGGCTCGGGGACAGACACCAGGCCCTGCCCGGCATGGCCCCGGTGCCCGCCGTACCCCGGCGGCCAGCACGGCCTGCTTGTCTGCTGCAGTTCCTGCGGGGCGTCCTTCCTTTGCCGGCCCTGGCCGGATCGTGTTTGTTATTTGATCCCTGTCCTCTCGGGGCCTTCTACCAGGTGTCAGGGCTGCTGGGAACACGCATGCTCCTCTTTCCCACGCTCCCCGACACATTTTAATGAATTAGTTGGAAGCCCCGCCTCCCACTGCCCGCTCCCCTCCCGCCTCTGCAGTGCCTTTAAGGTGGCCACAAGCCTCAGCCCTGCTCCGGCCAGCTGCACTGGCCACCCCCAGGCCACCCAGACTGCCCTGCCAGGGCCCCAGAATACTCCCACCCTGCCTCTTCACCTGCATTGGGCCCTGGCCGCCCGGAGGGAGAAGGGGACCCCAGCCTCACCTCCTGGGAGTGGGGGGCCGGGTGGAGGGCAGGGGGGGAAGGGCAGGGGCCAGCCACGTAGCCCCAGACCCAGGCGTGGGCTCACACACGAAATCTTCTGTGCTTCTTTAATTTCTACTTCTGTATGAGAGAGGGAGGGAGGGAGAGAGAGAGGGGCATCCCATCTGCTGGTTCACTCCCCCAGTGCCCAAGGCCAGGCAGGGCTGAGGCTGGAGCCAGGAGCCAGGAACTCAACCCAGGTCTCCCACGTGAGCGGCAGGGTCCCAGCCCCCCGAGCCAGCAGCAGCCTCCCGGAGTGTGTGCCCCACAGGAAGCTGAGGGCAAGAGCTGGGCTGGGGACCATGCCCCGCACCCGGCACCCCAGTGTGGGGGTCTTAACAGCCAGGCCAAACGCTGCCGTCCTCTCCTGTCTGGTCTGTGAGAGCCAGCGCCATCAAACACAGCAGGGGCCCTCGCAGCCTAGTGCGGGACCGCCCCCGCCCACAGCTTGGGGAACAGATGTCCACCTTTTGGATGTGTCCAGCAGACAGCAGGAAGCGCTGCCGTGGGCCCTGGGCCCCCACGCCCCTCAGCCCATCCCACCCTCCCAGCCAGGGTGGGCCAGTACCAGCCCAAGCCCCCTCCGTGAGACTCCTGGATGGGGTGGTGGCTCCACGGGGCCACAGAGCGCGCAGGTCTGGTGGTCTCTGCCTGACCCCCACTCCAGACCCGGGGTGGACTCCTGCTGCGGCTGGGCGGCCACGCCAGCCACACTGTCCCTGCCAGTGGCGTCCGAGCCGCCCAGCCCTCTCCCGGCCGCCGCCGATTTCACGGCCCCGTGGCGGCCGCCTCGGGTTCCCACACTGAGCTCACACAGGGCCCCTTTGTCTGCCCGCCCGCTGCGGATCCCGGCTCTGCCACCGCCAAGCCCGGCTGCAGCCCACCTGGGCTGGGGCCTGTGTGTGAACCCACCCAGCTCCCAGGGGGCAGCCCCGGGGTTGGGGAGAGCCAGGGCTCCCTGGTCCCTGGCCACGGCCTCTGCCTCCTGCCAGTCAGGCACGGCCGGAACCCGGAAGGACCAGGAAGGAGCCCCTGCCCTCTCGCCCTGGCACCGCTCGAGGCCAGGACAACGTCCCCAGCCCAGCCAGCAGCAGGGAGCGGTGGGCAGCAGTAAGCTCCCCACCCTTAGGGGACAAAGGTGCTGGCGGCTTCCAGGATCCAGCTGTGGAACAGGCTCGGGAGACCCCACTGGGCTTGGGCTCGCCCTGTGGCTCCAGCGTCCCCTCTACACAGCAGGGAGGCCCCCGGGGGGGCTCCCAAGAGAAACAGTGAGCCGCAGGCCTGAGCGCGGGAAGACCAAGCTGCTGCAAGCTGGCCGGCCACCCTGGGGCCCGCGGGGAGCGCGTGGTCCAGTCCCAGCCAGCCACGAGTTCTGCTGGTCACAGACGGTCATTCCCAGTGGACCTGCCTGATGTTTCCTGTCCCTTAGCCCTGACCCCTCCGCAAGCACAGGGCAGGACGATGGGGGCGTGGGGGGCCCAGGCCGGGAGCCGCGAGCCGGGAATTCCCAGGCTGGCTCAGAAGGGAGTCATGTCCCGGCGTGCCCGGCCCTCCTGCTCCGCGCGAGACTCGTTCCTCCTTAATTTCCAGTCCCTACGCGAGCTATAAACTTCGAAACCCTAATGAGGAAATGTGGCTGCCTCCTACTCCGCGCCTGCGGCCAGCTGTTAGTTGGTCACTCCAAAACTCCGGTCAGGGCAGTCCCCGGTTCCTCACCTGGGCTGCCCACCTGACCGAGCCTGGGGGATCCCCCGCAGGCGGCCAGGGGCTGGGCGGTGGGGGGAGGGAGGCCGGCCCGGGCCTCAGGCGGACCAGAGCATGATTCCCAACACCTCGCCGCCGCGGACCCGCGTGGACGCGCGCCCCTCCCCGGGAGAGGGTCCTCCCAAGCCCAAGAGGCCCGCGCGCCCCCGCCCGGGAGGGGCCCTCTCGGGGTCGCCCGGGGTCCCGGATCTGGCTGCCCAGAAGGCTGGGAATTCCCGGGGTGGCCGGAAGGAGAGGCGCGGACGGCCCCGGGGCGCGCGGGCCAGAGGAGGCGGGCGCAGGCGGTGGCGGAGCCGAGACCCCCCCCCGCCCCGGGGCCACCTGGCCGCCCCCGCCCCGGCGCCGCCCGCGACCAGCGCCCCCTGCCGCGAGGCGCGGCGCCGCCCGGGCACGCCCCGCCCCCCGCCCGCCGCCCAATCCCCCGCGCCGCCGGCGCGCGCGTCACGGCGCTCATTGTTATGCGGAGATAAAGGCGCCGGGGGCGCCCGGGCGCGGCGGGCCAGCGAGCGCAGCGGCGCGGGGGGAGGCGCGCGTGCAGCCGCGTGGGAGCCTCAGCCGAGCCGAGCGGGGAGCGGGACCGCGCGGCGCCGCCGTCCCCGGCCGGGCCCTGCCCCGCCGCCGCGCGCCCGGGCGCGGCTGGATGCGGCGCGGGCCCCGCGGCGGCGTGCGGGGCCCCGGGGGCGCCGCGCCCTCCATGCCCCGCGGCGCGCCGCCAGCCCCGCCCGCAGCCCGCCGGCGGCCGGCAGCATGAGCCAGGCCGAGCTGTCCACCTGCGCGGCGGCGCCGCCGCAGCGCGTCTTCCAGGAGGCGGTGCGCAGGGGCAACACGCAGGAGCTACAGTCTCTGCTGCAGAACATGACGAGCTGCGAGTTCAACGTGAACTCGTTCGGGCCCGAGGGCCAGACGGCACTGCACCAGTCGGTGCTGGACGGGAACCTCGAGCTGGTCAAGCTGCTGGTCAAGTTCGGCGCGGACATCCGCCTGGCCAACCGCGACGGCTGGAGCGCGCTGCACATCGCGGCGTTCGGCGGCCACCAGGACATCGCGCTGTATCTCATCACCAAGGCCAAGTACGCGGCGGGCGGCCGGTGAGGACGCGCGCGCCCGCAGCACCGTGCTGTAGCTCACCGCCGAGACCAAGTACGCGGCGGGCGGCCAGGGAGGACCGGGCCCGCGCCGGACCCGCGCCAGACCCGCACCCGGGCCCGTGCCGCCGCCTCTGCTGTACCTGCGCGCCAACTACCTCGGTCTGCCCCCACCCCCCCGTGATGTCCGAGTGTCGCCGGCTGCCCCTCCGAGACCCCGCCGCGGGCGTCCCCAGCTATTTATCGCGTGTATGTGTTTGTGCGTGAAGTCTGCGCGCCTGGCGCTCGTCTTTGTCGCTGTTCGTTCCTTCGGAAAACGCTGTGCGTGGCCCGCGGGGCGCGTGGCCCATGCTGTCCTGAGCGGGAAGGATGCGTTTTCCGTTTTGTTTTGTTTTGTTTTCTGATCTTAAAAACTTGAGTCGACTGCGTTCCGGTTGCACTGAATCCCGCGCCCGCGGTCCCGCGCGCTCGCTCGTGCGGGCAGCGGCGGCCCCTCGCAGCGAGGTCGTGACCGCGAACGGTCGGTCGCACGCCTTTTTTTTTTTTTTTTTTTAATTTTTAAAAAGTGAATGGATTTGCCACGGTTAAGTGTCATAACATTTATGACGGAATGCAAAATGCTGACCCTTTAAGCAGAGTCTGCGGGTGTCCTTGGGCCCTGGCCGCGAGGGCGCCGTGGCCCGCGCCGCCGAGCGAGTGTCCCCGTATTTATATTTGTGTGAGATGCCTGCCAGACTGTGAATCGCCCGCGCCGGCCGCACGGACCCGAGCGGCGCCCGCAAGCCCCGCCGTGGGGGAGGGGCGGACCCGGGCGGGGCGGGGCCCCCTCGTTCTATGCAACCCCACACCCCTCGTTGTCGGGATCCCGGGAAAGAAAGAGAGGCTGAATTATTCACATTTAAATGAGGTTTCCCTTCTTGGAAGTGCTGCTGACCCTTCGCGCGAAAATGGGGAGCACTCGAGGACACAGGTGGGCGGAGGCCCTTTGCGCGTGGCGGGCCACGGCCCCGCCGCCGTGCGGGAGCGCACGCAGGAGCAGGCCGCTCCGGACCGAGTTGTTTGTTTCCTAGCTGCAAATCCCTCCCTAATTACGGAAATTAACGTTCAGACCGCCCGGGCTCGCGGGCCATCTCTGCTGACTGGATGAGGTCCAAGTGTACGATAGAGACTTGTAGCCCAGCGGGAGAAGTTTATAAATAAATTTTTCATTGATCTTTTTATACTAAAGGACGGTTTTGCTGGCTCTTGGTGGTCTCTCGGCACCAGTCCCGGGGGTGCGGGCCACGCTCCACGTGCAGCTGGGGGTGCTGGGCTCGGGTGCACCCCACTCCACGTCCCAGCCGGAACGGGACCAGCCCTGTTTCCTGCTCCTGGGGGGCCGGCTGCCAAGGCTTTTCCAGCTCCCCAGCAAGCCTGAGCCTCAGGCCTGGGGAGGGAGGGCCCCTCCTCGTGCCCCCCCACCGCACTGGACACCTGCTGTGCAGGAGGAGGCCCCTGGGAGCTGGGGAGCCAGCCCAGGCCAGCAGTCAGGGCAGGGGAGCCCGGCAGGGGGCCTGTGGGAGGGTGCAGGGCAGATCAGAGCGGGGGGGGGGGGCCCACCCCGGGGGCCTTCAGGATCTGCAGGGGGGCCAGCACCCTTGCTCCACTGGACGCTTCCTCCACACCCGTGGGGGCTTCCCGTCGCCCTGGCCTGGGGTCCCACGAGGGGGCTGCCCAGCCGGCCAGGCGCGGCGCCGCTCCTGGGGAGCCCGGGAGTGGGGTCTTGCCTGGGCCACACCTGTGCTGCCCAGGTCCCCGTCCCCCTGGAATGCAGACGCCCTAGGAGCTGTTCCTAGCCCTCGCGGGGGGAGTCACTGCCCCGGTGACCGCGTGTGGCTGCTGAAAGGCAGGGGACTGAGGACCGCGGGGTGCTGCGGCCTCTGGACGCTGCTTCCCCAGAGCAGTGAGGCACTGCAGCGCTGGGCGGGCCCTCTGTGCTGCCACCCTGCCCCAGCTGCACCCCAGCGTCCAGAGACGGGGCAGGGTGAAGGTGCACGCCTGGCCGCAGCGGCCCTGTCCTGGGGGGTGTGGGCGGCACGTCCAGGAGCCAGCAGCCCCGGGGAGAGGGGAGCTGGCTGGGCAGAGGTGGGCGCCCACTGGGACCCCTGGCTGCAGGGTGGAGCTGCACCCACCTCACGGGGGTGGGGGCTGCTTGTGGGAGGGCACAAAGAGAGGCCAGGCCCTGCTCCCAGCCACGGCCAGGTCCGAGCTGCCCGGCTGCCTCCCCCTGGACCCTCCTGGTCACAGTCACTGCCGTCAGTGGCATGGACAGGAGGCCCCACCCTCCTGGCCAGCCAGGCCCAAGGTGCAAAAGCCTGCCAGAGCCCACACTACCTCTGCTCTGCCGCAGGTGAGCGGGGGAGGGGGGCAGGTGCACAGGGGGACACAGGTGAGGGGGACACAGGTGAGTGGGGGACACAGGTGAGCAGGGGGGACACAGGTGAGTGGGGGACACAGGTGAGCAGGGGGGACACAGGTGAGTGGGGGACACAGGTGAGCAGGGGGGACACAGGTGAGTGGGGGACACAGGTGAGTGGGGGGGACACAAGCGTGCAGGTGAGCGGGGGAGGGGGACAGGTGCACAGGGGGACAGGTGATCGGGGGACAGGTGCACAGGGGGACACAGGTGAATGGGGAGGACACAGGTGAGCAGGTGGGGACACAGGTGAGTGGGGGACACAGGTGAGTGGGGGACACAGGTGAGTGGGGGGGACAGGTGAGCAGGTGAGCGGGGGACACAGGTGAGTGGGGGGGACAGGTGAGCAGGTGAGCGGGGGACACAGGTGAGCAGGGGGGACAGGTGCACAGGGGGACACAGGTGAGCAGGGGGACACAGGTGAGCGGGGGGACACAGGTGAGCGGGGGGGACACAGGTGAGCAGGTGAGCGGGGGACACAGGTGAGCAGGTGAGCGGGGGACACAGGTGAGCAGGGGGGACAGGTGCACAGGGGGACACAGGTGAGCAGGGGGACACAGGTGAGCGGGGGGACACAGGTGAGCGGGGGGGACACAGGTGAGCAGGTGAGCGGGGGACACAGGTGAGCAGGGGGGACAGGTGCACAGGGGGACACAGGTGAGCAGGGGGACACAGGTGAGCAGGGGGGACACAGGTGTGCAGGGAGGGACAGGTGCACAAGGGGGACACAGGTGAGCAGGGGACACAGGAGTGCAGGTGGGGACAGGTGAGTGGGGACACAGGTGTGCAGGTGGGGACACAGGCGTGCAGGGGGGGTGTGAGGTGTGAGGTGGGGACACAGGTGTGCAGGGGGGACACAGGTGTGCAGGGGGGACACAGGTGAGCAGGGGGGACACAGGTGTGCAGGTGGGGACACAGGTGAGTGGGGGACACAGGAGTGCAGGTGGGGACACAGGTGATTGGGGGGACACAGGTGTGCAGGGGGACACAGGTGATTGGGGGGACACAGGTGTGCAGGTGGGGACACAGGTGATCAGGGGGGACACCAGGAGACCCAGGGTGCAGTGCTGCTGCAGGTGGAATCCCTGGGGTGGCCCCCACGAAGTAGACAGAATGGACCCACTGCCTGGCCAGAGGTGCACGGCTCCCGTCCAAGTGTCCAGCGCTCATCTGGCCGCCGCTGGCCGCGGGAGGCATTTGCTGTTGGAACCGAGACCGCAGGGACTCCAGGAAGTGCGGGAAGACGGTGATGTGCAGCAGGCGCGGGAGCCGAGCGGGGCCCGGGGCGAGCGCAGGCAGGACTCGCGGCCCGGGAGGCGCTGTCCCGTCCGCCCTCCGCCCCGGAGCCTGCGGCGGGGAAGCCGCATCCACCCGCGCCTGGGAGGGCAGGAGAGGGGCCCCGCGCCCAGGACGGCGGGGACGAGGCTGAGGTCTAGCGCGAGGGTGCCCAGGGCGCTCGGCGCGGACGCCAGGGGCTGCAGGTGGCCGCGATCCCGCACGGCCGGCCCGGGCAGGACGCGTTCTTCCGCCCCGCAGTCCTTCCGCGCATGCGCGCGGCCGCCCGCCCGGCCCCGGCCCCCGCGCAGGTCCCGCCCGGCTGGCAGCTGCTATGCTAATGAAGCTGGGAGGGGGCGCCGGCGGCCCGTGGGGCTCGGCGTGGCGGGGGGCGGGTGCGCACAATGGCCCATCTTGGCATTCACGCCGTTCGGGCCGTGCGGGGCCAGCTGCCGGGAGTCCGCGAGCCACGCGGGCCTGGGGCCGGCGCCCGCTGCCCCGGACCCGGGTGCCCAGCAGGCGCTGCTCCGCGGGTCCAGGGGGAGGGACGGAGGTCTCTGAACGCCCCGTGCCGGGCCCTGGGCTCCGCCCGGAGTCTGGCCACTCTGTCGCCGCCCACGCGCGCACATCCTGGGCTCCCCAGTGCTGGGCGCAGCGGTGGCTTCGGCGGGCGCGGTGGCCCGGGAACCCGCAGCGAGGCTGTGCTGCCGCCCCGTGGCCACGGCCGGCGCTGCGCCCCCCAGCCAGGCCCTCGGAGCCCAGGGCCCACGTTAGGTGGACGCAGCGGGGCCGGTATGGGCCACCCGGCCGACCTGAGGCAGCCTCGCAGAAACTGGACGCTGCCCAAGGTGAAGAGGGTCCCGCGTGGGGACACTCGGTGCGCGAGGCCTGGGCTGCACCGCCAGGTGGAGAGGGGGCTCGGGGCAGTCAGCTGCGGCTTGGGCAAGTGCGGGTACCCCAGCGGGCACTGGCCCCAGAGACCTGTGCCCAGCCCCGTCCCTCTGGGGCTGCGCCCCGCACTGTAACCCAGCCTGAGAGAATCCTGCGTTTATCGTTCAGATCCCCAAGATCGGTGTAATTTACATGCGGGGAGAAGCGGCCGCGGGTGCGGGGCACGGGCGGGGGTCTCCTGTGACCCGCTGGGAGCCAACGCAGAGCTCGGGGAAGCGGCCGCCTTCGTCCCAGATTCTGTGCGCACCCCGCGCCCTGCTCACCGCCGGCCGGGGAAGCAGGCGAGGAGGCCCGGGTGCCTGGGCCCTGCCCCCGTGGGGGACCCGGGGCGTTCTGGGCTCCAGCCCTAGGCCTGGCCCAGCCTCAGCTGTAGTGGCCATCTGGGGAGTGAACCAGCAGGTGGAGACCTCTCTCTCTCTCTCTGTCCCTCTGCCTTTGAAATAAAGCAATTTTTAACTCAGTTATACACCATAATTTTCTTAATTTTTCTTTCTCTTTATTTATTGGGAAGGCACAGTGACAGATCTTCCACCCCTGGTTTCATTTCCCGAATGCCTGCCAGGGCCAGGGCTGGGCTTTGTCAAGTCCCCCAGCCCCACAGGTGCCAGCACAGGCTGCGGGACCAGGATGTAGTTAGCTCCTTAGCGGCCGGGCCACCCCCATCCCAGTGGTACATTAGAAAAAGATTTATTTTGTATTTATTTGGGAGGCAGGGTTACAGAGAGAGAAGGAGAGCGGGAGAGCGAGAGCAAGAGATCTTCCATCCCCAAATGGCTGCAATGGTGGGGGCTGGGCCAGGCTGAAGCCAGGAGCCAGGAGCTTCTTCCAGGTCTCCCGCGTGGGTGCAGGGGCCCAGGCACCAGGCCCGTCCTCTGCTGCCTTCCCAGGCCATTAGCCGGGAGCTGGATCGGAAGTGGAGCAGCCAGGACTCGAACTGGTGCCCACATGGGAAGCTGGCACTGCGGTGGTGGCTTTACCCGCTACACCACAGCACTGGGCCACCCCTGAGTTGTACACTTTAAATGGGGGGAGCCTATAATGTGTGAAATACGTCTCGATTTGAAAGACTTTTTAAGGGGCCGGCACTGTGGTGCCACCCCTCCCCACCCCGTGTGCCTGAGCTCCATGCCCAGGTCCATGCCCGGGAGGCAGCAGGGACAGCGCAGGTACTCAGGTCCCGGCCTCCACTGGGAGACCAGACTGGGCGCCCGGCCCCGGCCCCGCCCAGCCGCTGCACGGCTGCCACTGGGGGGCTCTCTCTGTGTGCCTCTAAAATAAGTGCAGGCCTCGAGGGGCCTCAGCGGTCGTGAGCCCAGGCCCAGTACCCAGGCCCAGGGACGCCGCACCCCTCCCCTGGGACGCCTGAGGACCGGGAGCACAAATCCCTCTGCAGTGCCACTCAGCCCCGCCCCCAAAACCGGAACCCAGATGGGCACAACCCTGTCAGAACCGGAACCCAGCTGGGCACAACCCTGTCAGAACCGGAACCCAGCTGGGCACAACCCTGTCAGAACTGGAACCCAGCTGGGCACAACCCTGTCAGAACCGGAACCCAGCTGGGCCTCCTGGACGGGGCTCCTGGGCTGTGGAGGCCTCGGGCGGGTGCAGACGTCAGAGCTCCTCTGGAAGAGAGATCCGGACTCCTGCAACACGGGGAGCCGGCACCTCAGGTCCCACCACACACACACACACACACACACACACACGGGGAGCCGGCAGCTCAGGGTCCCGCCGCACACTCCCTACAGTAGGAAGAGGCTGAGGTGGCACAGCCACCCTGAAGGGCTGAGTTCCGGCACCAGCTCAGGGACTGAGTGTGGCCGTGCGGGGGCACCCTCCTACTCCCTCCTCTCCGTGTCACAGGCAGCTTTTTGTTTGTTTTGTTTTAAAGATTTTCTCTATTTATTTGAGAGGCAGAGTTACAGAGAGGGAGAGACAGAGAGAGAGGTCCTCCGTCCACTGGCTCGCCCCCCAAATGGCTGCTCGTGCTGATCCAAAGCCAGGAGCCCAGAGCTCCACCCGGGTCTCCCAGCTGGGACTCGATCCAGCACAAGCCGCGGCTTGACCCGCTGCCTGCTGACCTCAGACGGCTTCCCGCTGGTGGGGGAGGGAACTGCCTCAGCTCCTCTTCTAGGCATCCAGCATGCAGACCTCTGCGTCCACAACAGGAGACCCCAGCGTCCAGCGTGGAGACCCCTGTGTCCAGCAGGGAGACCCCAGTGTCCAGCAGGGAGACCCCTGTGTCCAGCAGGGAGACCCCAGTGTCCAGCAGGGAGACCCCTGTGTCCAGTGGGGAGACCCCTGTGTCCAGCAGGGAGACCCCCGTGTCCAGTGGGGAGACCCCTGTGTCCAGCAGGGAGACCCCCGTGTCCAGTGGGGGAGACCCCTGTGTCCAGCATAGAGACCCCTGTGTCCAGTGTCGGAGACCCCTGTGTCCAGTGGGGAGACCCCTGTGTCCAGCATGGAGACTCCTGTGTCCAGCATGGAGACCCCTGTGTCCAGCAGGGGGACCCCTGTGTCCAGCGGGGAGACCCCTGTGTCCAGCATAGAGACCCCTGTGTCCAATGTGGGAGACCCCTGTGTCCAGTGTGGGAGACCCCTGTGTCCAGCATGGAGACTCCTGTGTCCAGCATGGAGACCCCCGTGTCCAGCAGGGAGACCCCTGTGTCCAGCACAGAGACTCATGTGTCCAGCGTGGAGACCCCTGTGTCCAGCACACAGACCCCTGTGTCCAGCGTGGAGACCCCTGTGTCCAGCACGGAGACCCCTGTGTCCAGCGTGGAGACCCCAGTGTCCAGCAGGGACCCCTGTGTCCAGCACAGAGACTCATGTGTCCAGCGGGGAGACCCCTGTGTCCAGCATGGAGACCCCTGTGTCCAGCAGGGAGACCCCTGTGTCCAGTGTGGGAGACCCCTGTGTCCAGCGGGGAGACCCCTCTGCCCGAGCCCTTGCCTGGCTCTGAGCCCCTCGCTCTGCGTCCCCGGCTGCCCCGAGCAGTGGTGTCGGGTCCATGGCCTGGCAGCCGCGTTCGTTGTGGTCGGCGTCCCTGCACGCCCCCCGGGTGTCTCCAGAGGCAATTCTGAAGCTTTTCCTTCCGGAAAACGTTTGTGACTCCATCGCTTCCCATTCCGTCTGCTAAAGCACTTTCATTCTCCAGGAAGCAGAGACGTGTTGGCTGCAGCTCAAGACAGGGAAAAAATAGCTTTTTTATCACAAAGAAATAAAGACAGATGGACAGACAGAAAGACAGAGACGGATGGATGCCAGAAAGACGCACAGATGCGTAGACGGACGGACGGACGGATGTAAACACCGCCTCTTCCAGTGGGAAGTCCGGAGCAAAAATGCGCGAGGCCTGACATGCACACACGCGAGACGCCAGGGGCAGATCCGGACGCGGGGAAGAGGAAGCGCGGCCGAGGCGGAGCAGCGGAAACGCGTGAACCCGAGCTGGGCAAGAGGACGGCCGGCCCTGGCCAGCGGTGGGCATCGCGCAGGGCGAGGGCAGAGAGGAGACGCGGCACGGGATGGCCAGAGGGCAGCCGGCGCCGGTCTCCATCGTCCGAGCCGCTCCAGGCCCCACACCGAGACGGGCGGTGCGGGTCAGGCTGCCTCCTCGCAGGGGGCCGGGGCCTGGAGGCGGTGGGTGGCTGTGCTGAGGGCCGGAGCCCAGTCTCCCTCCGAGCTCTGGCCGCACTGTGAACTGAACCCTGCAGCACTGACAGAAGCCGGGTGTCGGGGCGGGAAGAGGCGCTGTGGTTGCCGTGGCAACGCACCCCAATCCCACGGGGTTTCTGTCGGAGTTCAGTGGTCTTTTCAGACAGAGCTCGGGTGGCTGTCAGCTACAAAGACCCCTAGAATCTGACAGCCCAGGGTGACAGATGACGCATAAACCCCAGTCATCAATGAAGGCAGATGACTTAGAGGAAGGGACACTTTCTAGAAACCCGGGACAGACACACGTGACCGAAGCTGCCTCAGGGACTCGCAGGCGCTCGGGGCCGTGAGCCTTTGAATCCCACGCAGCTCCTGCTGATGGCCTGGGCGCTGGAGGGAGTCAGCCCCAGGGCTTGGGCCCCGGCACCCATGGGGGAGACTGGGAGGAAGCTCCCAGCTCCTGGCTTCAGCCTGGCCCAGCCCTGGCCATTGAGGCCAACTGGGGAGTGAACCAGCGGATGGAAAACCTGTGTGTGTGTGTGTGTGTGTCTCCCTCTACCTCTGTCACTCTGCCTTTAAAATAAATAAATTAACCCTTCAAGAAAAAAGTCCACCTTGAGGTGGGGAGTTTCCTGAACTAAGCAGACGGGGCAGTCAAACTTTCCCTGGCTGTGGTCAGCTATGAAGATGACAGGTGCAGGATGCTGGCTTCAGAAACGCACAGCAGAGGACGCGGGAGCTGCGGAGCCGGGAAACGGGGGACACAGACTCTTCCGGAACCAACGCAGCCCTGGGGACCTCCACTCCCAGCTCCTGTGACCCTTACGATAAAGACTCTGTGGCCGGCGCCGCGGCGCACTAGGCTAATCCTCCGCCTTGCGGCGCCGGCACACCGGGTTCTAGTCCCGGTCAGGGCTCCGGATTCTGTCCTGGTTGCCCCTCTTCCAGGCCAGCTCTCTGCTGTGGCCAGGGAGTGCAGTGGAGGATGGCCCAAGTGCTTGGGCCCTGCACCCCATGGGAGACCAGGAGAAGCACCTGGCTCCTGCCATCGGATCAGCGTGGTGCGCCGGCCGCAGCGCGCCAGCCGCAGCGGCCATTGGAGGGTGAACCAACGGCAAAGGAAGACCTTTCTCTCTGTCTCTCTCTCTCACTGTCCACTCTGCCTGTCAAAAAAAAAAAAAAAAAAAAAAGACTCCTTGTTGCTTTTTTTTTTCTTTGAAGAATTATTTATTTATTTGAGAGGTAGAGTTAGAGAGAGAGAGAGAGAGAGAGATGTCTTCCATCTGCTGATTCACTCCCCAAATGGCCGCAAGAGCTGAGCTGATCAGAAACCAGGAGACAGCAGCTTCTTCCAGGTCTCCCACGCGGGTGCAGGGGCCCAAGCACTTGGCCATCTTCCACTGCTTTCCCAGGCCACAGCAGAGAGCTGGATGGGAAGAGGAGCAGCTGGGACTCGAACCCGCGCCCACATGGGATGTAGGCACTGCAGGAAGAGGCTTAACACACTACGCTCCAGCGCCAACCCCTCTGTTTGCTTTTTACAAGATTCTTTTATTTATCTGAAAGGCAGAGAGCGAGCGAGCGAGCACTCTCATCTGCCAGTTCACTCCCCAGATGCCCACAACAGCCAGGCCTGAGCCAGGAGCCTGAACACCTCCCGGGTCGCCCATGTGAGTGGCAGGGACCCAGGTGCTTGGGCCATCACCGCTGTCCCCCAGGGTGAGCAGGAAGCGGGACTGAACCCGCACACAGATACGGGATGTGGGCGTGTCCAGACCCAAACAGCATGGCGGGATGAGCAAGTGGGATTCACCCGGGCAGGCGAGGCTGGTTAGACGTAGGAACAGACGGCCCAACTGCACCGAGTCAACAAGCAAAGGCAAAAGGCACGGTGCGCCGGGCAGACGTACGAAGAGAAGGAGACTGGGTGGGACAACGAACGCGTACAGAAACAGCCGCCACCCACACCCTGCGGACGAGGCCGCTCAGCACGGTGTGGGGGGCCAGGGGCTGGGGCTGCTCCCACAGAGCCCGGCGGGCACGCAGGAGTTACTGGAATCCAGCACGGTCACAGGACACGAGGCCAGGTTCAGCCCCGCGCCGGCAGGAACCGGCCTGGAAATGTGCTCAGTGAAAGAGCTCCAACCCCACAGCCTCCAAGACAGCGAGGTGCTCTGGGGCGGGAAGGGCCATGGCCACCGGGAGAGCCTGCACCCGCGCCCACCGCCGTCCGTGAGCCCCGGGCACACCGCCGCCCCGGCGCCTGCACCCGCGCCCACCGCCGTCCGTGAGCCCCGGGCACACCGCCGCCCCGGCGCCTGCACCCGCGCCCACCGCCGTCCGTGAGCCCCGGGCACACCGCAGCCCCGGCGCCTGCACCCGCGCCCACCGCCGTCCGTGAGCCCCGGGCACACCGCCGCCCCGGCGCCTGCACCCGCGCCCACCGCCGTCCGTGAGCCCCGGGCACACCGCAGCCCCGGCGCCTGCACCCGCGCCCACCGCCGTCCGTGAGCCCCGGGCACACCGCAGCCCCGGCGCCTGCACCCGCGCCCACCGCCGTCCGTGAGCCCCGGGCACACCACAGCCCCGGCGCCTGCACCCGCGCCCACTGCCGTCCGTGAGCCCCGGGCACACCGCCGCCCCAGCCGAGCAGCCGGGACCATCTTGTGGGCCGGTGTTGAGCCGTCGCTGGCGACACCAGCAGGTATCCCATGTGGCTGGGGGTTCAAGTCCCAGGGCCGCGCCTCTGACCCAGCTCCCGGCTGGTGCACCCGGGAAAGCAGCAGGCGGTGCCCGAGTGCCTGGGCCCCCGCACCCATGAGGGAGACCCCGATGGAGCGCCTGGTCCAGCTCCAGCCATGTGGCCTTGTGAGGAGTGAACCGTGAACCAGCGGGTGGAGGATCTGTCTCCCTGTCTCTTTTTCTCTGTCTTCTGCCTTTCAAAGAAATCTTAGAAAAAAAAAAAAGTCCAAGCCAGCCCACCTGCTGGGTGAAGCCCCACCCCGGGCCCTCTTCCGGTCCGCAGACAACACATGGACAGCCGCGGCCAAGGGATCTCAGCCACACTCTTTATTCACACGGTGATTTCCGCCCGCACAAATTGGCCTCAAGGTAACACTTTAGAAAATAAATAGAAAAATAAAACTCCTCGTGGGTTCGGATTTTGACAACAGGGGGAGGGGGCAGGCTAGCCGCTTCCATCCACCGAGGGGCGCCCTGAGCCTCCCCGCCACGTCCCACGAGCCGGACCAGGCCCAGGGAGAGAACCGGCGGGGGGCGGGGACACAGAGCTTTGGCTCGGTGCCCCCAGCCCCCCTTTTACCAGCAAATGGGGCGCAGGAGCTCACAGACCCTAGACCCCGCGGTGCCCAGGGCTGGCGGTGGTGAGGCCCGGTCCCCTGCGTCTCCACAGCCTCCGACAGGGCTGCCCCAGCATGGGGAGCCCACCTCAGGGCGCTTCCGGGAGGCGGGGCCTGGGTACCTGAGCCCCCAGAGGTACAGAGCCGGGCGGCGTGGCCAAGGTGGGCAGACGGCCTGTAACAGGCTAACGGTGTTAGGTGCAGATAGGGGCGCACGGACGCAGGGTTCCCCCGGTTACGGTCTGCAATCAGTGCCACCCCCTGCCTGTTCACCGAGGGCGCCGCCACCATCTCCAGAGCCGGTGCTGGGGGAGGGGCCGGGGCTCCACACCTCTGCAAGGGGCCTTGAGGGCCCGTGGCTCTAAAGTCTCCCCTCACCCGGCCGGGGAGCCCGCTGCTGGCCAGGGTGGGGCGCCATGCCCACTGCTGGGGCTCCCAATGGGCCTGCTCGTGGGCCTTGAGACCCCGCCCCATTACTCCCTGGGGAGGTGCGAGGAACGGGGCACACGCGGTGGTCCCTGTCCCTGCTGACCCTGGGAGCCACACGGCCTCTGGGGAGAGACGCCCATCTCCCGGGCCGGCAGAACTCACAGCCCCCTAGTGGGGGGCGGTGCCGGACAGGTGCTGCAGGTCGCTGTCCTCCTGGGGCCCCGGGCACTGCCTCAGCGCCGGGAGTGGGGGGCCTCCGCGGCTCCCAGTGTGGACACGACCTGGGACCCGCCCACCTGGCCCCGCCGTCGGGGGCGCGGCTCTCGCCCAGCTGAGCGCGCCTGCACTACAGGAGGTTCACCGTGGCCACCACCTGCTTGCAGCCGGTGACGGCGAACTCGCGGCCCCCGACGCGGTAGTAGCTGAGCTGCGCCGCCAGGCGCTCGGCGAGGGCCTGCTCGGGGAAGAAGCCCTCCCCCGCCATCTCCTCTCGGAAGCAGCTGACCACGTCCTGCTTGTCCAGCAGCAGGAAGGGCACCACGGCCGCCGCCTGCCAGAGCGGGTGCTCGCGGGCCAGGAGCGCGCGCAGGCGGGCCCCGAGCTCGTCCTGCGGCCGCGCGCCGTCGGGGCGCGCGGGCAGCGCGCGGCTCGCGTTCTGCAGCACGAAGCGCGTGACCTCGGCGCCGCCCGCGCCGCTCAGGAGCACGTAGACGGCGTTGTGGAAGTGGTGGGCGCGCTGCGGCTGCAGCAGGCCGTGCAGCTCGTCCAGCAGGGCGGGCGGCAGCCGCTCCACCTCGTCCAGCACCAGCAGCGGGGTCTTCTCCTCGGCCTCGGCCCGCGCCACCACCTCGGCCACGCGCCGCGCCAGCTCCGCGCGGCAGTCGTGCGCGGCGCGCGGCGCGGGGCAGTGGTGCCGGGCGTCGTACTGCAGCACCAGGCCGCCGTCCTCCAGCACCGCGCGGAAGTGGCGCGCCAGCAGGCGGCCCACGTGGCTCTTGCCCACGCCGCTGGGCCCGTGCAGGGACAGCAGCAGCGGGCGGCTGTGCACGTGCGTGGCCAGGTAGTCCCGCAGCAGCGCCACGATGCGCCCCACGGCGGCCGGCTGGCCGAACACGGAGCGCCGCAGCGCTTTCTCCAGCCCGTCCAGGTCGTAGCGCTGCGCGTTGTCGTCCAGGTTCTCGATGGCGTTGAGCACCTGGAAGCCCACGATGGCCACGAGCAGCAGCAGGCAGCGCTGTGCGCGGCTCCGGCGCTCCGCGCGCGGCAGGTACCTGCGGGAGGTCTCGGGGTACAGCACCGGGCGGCTGCGCCGGCGCCTACGGCGCGCGCCCCTGGAGGGCAACTCGGCGAGGTCGTCGAAGGTGAAAAACTTGGGCTGGTCCAGGGCGGCGCGCGGCGTCCGGGCACTGCAGCCCGGCCTGGGCGCGCCGGCCCCCGCGTCGGGCCCCGCGCCAGGAGGCGGCAGGCGCCGCTTGCGCAGGATGCACACGCGGCGGCGAAGGCGGACCACGGCGCGCACTGGCGCCATCACGCATGGGCCTGAGGCGCGAGGAGCTGCGGCCGCGGGCTCCGGACTGCACTGGCCGCGGTCCATAGTGCTCGGCGCGCAGATCACGCTCCCTGCAGCGGGAAGACGGGGACCCGCTCCGGACTCCGGCCGCGGCCCTCCCGGAGGGACCCCGTTCCCCCCTACGCCCCCCCCCCAGGCGCGGTCTGGGCTCGGCCAAGGCCTAGTCCCCGCTGGCCAGGAAGCGCCTCCTCCGTCGGGCCCTCCCCTAACCGGCCTCGGCCCGGAGGAAGTGGCGGGGGGAGGGGGCCTACAGCTTATCGGGCGGCTGCCCGGGCTTCCTGGAGGAGGAGTCGAGGGGCCGGCGCCGATCTGGGGTCAAGGCTGACTCGTCCCCGCCTGCAGCTCCAACCGGACTGCCCGGCGCCAGGCCCTAAGGCGGGGGCAAAGGAAGCCCCCCCAACACACACCCACCCAGGAACCCTGGGGCGGGGGCGGCCTGGAGGCTTTGACCCCCGCCCTGCCCCCAAGACCCCCCCAACCTGGGGTCCTTAAGCATCTGTGTAGGGAGCCCCCTCAGGGGGCTAGGGGTGGGCGGAATGATGGACCAGAGGAGGAGCCCCTGCCGGCTGAAGCCGCCTGCAACCGGACCCCCAACCCACCCTGCGTACCTGCGGCTGCGTGGGTGTGGGGACCCGCCCCCCAGCTCCGCGGTTCCGGGCCCAGGCCGGACACCAGAATCAGGAAATACTGGATCCCGGTGGCAGGTCAGGGGCCTCCCGGGCCAGCTCCGGCCGGAGGGGCAGCGGCACCTGCAGGCCCCTGGCAGTGTCCGGCAGAGGAAGCTCCCGGGAGGTTTCCGCTTCTCAGGGGAGGAAGTGAGTCAGGGGGTGCGGCGGGGGCGGGACTTGGGCTGGACGAGGCGCCCGAGGGGGAGGCCTGGCCGGAGGCCACCTCCCCTCTGCCCTGTGCTCCCAGGCGAGCCCCCTGTCTCACTCAGGCCTGGGGCACCTCCACAGACCCTGGCCAGGCCCTGACAGGACCACCGGGGCTCCCAGCAGCCTGAACACGAGGGGACAGCAGGCCCTGTGCCCAGCTGAGCACCTCCTCTCCCAGGACAGCACACACTGGAAGGGAAGGCCTGGGCCTGTGCTCCCCGGCCCCTGTGAGGCCTGGGAGTGAATTTAGGACCGCCCAGGCCCATCCCCCACACTCAAGGACCCACTGCAGCCCTGTCTGACCAGACCAGTCCAGCTGGCCCTGCACTCCCACTCCGGAGCTCGGGAGCACAGGCCTGCCGGTCAGTTCCCGCCCCCCGGGGGCCTCCCCACGGGGAGTCACAGGTGGCCCTGGCCCAGCCGCCCCTTCCCGGGCCTCCAGCTTCCTCTAGGAGCTGCTTCTGACAGGACCCAGGCTGCGGTGGGAACCCTAGGGCAGAAGCAGGCGCCCCCAGGGGACCCACTGAGGGGAGCTGCCCCTGCTTGATTGACAAACCCTCTGCAGTGGGCAGGGGTCGCGCCCCAGGCGGCCTGCCCCATGACCTGAGCCCTGCACTCCCTGCCCCACATGCTGCCAGCACCCCCAACCCTGGGCCCAGGACTGCCCAGCAGGCATGGCCGCGTCCCACCCATAGTCCTCCCTGCACCCTGCATCTGCAGCCTCCTCTGAGGACCCCCACCCCACCTGGAGGAGAGCAGCGCCCCCACTCCCCATCCCCCAGTGTCTGGAGACTTCGCTCCACACGGCGGGCCTGGCCTCCTCCAGCTCCCTGTGCTCCCCTAAGCTCCTCTGTCCACTCCCTCATCCCACTCCTCCCCCACAGACCCCCAGGCCTCAGTCCCCCCACCCGCGGTCAGCAGGACCCCCCTGAAACCCGGAGCGAGGCTGGAGGAGCCAGGCCACACTGACCACTCCCTGGGCCCCCCGGCCGCCAGCTCTGCCCTCTGCAGGTCGGGGCACCGGGGCTCCTCTCCCCCTTGGCCATGTTTATGGCTGACACCACAGGTGAGCTGTAGTCACACCCCAACTCCAATCCCCTCCCGGAGACCCCCGTCTCCCGTAACAGTCGCTCGGGGAGGCCCTGGGCCCCGCCTGCCCACCCTGCAGATTGAGGAGGACAACAGGGCCTGGTCCCCACCTGAGCAGTGTGGGGGAGGGGCAAACCCTGGGCGCCAGGCTGAGGGCTCCTGACCCCACCCACAGTGGTGCAGGAGGACCAGCCACTGGGCAGCCACGGCTGGGGTTCCACTTTTCCTGGTTTTCCTTGAACGGCTGAGGCAGACAGCTGTCTTCCATGGCTCACCCCCCAAACGGCCACAACACCGGGGGGGGGGGGGGGGGCAAGGCTGACGCCAGGAGCGCCTTCCAGGTCTCGCACGTGGGAGCGGGGACCAAGCACGGCCACTCCGCCACTTCCGCCAGGCCACAGCAGGGAGCTGGCTGGGAAGTGGAGCAGCCGGGACTCGCCCTGGTGCCCACGTGAAGCCAGCGCGGCAGAGACAGCCCAGGGGCTCCACTTCAAGGAGGCCATGCCCTCCCCTGCCAGAGTTACCCAGGAGGGCACTGGGAGCTGCCACTGCGGGAGCCGTGTCCTGGGCACACCCCCGGCACTGGCAGCGAGGGGCCATCACCAGGCCCTCGGAGACAAGCCCTGGGGTCTGGGGTCTTCCTGTGGGCCTGGCCCATAAACCACCCCGGGCTGAGCAGCCACGGCCACGGCCAGGAGAGCTGGCTGTGTCCACCGCACTGCCCGACACCAGCAGACACCTCACGCCCCTGTGTACCAAAACACCTTTATTTACATGAGTGAGGCCTCCCCATGCGCCGCTGCCCCCGGGCTGAGCAGGGAGTCCAGGGCCCAGGTGGGCTCAGGACACGGAGGGAGGGCTCCACCGCCAGACCCCAGCAAAGGTCCGGCTTTGGTCTGGCAATGCAGGTGGACCCCTCCACCCCCCATCCCCCGAAGCCTCACCCGGGCTCCACCCCAGACCACAGGCCAGCCGTGAGCACCTGAAAGGCAAGGCAGGACCCCCAACCCCCGTGCCCCCCGAGGGCAGAACCCAGATCTCCCGTGCCCAGCAGCCACCGTCCCCCACACGGCCCCAGGTGGGCGGAGGCGCGGGAAGGGTGGAAGGAGCCCAGCTGCACAGCGGCCTCAGAGCCCAGCCGGGGCCGGCACGTGGGCGAGGGGCAGCTCCAGGGCCGGCGTCTCCGGGGCCTGGGCAGGGCTGGACTTGCGGTGGTCCAGCTGCTCCAGCTTCTCTCCGAGCTGCGAGTAAAGTTCCTTTACCGCCTCCCCGCTCTGCAGGAAAACCACGTCGGCGCTCAGGCCCGGCGGGGCCCACCACACCCCGCCGCCAGCGCCGCCCGGCCGGCACCCACCTGGCCCGTGGGCTCCAGGGCCTTCTGCAGGGCCTGCAGCTTGGCGGGGGCCACCCTGGGGTGCAGGTGCAGGAGCAGCCGCAGCACGTGCCGGTGCACGTTCTCCTTCCTGCAAGGGAGGGGCAGCAGACCCTGGCCCCCCCGGAACGCCCCCCCGGAACGCCCAGCCCCCCCCCCCGGCGGCAGCCTACCTGGGCGAGGCGGTGAGGAGGAAGCCGTCGAACAGGCTGCTGCAGAAATCCTCCAGGGCAAACTCGTCCGCCAGCAGCGCCAGGTTGCCGGTGAGCAGGTGCAGGAAGATGTCGCTGAACGCCAGGTCCCCGAACGTCTCCACTGCAACCCCCGCAGGCGTGGGTGAGGCCCGGCCCAGGCGCCTCCGCCCGCGGGCCGCCCTGGGGAGCCCAGCGGCAGCACCCACGTCTGGGGGTCCTGAGATCAGGGCGTGGGGGGCCGGGACCCCACCCAGTGATGCAGGGCTATAGCTGGGGGGCGGGGCAGAGGACAGAGGCTCCGCCCACGGCTGCTGACGGACAGCTTCCGAGCGCACAGCACCAGCCTGGCCCACGCTGTGGTGGGACCCAGCAAGGGCAGAGACCACCCCCACACAGTATGAAGTGAGCCTCACTCCACAAGGACTCAGCCCAGGCCCACACAGCACAAGGGTCCCCCACCCCTGGAACCTGGGAGCCACACCTGGGCAGGGAGCAGAGGGCAGATCTGACCCCATCTGACCCCGACCCCGCGATGACCCCAGCATCCCCAAGACTCAGGCCCTGAGCGGAATGGGTCCAGCAGGCCACACCCCTCGCCTCTACATAACCAGCAGGCCACACCCCCCTCGGCTAACTCGAGGCCACCGGCAGTCGTGCCTCATCAGGACCTCAGCCTGTGGTCAGTTTAAGGGTTACATTTATTTATCTGAAAGGTGGAGCACAGAGATTGTCCACCCACTGGTTCACGGCCCAGATGGCCGGAGCCAGAGCCAGGAGCCCCACCCGGGCCCCCCGTGGGGGCAGGCCCGCCCTCGGCTGTCACTGACCCCCCCGGCTGCTCTGCAGGAAGACCGGCACTCTGCCGGGACCTCGGCACCGTGAGCAGCGCCTCGGCTGTGCCACTGCGCCGGCCCCTGGGGGCCCCTCATGGTGACATCGGCACGCAGCGACGGCACCGACACCGGCCCTTCGCCACAGCGCATGCTCTGGCTCTGTGTTTGTTCAAATCCCACAATAAGCAGCTAGAAAGCAGGGCAGGCCTGGCCGCCGGGACAGGTGCGCCCGCACTGGGCTTCCTGCTTCTCACGCCAGACCACAGCCTCGGCCGGGGAGCCAGACACACGCTCTCTTCAGGTGCGTTTACAGAACACCTGACACACCCACGCACACATGCACACTTCCTAAAAGTCTGAGACACATGGAACGGCCCGGCACCGTGGCACAGGCTGAGCTGCTGCCTGCGATGCCGGCATCCCATGTGGACGCTGGTTCAAGTCCCGGCTGCTCCACTTCCAATCCAGCTCTCTGCTATGACCCGGGAGAGCAGCAGTGATGGCCCAGTGCTTGGGCCCCTGCCCCACGTGGGAGACCTGGGTGGAGCTCCTGGCTCTGGCCTGGCCTGGCCCAGCCCAGCCCTGGCCGTTGTGGCCAGTGGTGGAAGACCTCTCTCTCCCTCCCCAGCTGTCATTCCGCCTACCGACTAAATCAATAAAGAGAAGAGGGCCCAGCATCTGGGACGGGGTCAGGACAGCCCGTGGCTCAAGCCCAGCTCCCTGCTGTGTACCCGCGGGCAGCAGGTGACGGCCCACGTGGCCGGGCCCTGCTACCCACACGCAGAACGCGCACTCGGCGCCTGGCTCTTGCCAGCATTTGGGGGAAGGAGCCCGTGCACAGGAGGACCCTGTCTCATTCTAAAATGTTTTTTTTTTTTTTACAGGCAGAGTGGACAGTGAGAGAAAGAGAAAAGGTCTTCCTTTTGCCGTTGGTTCACCCTCCAATGGCCGCTGCGCCCGTGCACCGTGCTGATCCGAAGGCAGGAGCCAGGTGCTTCTCCTGGTCTCCCATGGGTGCAGGGCCCAAGCACTTGGGCCATCCTCCACTGCACTCCCGGGCCACAGCAGAGAGCTGGCCTGGAAGAGGGGCAACCAGGACAGAATCCGGAGCCCCGACCGGGACTAGAACCCGGTGTGCCGGCGCCGCAAGGCGGAGGATTAGCCTAGTGAGCCGCGGCGCCGGCCATAAAATGTTTTCAATAAAACCCTGCTTTAAAGCACCCAGAGCTGACAGAATTCCACAAATGACGTCCACTCTCAGCGGCGTCCACTGCGCGCCTCCCTGGTGACCCTGGCGACCCCGCCCCCACCCCAGCCGAGAAAGGGGCGCACAGGCACCGCAGGGCACAGGCCACTGCGTCTGACCCCGACCCTTCGTGTCCTGACCTCAGCTACCAGTCAGAGGGACGCTGTGTGACTCGGCCAGCAGCACCAGGAGACCAACCCCCGGCTCAGGGGGTCCACACCGCGAGTGTGGCATCCACCGCCAAGGACACGAGCCTGGGGAGCCTGGGCAGGAAGCTGGCGCTGAGCTCCGCCCCCCAGCCGCGGCAGACCCCCAGACACTCAGGAGGAAGGGACACCGCACCCAGAGACCGCGGAGCCACCAGGAGCGGGCGTCCTGACCCCGTCCTGGCCGAGGGCGCTCTGGCCGCGGGGACGAGGGGCTCACGAGGGGCTCACCGAGGCCGGGCAGCAGGCGCAGCAGAGCGTTCTTGTTGCGCTGCTTGGTGATGTGCAGGACGTAGTACAGCCCCACCTCGCAGGCCGTGCGCTGCTCCTGCAGGAACCTGCGCCGGGGCACGGCCGTCAGCGCCCGCTCGGCCTCCGGAGGCCCCCCCCCGCCCCCGCCCCGCCCCGCCCCGCCCCGCCGTACTTGGTGAAGCTTTCGGGAAGTGTGCTCGGGTAGGCGACCGGCGCCTTCTCCTCGGCGGGCAGCTTCTGGTCCACGCTGAAAGTGTGGTCGTCCACCACGAAGGACATGAGCATGGGCAGGAACCTGGTGACCAGCTCCGCCTCCTGCAGGGGGAAGCCCGTGAGCCCGCGCTCCCCCCACGCCTCCCGCGCCCCCCCCCCCGTGCCTCCCCGCGCCTCCCTGCGCCTCCCTGCGCCCACGGGTCCCGCCCCAGGCTGAAAGGAGCAGCCGCGTGCCCAGCAGGCCTCCGGGCACCTGGTGGGCAGGCGCCTCCCGGCAGGAGGTACTGAACAGCAAGGGGACTCCAAGACCACCCAGGCCCCGGGCCCACACAGGCGCCGTTACCATCTTGGGCTCCTTGAAGACCTGGCTGTCGATCATGTCCCAGGCCCCCTGGCCCAGGGCCAGCAGCCTGAGCAGCAGCAGGAGGTCAGGGCTGTCCTGTGGACAAACAGGCCACAGCTGCGCTCAGCCGGCCACAGGGCCCCGCACGCGGCCCACGCCCGCAGTCCTGGCCCGGGCTGGGCTCACCCTGGGCAGCGTCTCCTGGCCGACCAGCTCCTGCAGGTGCCGAATAGTGCTGAGCGACAGCGTGTTGATGGCAAAGGGGTCACAGAGGATCATGGACAAGTCCCTGGAAGGAAGCCGCGTGCTGGGCTGGGACGCCGGGCCCCACCCCTGCCCCCGGGAAGGCGCCCGCGGTGTGGCCCGGGCGGGGCGCGGCCGCTCTCACCCCAGGACCTGTTCCTGGCCCTTCTTCACCCCGTCCAGGAAGCCCTGCAGCTCCCGCGCCCGCTTGCTGTCCACAAAGCGCTCCCGGATGCAGGCGTCCAGGCACCAGGTGAACTGCGGGAGGACGTGTACCAGCTCAGCGTGGCCAGACCCTCCCGCCCCCACCCGGCACAGCCACGGAACAAGGGCCAGAGCCGGAGCAGGGCACAGGCAGACGGACACGGGCCAGGGCCAGGGCCAGCAGGCAGCAGAGGCACAGGCTGCCCGTCTGTGCGTCAGCTACACAGGTTCACAGAGGAAACACACAGAGGCCCGCCCCCAGCGTCCCCAGGGCACCACTGTGAGGACAGAAGGCTCCTGAGAGCCTCCATGGTGTCCCCTGTCTGGAGGGGGCGTGGCCACAGCAGTGACAAGTGGCCACAGGTGACCCAAGACCCAGGGAGCAGTCTTCAGCTGCAACAGCCACGGAAAACGAGGGAGAGGAGGGTCCAGCTCGGAGCCCCGCGCCAGGTGCCCCGCGTCACCAGCAGCAGGCCCCTGGGCTCGGGGGGGGCAGGGCCAGCACCACCGGGCTGCAGGGACAGGGGACAGCTGGGCCTGGGCGCGGCGGGGCTGCTTCCTCCACCCTACCAGGGACAGAGCTCGAGGTGGGCGTGGAGGCCGACCTTGTGGCAGGGGTCCACGGTGCAGATGTCGCCGACGTCCAGGTCGTGCAGGGACATGAGCAGCTCGGCGCGCAGGGTGCAGTAGTGCACGTTGCGCGTGCGCAGGAAGAGCGTGCGCAGGAACTGCAGCACCATGTCGTACAGCTTCACGCTGCGGCCCACCATGCGCGTCAGCGCCTGCACCACCTGCAGCACACAGCGTCAGCGCCGCCAGCCCCGGGCCGGCTCCCAGCCAGCGCCACCCGGGCCTGGCTCCGGCCACCGCCAACCCCGGGCCGGCTCCCAGCCACCGCCAACCCCGGGCCGGCTCCCAGCCAGCGCCAACCCCGGGCCGGCTCCGGCCACCGCCAACCCCGGGCCGGCTCCCAGCCACCGCCAACCCCGGGCCGGCTCCCAGCCACCGCCAACCCCGGGCCGGCTCCCAGCCAGCGCCAACCCCGGGCCGGCTCCCAGCCAGCGCCAACCCCGGGCCGGCTCCCAGCCAGCGCCAACCCCGGGCCGGCTCCGGCCACCGCCAACCCCGGGCCGGCTCCCAGCCAGCGCCAACCCCGGGCCGGCTCCCAGCCAGCGCCAACCCCGGGCCGGCTCCCAGCCAGCGCCAACCCCGGGCCGGCTCCGGCCACCGCCAACCCCGGGCCGGCTCCCAGCCAGCGCCACCCGGGCCGCGCCCGCACACCTCGCCCACGCGCCGCGCAGGCCCGGCAGCCTCCCGCCCCCGCCCGCACACCTCGCCCTGGCGCCGCGTCTTGGGCGACGGGCTGAAGAAGTTGTGCAGCACCGACAGCCCGGTGCTGAAGAGCGCGCTCTCCTTCTCCAGGATGTACTGCTTGAGCAGTGGCGACACCTCGTCCCCGAACAGCGCCTGGTTGTCCTGCCAGATCTGCCGCTTCACCTCCACGGCGCACGCGCGGTACAGCTCCTTGTCGGCCATCACCAGCTTCAGCTTCTTCTCCGGCACCTGCGCGCGAGGGGGGGGGGGCGTCAGCGGCGGGGCGGCCGCGCGCGCCCCCGGCCCCCGCCCCCCGCCCCCCTGCCCCGGCCGCCCCGCCGCTGACGCCCCCGCCCCGCCCCCGCCCCCGCCCCCGGCCGCGCGCGCCCCCGGCCCCGCCCCCGCGCGCCCCTGGCCGACCCCGCCCCCGGCCGCGCGCCCCCGCCCCCGGCCCCGGCCCGCCCCGGCCGCCCGCGCACCTTGGGCAGGTGCTTCATGACGCACATCACCACCGGCTGCAGCGACGGCATCTTCACCAGCGAGAAGCTCTTCTCCAAAAGGTCCTCCAGCTTCTTGTACCTGCGGCGGCGCGCGCTGAGCCCCCCCGCGGGGCGGGGCGGACACCGCACAAGCTGCGGGGCGACCGCCCTGGGCCGGCCCCCGGCCCGCGCCCCCCGCCCCCGCGCCTGCAGCCTCCCCGGCCCCTGCCCCACTGCCTGCCTGCAGCCCCCGGCCCCCGCCCGCGCCCACGGCCACGCGCCTGCAGCCTCCCCGGCCCCTGCCCCACTGCCTGCCTGCAGCCCCCGGCCCCCCGCCCGCGCCCCCGGCCCACGCGCCTGCAGCCACCCCAGCCCCTGCCCCACTACCTGCCTGCAGCCCCCGGCCCACGCGCCTGCAGCCACCCCAGCCCCTGCCCCACTGCCTGCCTGCAGCCCCCGGCCCACGCGCCTGCAGCCTCCCGGGCCCCTGCCACCCACTGCCTTCCTGCAGCCCCCGGCTCACGCGCCTGCAGCCACCCCAGCCCCTGCCCCACTACCTTCCTGCAGCCCCCGGCCCACGCGCCTGCAGCCTCCCGGGCCCCTGCCACCCACTGCCTTCCTGCAGCCCCCCGCCCACGCGCCTGCAGCCTCCCGGGCCCCTGCCACCCACTGCCTTCCTGCAGCCCCCCGCCCACGCGCCTGCAGCCTGGGGAGCCCCTGCCCCACTACCTGCCTGCGGCCCCCAGCCCGCGCCCCCGGCCCACGCGCCTGCAGCCTCCCCAGCCCCTGCCCCACTGCCTGCCTGCAGCCCGCGCCCGCGCCCACCTCTCCTCCGCCTTCCCCTCCGACGCGATGGCCGACACCCGCTCCAGCAGCTTGTCCCGCAGCTCGTCGAACACCGACTGGTGGAACTCCAGGCGCGGGGTCCCGTGCAGGTCCAGGAACGGGAGCGCCGACTGCAGCGAGGGCAGCAGCACGCCGTTCTCCGTCTGCGGGGCCGGGGGTCAGCGCGGGGGCCCGAGGCGGGGGTCCGCCCGCCGCCCCGGCCCCCGCCCGCGTGCCCGGCCGCACCTGGAACTGCTCGATGGCCTTGAGCGGCTCGGTGCAGTTGGTCAGCGTCTCCTTCAGGTCCTCGCCGTTGGCCACGCCCAGGTCCTGCAGCCCCGCGAACATGGCCGAGGCCCCGACCCCCGGCCGGCTCGGCGCCCCATCCCCGCCGCGCTCCGCCGGGGCCGCCGCGGGCGCCCCGGAAGCCCGCTCCCCGGGGCCTCGGGGGCCGCCCGAGCTGCGCTCCCCCGCGGCCTCCAGCTCGCCCAGGTCCCGCTCGCGGCGCGACTCTGCACCGGCCCGCGGCCGCCCACTTCCGCCCCGCACGGCCCTGGTCCGCCACCCAAAGCGCTCCCGGGAAACGCCGCCGCGGCCGCGCACGGGTTCCTGGGAGCGCCGCCCTCGGCCTGCGCGGGGGGCGGAGCCGGAGGACGCGCGAGCCGTGGGCGCGGCCCCGGCCCCGCCCACCGCACGCGGCCCCGCCCCTGCCCGGCCTCGCCCGCCGCACGCGGCCCCGCCCCGGCGCCCGGCCCCGCCCCCTCCGCGCTTCGCGTTCCGGGAGCTGGCGTTGGAGCGCCTTTCACTGCGGTGCTGCTGACCTCCCCGCAGCCTTGCCTACGCGAGCGTGCGTGGTCGAGGAGGGTGCGCGCTGCGTGCGTGCCTCCCACGGGGCGGGGCGGAGACCCGCGCGCGCTGCGGGAGCGACCCGCCGTGGTTGTCCGCGGCGGCCGGCCCACGCACCTGCAGCCACCCCAGCCCCTGCCACGCACTGCCTGCCTGCTGCCCCTCCTCCCGCACGCCCCGCGTCCCCGCCGCGCGCCGGGAGGGGCACAAGGCACAGCGCGGAGCCGGGGAACAGTACGTCTGTAATGGGGGCGCGGGCTGCCCTCGGCCACGCGGGGCCCTAGAGCGCGCAGAAGGGGCCGGTGTCGTGGCGCTTGGGTCTCCGCACGCCCTGGATGAGCGCGCCGGGCGCCGAGCGGAAGCGCGAGTCGCGAGCCCGCTCCGTGCGGTAGGCGCCGGGGCCGGGGACGCCGGCTGCGGAGAGAGGGCAAGGAGGCGCCCCGCGGACCTCAGCGCTGCGCCGCCCGGGCCCGCCGCCCAGCCCCGCCGCGCCCCGCGCCTTACCCGGGCCGGCCCGCGAGGCGGGGGCGCGCGCGCTGCGCATGGAGAAGGCGGGGGCGCGCGGGCTGCGCAGACGGTCCCCGGGGACGACGTCGTAGGTGCCGGGGTCCGGGCGCTTCTCGCCGCGAGCCCGCGCCAGAGCCTGCACCAGCGGCTGCGCCCGCGGCGGCGCGGGGCGGGCCTGGCCCTCGGGGGCCATGGCGGCGGGAAGGGGGACCCTGGCGCTGCAGGAGCGGGCGGCGGGGCCGCTGAGCGGCCGGTAGTGCGCGGGCGACGGCCACTGCGGGAGGCGGAACGCGGCTGAGGCGTGCTCCGCGCTCACGCCGCCCAGCCCCCGCGTCCCGCACCCCGCGGGCCGGCCGCACCTTGAGCTCGCGGTTGAAGTCCACCTTGTGCGTGAAGGGGCTTTCGCTCCGCAGCCACTCGGTCTGCCAGGCCCTGCGGCCGCCGCCCTCTGCGGGGGAGGGGGGCAGGGGAAGGGGCGGAGGTGGCATAGCCTGGGGTCTCCGGGCCGGGCGGGGCGGGGCGGGGCGGGGCTGGCGGCGGGGATGCACCTGGGCCGGGGTGCCTGCGTCCCAGGCTGTAGTGCGGGTGTGCGGAGCTCTCTCGCGCGGACGCGCTGGGCACCTGGTACTTGGCGGGGCCGGGCACCTCCGGGTCGGTGAGCAGCGGGGGGCGTCGCTCCAGCACTGGCCGAAGGAAGCAGCTCGGGACTGGGGCTGCCCACCAGACCCCTCCTCCCCTCGCCCCCCGATCGCCTGCGGGAGCCGAGACCCCCGCTGCACTCACACAGCTTCCTCAGGGTGGCCGCACAGGCAGTGTCCACCCCTGAGCCCAGGGCAGCCGGGACTGCCTGCTTCTGCGAGGGCCACGCCTCCTCCCAGGCCGCCCCGGGCCGCGGGCCCAGCCACAGCACCGCTGACTGGGACCTGCAAGGGAGACGGGCAGCCGCTGGCCACCCGGCCTGCCGGCGACCCTCCCAGGCCGCCCCGCCTGCCGCCCGCGGAGGTTACTGGGGCGGCCGCGGCAGCTTCTGGCTCAGGGGGCCGTGGGTCCAGTGTTTGCCTCCATTGATGTAAAAATTTGCCAGGAATTTCACCGCCTTCTGGTCAAAATTCATCTCCCAGTCTCTGGCTCCCTTGGGGGAGGGCACTGTGACCTCACTGGCGGGTGGCTCCACCCCCACCCCGTTGCCAGGGGCTCCCTAGGGACGCAGCATTGTCCAGCTCTGCAGGCGCCAACCCAGGGACACACACACCCCGCGCGCGCGCGCCCCCACCCTGGCGCCCTGTGGCCCCTCCCCCTTCCTGCACGGTGGCCCCTGCCCCTCCCCTGCACCCGGAGCTGAAGGGAAGGGAGCCAGCGGCCCCTGCAGCAGGGCTCCTGGGGGCGTGTGGAGGGGAGACGCCCACCCCAGCCACAGCCGTCGGAACAGCAGCAGTGGGGTGGCCCTGGAGCCACAGGCGCCCAGCGGAGTGTGTCACGGACGGACAGGGTGGTCCTGCAGAGGAGGACGGGGAAGCCGGACAGAGCAAGGGCCCTGCGGGGCATCCCTGGAGCAGACCAGCCTGCCAGCCCTGGTCTCGACCTTGGCCCCAAGTCCTTGCGTCCAGGGCCCTCCCAGGAGCCCGTCCCCCTGTGCCCGTGCCTTCCTGCAGCCCCTGAGTGGAGTCCCGGGTGGATGGACGCCTGCCTGAGGACATGGCGTGGCTCCCAATGGGTGACCGGGACTGCACCGGGGCCGGGGCCGCGGTGGAGATGAGGGACACCGTGTGTGTCTCAGCTTGGTCCTGGAGCACTCCTGCAGGGCGGATTCCTGGCAGCAGGAGCGACAGCACCCCATCTGGACCGGACCGGACTCCCCACAGGGTCCCCCAGGACCCGGGGCGTCCCCTGGGGCCGGGCCAGCAGCTCGAATTGGAACGGGTCAGCCTGACATCCACCTGTTGCCTGTGGCGTGGACGTCCTTGCTCCAGGCCTTGCTGCAGGCCGTGTGCGTCTGTGTGCAGCTCCTGCCAGGGGCCGCACCTCCTCGTGTGTCCTTGGACAGCTCCAAGTTCACGCTACAAAGCCCCTGAATCCCCCCACAAACAAAAATCAAGATTTGTCTAAAACGGAAAACACTGCCCTCTGTAGGTCACTGGCCACTGGCGGTCCAGGGCTGAGGAGCCGGGGGCGGGCTGCTGGCCCCCTGAACTGGCCAGGCCTTCCCTGCAGTGCTCTGAGCCTCCGCCCGGGGCCCCCTGCCTCACCCTAACACCCTAACACCTTCCCGCCCGCGGAGGGTGGGTGCTGGGTGCCCTGGGCAGGCCAGCCAGGAGCCGGGCAGCCTGCAGGGCTGCTCAACAGTGCGGGGGTGGGGGCCTCACAATGGTTGCCAGGTGATGGCTCCCCCGGGGGCAGGGGGCTGAGCTGGCCAGGGCAGAGTCAAGGAGAATGACAGCTACTCAGAAGCATGGCCTCTTCACCCCGGAACCTCACTATATCCCCGGGTAAGAGCCGGGGGCTCTGGGGCAGGCCGGGGGCCCGCGTGAAGGCCCCCCAGCCAGACGCCGGGAGGCTGGAGCCAAGAAGGGAGCCAGGGAGGCCCCAGGAACAGAGGAGCCGCCGGGCGGGGGCGGCCGCTGCCGGCTTCACCCCTCCCTGCGGGCACTTCGCCCAGCAAGGCCACACCAGGTGGCCGGCGCGTCTGTCAGGAGCTGAAACTGGGGCAGCCGAGCAGCTGGCCGAGGCCAGCTAAGCAGGTGCTGCTAGGGGAGCCGAGCGCGGAGTGGGCTGCCCGCCTGGGTCCCCTCGGCTGCCCGCTGTCCGCACAGCTACATCTCCGAGGGCACTCCCCCAGGGAGGGCGGGGCGCCCACCCCGTGCCCCAGCCTTGTTCCCTTGCTGCACGCACGCCTGCTGGCCTGGGCAGGCTTGTCCCTGTGTCCTGTCCGCACGCAGGCACCACGACAGGGTGCCCGCCACTGCCCTGTGGAGCCCTGCGTGGACGGTGTCCCCGAGCCCCGTAGCGTGGCCGCCGCCTCTCCCCGCCTCCACCTTTGCGGCCTGCACTGACCTCTGCGGCGGCCGTGGCTCCCCCTCCACACGGGTGTGATGACGTCTGTCTCATTTCCTAAACTTTTGTGCCACTTGATGTGACGCAATGCCCGCCGGGTCCATCCGTGTTGCTGTGCGTGACCATCCGTGAGTTGCCATCTGTGCTGTGTCCCTTTGTGTCTGTGTGGTGACTCCGTGCCTCTTGTCCCCACCACGCTCCTCCTCTCAGGAACCAATCCACAGCAACACCTTTGTCCTTTTTTTCCAGTAAGACAAACTCACCCTCCCCATCCCTGGGGCCTGTGCGACCACCACACCACCCCTCCCGCAAACTCAGCTCACCCAGCCCCCTGCCTGCTTCCCCAATCCCGGTCCTGTGGTCAGTCACTGGGCCAGACCCCACCCCCACCTTCCTGGGCGCTGTCCCTCCAGCTGGGCCTGCAGCCACACCGGGCCAACCCTGCCCTTGCCTCCACTTCCCGCAGGCAGCGAGGGTGGGCACGGGGGGCGACAGTGAGGCTCCCGGGAGGCAGCGAGGTCAGCACTGGGGGGTGCTGTGGGCTCAGGCCTCAGGCCCCCCGACGGGCAGATGACCAGGCCGGACCCAGGTGGTGCTGCCAGACCAGCTGCCCTGCCCCCCTGCCCCCCTCCCCCGCAGGTATGCCGGCTTCTACCCGCAGCTGCGCTACCAGGTTGGGAACACCTATGGGCGCACCACGGCACAGCTGCTCACCGACCCCAGCGTGCGCAAGAGCCCCTGCTCCGTCCTGTCCCCCATCTCCAAGCCCAAGTTCATCGAGGACTTCAGCAAGTCCAAGCCCCCGCTGGTCCCCTGCCGAGACCTGATCGAACCCTACATCCCCCACTACACGGGTGAGCTATCACCCCCACACGCATGTGCGTGCACACACACACACACACACACACACACACTCGCTCACGACGGCCCTGTCACGCAGGTCTGCAGCCCTACAAGAACTTCGAGATCCTGGGCCGGCTCCCGCCCCAGGAGGCAGGCGCCGAGGAGCCTCCGGCAGCGCAGAACGTGTCCAGACATGTGCCGCTGCCCGCGGGCTCCATGCCCTACTTCCCCTACCCGCCGTGCCCACCAGGGAGGAAGGTGGACTCCAGAGACTGGGGACACCCCGGCCTGCGGCTGGCCTACGGGGAAGAGGCCTGGAGGAACCCCGCGCCCCTCCACGAGGCCCCCGGCCAGTACCAGGTACCCTGACGCCGGCAGAGGCCCCGCCCACCCCACCCAGCTACGGGGGGAGCTGGGGGTGACCTCACCCTGTCCCCCCCAGCTGTACCACTGCAGGAGGGACGAGGGCCTGCCGCGGGCCCGTCACCTGGAGACGCTCGACGTGGACAGGTTCCAGCGGCTGCCCCAGCTGGACCACCCCAACCTGATCCAACGCAAGGCCATCTCCGGTGCCAGGACGGAGGGGGCTTGGTCCAGGGGTCGCCCTCCCCCGCAGGCCCCGGGGGATGACAGGGGAGGGCGCAGCCGTGTCCTCGCCTCTGCCGCCCAGCTGTCTCGGGACCCCAACTTGGGCTAACTCGGGGGACGGCTGCCCATCAAGCTGGGCTGACTGCGTGCCCCCCCAGGCTACGCTGGCTTCGTCCCGCGCTTCGCCTGGGTGATGGGGATGAATTACCGTGACGGGGTGACACAGGCCTTGGACGAGTTCGACAAGACGCAGGTACAACCGCCCCAAGGCTGCTCCCTGTGGCCCGGCTTGCGGAGGCTGGGGGGGGCTCTGCCTGCCTGACGGGCGCCAGCACCCACCTGCCCCCCCCAGTTTCTGTTCAGAAACCCGGGCTGTGCCCTGGGCCAAAGGCTGCCCAGCGCCCACTGGTCCAGCAGCACCATCTACAACAGCCAAGGCATGATCCCTTTCTACATGGGGTTCATCCCCTGTGAGTACCAGCCCTGCCCGCCCTCCCGCACCCCAGGGGCAGGGCGGGGCCCGCAGCCGGCCCAGCTCAGCCGCGCCTCCCCCGCAGCCATGCAGGACAACTACGCCATGACCTTTGGCAACAGCACCCGCAGGGCCTACCAGAAGGAAGTGCAGAGGCGGAGCCAGGCACTATGAAACGCTTTAATGGTGGTGTGCGGACAGGAAGGGGGCAGGTGCACGCAGACGGCCCTGCCAGGGGCGCTGAGCCAATAAAGAGTTCACACCGCGAGCGCGCGCTGGCGACCGGCCCTAGGCCACCTCCTCCTCCGCCTCCTCCTCGAACTCGCCCTCCTCCTCGGCCGTGGCGTCCTGGTACTGCTGGTACTCGGACACCAGGTCGTTCATGTTGCTCTCGGCCTCGGTGAACTCCATCTCGTCCATGCCCTCGCCCGTGTACCAGTGCAGGAAGGCCTTGCGCCGGAACATGGCCGTGAACTGCTCCGAGATGCGCTTGAACAGCTCCTGGATGGCCGTGCTGTTGCCGATGAAGGTGGCCGACATCTTGAGGCCGCGCGGCGGGATGTCGCACACGGCCGTCTTGACGTTGTTGGGGATCCACTCGACGAAGTAGCTGCTGTTCTTGTTCTGCACGTTCAGCATCTGCTCGTCCACCTCCTTCATGGACATGCGGCCGCGGAACACGGCGGCCACCGTCAGGTAGCGGCCGTGGCGCGGGTCGCAGGCGGCCATCATGTTCTTGGCGTCGAACATCTGCTGGGTGAGCTCGGGCACGGTGAGCGCGCGGTACTGCTGGCTGCCGCGGCTGGTGAGGGGCGCGAAGCCGGGCATGAAGAAGTGCAGGCGGGGGAAGGGCACCATGTTCACGGCCAGCTTGCGCAGGTCGGCGTTGAGCTGGCCGGGGAAGCGCAGGCAGGTGGTGACCCCGCTCATGGTGGCCGACACCAGGTGGTTGAGGTCGCCGTAGGTGGGCGTGGTGAGCTTGAGCGTGCGGAAGCAGATGTCGTAGAGGGCCTCGTTGTCGATGCAGTAGGTCTCGTCCGTGTTCTCCACCAGCTGGTGCACGGACAGCGTGGCGTTGTAGGGCTCCACCACCGTGTCCGACACCTTGGGCGAGGGCACCACGCTGAAGGTGTTCATGATGCGGTCGGGGTACTCCTCGCGGATCTTGCTGATGAGCAGGGTGCCCATGCCCGAGCCCGTGCCGCCGCCCAGCGAGTGGGTCAGCTGGAAGCCCTGCAGGCAGTCACAGCTCTCCGCCTCCTTCCTCACCACGTCCAGCACCGAGTCCACCAGCTCGGCCCCCTCCGTGTAGTGGCCCTTGGCCCAGTTGTTCCCGGCCCCACTCTGGCCTGCAGGAGGACAAGTGGTCACTCTGGGGCCAGGCACGTGGTCACCGGCACAGCCGCCAGCCCTGCTCAAGTCCAACCCGGGGCGGGGGAGGACCGTGCGGGAGCAGCCCCGCCCCTGCGGCTCCCGGGCCTCCCTCCCAAAGCCGCTTCAGGCGGCACCAGGCGGCTCCGGGCCGTGACCTTGGGCGGCCCCCACCGCTCACCGAACACGAAGTTGTCGGGTCTGAAGATCTGCCCGAAGGGCCCCGAGCGCACGGAGTCCATGGTGCCGGGCTCCAGGTCCACGAGCACGGCGCGGGGCACGTACTTGCCGCCTGCGGGGACAGCGGGGCGTCAGCGCGCGGGCGGCCGCGGCGCCGCGGGCGGGGGGCGCGGGGGCGGCCGGGGGCTCACCGGTGGCCTCGTTGTAGTACACGTTGATGCGCTCCAGCTGCAGGTCGCTGTCCCCGTGGTAGGTGCCCGTCGGGTCGATGCCATGCTCGTCGCTGATCACCTCCCAAAACTGCAAGGCACGGGCGCGCCCGGGCGGGCGTGCGGCTGAGTCACCGCAGCCGGTGCGCCCGGGGCGGCCCCGCCCCGGATGGGCGCGGCGGGCCCTCCCCTCCCCCACCCGGGCCCGCGCGCCCGCGGCCACCGGCGCTCGGGCCCGCAGCTCCGCCCGCCCCCGCCGGCAGCCGGCGCCCGGGCTCGGGCCCCGGCGGCCCCGGTCGCGGTCCGCGCTGCGCTTCCGGGAGCCGCAATGCGGGAACGCCGCCCGCCCAGCCGCTGCCGCCATTTTTCCCAGCCGCCCGCCCCGCCCGGCAACGCCGCGCCGGGCCCGCGGCGCCGCGAATGCCCACCTTTGCGCCGATCTGGTTGCCGCACTGCCCGGCCTGCAGGTGCACGATCTCCCTCATGGCGACGGCGGCGACGGCACAAGCAGCAAGACCGACAAGAACACGGAGGAGCGGGCGCGCAGAGTGCTACAACCGTCGCTCCGCCGACGCTTATATACCCCCTGCACCCGCCTCCGCCAGCCTCGGATTGGGCCGCCAGAACGAGGCTGCAGAGCGGCCTCGTCTGACTGGCCGAGCTTCTGTCAATAGAGCTGCTTAAGGCCCACCTTCCCAACGATGTCCGCTCTTTATTGGTCAGACGCGGGCCCCTGCTTCCCTATCACAATCCGCCCCGCCTCGCGCTGCAGTGCTCTGTCCATTGGGTGTTTCAAATGATTGATTTGCCCTCTCATTGGCGGACGCCCGGGAGCACGCCGACAGGCCGGCGCTATTGGCCGTCCTGGGTCAGCGTCCTGGTAACCGCCGCAGTGCAGCGGGAGACGCGCGCGGGCGGGGCGTTAGGGAGCGCGGGCGCGGGCGCGGGCTTCCGGCCGGGCCTCCTGCGACAGCTCAGGCCTCGGCGGGGCCGCGCGAGCCCGTGGTCCGGGGCCAGCCCGCGCGCCTCCTCCGGGGCGCACGCCGCGGTGCACACGCTGGCGCGCGGGCCCGCACGGCCGTGGCGAGCCCCGCGGGTCTCCGCGCAGAGCCCCGTCCCCCCGGTGCCGCAGTGGCCGCGTCCAGGGGCGGGGTCTGGACCGCCGCCCCCGCCGCGCGCTGTGTTGTGGAGACCGCACTGGCCGTGCGCCGGTCGCCCGGGGCGCAGGGCTGCATGGACACGGGGTGGGCTCTCCTGCCCTGCGCACCAGCTTCCGGCTTGACTTGTGTTGAAAGACGGTTGCGCACACGGCTGCACCTTGGCGCACATTCGCGTTGTGTTTTGGTAACGTCTCTAAGGGTGATCCGCGCGCTCCGGGCTGCGCTGGACGCGGTCACCGCCGTGGGCGCGGGGCCCATCCGGGTCCTGTTCTCCCGGCGTCGGTCGGGGGGCAGCACTTGCTTGTTCCTAGCGGGGGGCGCCCCGAGGGGGCGTTCTCCGTGCTGCGGGGACCGTGAGTCGGCAGCTCCACTGTGCCCAGAGCAGCCCGCAAGGCTGGCCCGGCTCCTGCTGCCCACGCTGACACGGCCCGGTCCCTGGGGTCTGGAGCCTGCCTGCCTGGGCGCGTGCGCAGTGCGGGCGTCCTCCAGGGTGGCTCCGCTGCCCATGCAGTCCACAGGCAGGCCCTCACGCACGGGGAAGCTCAGGTCTCTGGCCCTCGTCCAACTTGTCAGCGCCTCCCCAGCCCAGCCACACTTGGGGTGACCGGAGACCCCCTCCCTGCTGCTGTGACCAGCGCGCAGGGGCTGCGAGGTCAGTGTGGCAGCCCCCGTCTTGCAGGTGACGCAGGCCACGCGCACGTCGGCCTCTCAATACAGCAGCAGCTCTGCACCGGGCGGGGGGAGAGGCCCTGCAGGTACCCCCCACCTCCGGGCCTGGAGTCGGTGGCCAGGCAGGCGCCGGCCCTCCTGCAGGTGCCCACGTGGGAGGCCGCCTTTGCCAGTGGTCATGTCCCAGCGGAGGATGCATTACCCTCAGCCAGGGGCAGCAGCCAGACAGTCGCTGGCAGCCTCAAAGGCCCTTGTGGTCAGCCTTTGTGGGAGACCTCACCTGCCCCGGAGGACAGGTGCGTGGGGCAATCCACCCCCGCCCCCGGAAGCCAGGCGGCCCCAGCACCTCCTCAGGGACCTCAGAGGGCGCCCGGAGGCGGGGGCGGGGCAGCGTCCCGGAGTCACCAGAGCTGACCGCTGGGGACTGGAGGTGTGGGAGGAGGAGGACAGGACTGTGGCCAGAAACGGCCTTGGGGCTCCCCCAGGCCGCATCTCACGGCCCACCGCTGGTCCCTAACAGGGCTTGCAAGGGGGGAGGCATGAGAACTCTGGGACCATCTGAGCTTCCTCTCCCGGGGAGGCGGGGCTGGTGTTGTGGGCAGCCCCGGCCTGGAGGTGTCCGGTTCCCGCTGGCCGGCAGAGGCCTTCCTGTGCAGGAACCAGAGGAGCCTTGCAGGCTGGGCAGTGAGCACGAGAGCCCCCAGGGCCCAGCCCTGCCCCCGAGCACCCTCCGCGGGGCACCCCCACGTGAGGGGGGTCTCTTGGCCTGGCCTCACCATCTGGCACCTGGCTCCCCCACTCCCAGCTGGGGACCAAGTTCCTGGGTGGACTGGCAAAACGGGGAGGGAGCCAGGCAAACAGTGGGTGCTCACCGCCATCCGGGCCCCCGCAGCCCCGCTGAGCTGGCCTGGGGACCCCTGAATGTCCGCCAGGAGGCAGCACCTCCCCTCGCAGTGGGACCCCGGAGCCCTCCCCGGCCAGTGCCCCCTGGCGGTAAAGACCACGCGCCCACCACAGTGAGGGCCTCGTTTATTCGCAGCGGAGCCGGGCAGGCCACTCACATCTGATACTGTGCAGACCCGGCCCCCATCCCGCACCGGAGGCCCCACCCCTCACAACCGCTGGGAGGCCAGGACCTCAGGGTCCCCGCAGCCGTGGGCCTCTCTGGTGCTCTGAGGGAGGCTGCAGGGGCAGCAGCGGGTCACCAGGTGGTCCCAGGGCTCCAGGGAACGCAGCCAGAGGGGGAGCCAGGCCCAGGAGCGCAGGCGGCCGGGCAGCCAGGCGGGCCGGTGCCGCTGCAGGACGCAGACCAGGCCGGCAAGGAGCAGCAGCCCCACCAGGGGCCCCCCTACGGCGGCCAGCGCCGTGGCCCCAGCCAGGGAGAGCCCGAAGGCCAGCAGGGGAAGCAGCAGGAAGGTGAGCAGGAGGTAGGCGATGGCCACCCAGCGGTAGCGGGCAGTCAGGTCTCCGAAGCGCTTGGCCAGCGGCACGGGCAGCCGCAGGACGGGCAGTGTGTACCACAGCAGTATGCCCGCCAGGTTGAAGAAGAAGTGGATGAGGGCCACCTGGGGGGGGGGGGAGTCAGCAGCCTGGCGCTCCAGGCCCCCTGCCCAGCCCCCTGCAGACAAGGCCCCTGGCCTTGACCGGGGTCTGCCCAGCAGCCCAGACAGGCCACGCGAGAGGGAGGACCCTGGCGAGGGGTGGGCACGTCCCTCCCACGCCACGGCTCTGCCATGCACACGTGGGCAGGGGCGGTCACCATGTCACCAAGGCCATCGAGGGAACCTGTCCACCCCTGGACTGGCCTGGCTGTGCCTGTGCGCAGTGGCTGGGTGCTTGGCCACCTCAACTCCTGTGGGTGCAGCAGGCCCTGGGCTGGGCGGAGTGAGGGGGCAGAGGCAAGGAGGCCAGGGGAGGCGGGCAGGGCCAGGCAGCAGCAGCCCAGCGTGGCCCGTCCAGGCACCCAGGCAGAGGGCATCTAGAGCCAGGGCAGTGGACACTGGGTGTTGTGGAGAGAGGAGCGGGGAGACACATCCTGCAGGTGTGGCGTAGAGGCACTCGGGGGCCCCCAGGCTGGGGCAGGCCCCCGGGGCGCACCCGAAGAGCACACTGTGCAGGAACAGGGTGCCGGGGGAAGAGCGGGTGGCCTGGGGACCCCACGCTGCGGAACGTCCCGGAAGTGACAAGTGTTGGGTGCTGCGGGTCTGTGGGTCCGGGGGAGCAGGGCTGCCGGCTGTGGCAGGCAACCAGGAGTCCAGGGGAGCTTGGCCAGTGGCCCCAGGGCAGGCCGCACGACTGCCCTGGGTGCGGGGGGTACTCAGGAGCCCCCAGGCCAGTGTCCCAGTGAGGAGGGGCAGTACCTGCACGGAAGGCAGCAGCATGTCGGCGGGGCTGGCCAGGGCGGCCAGAAGGGCCGTGGTCGTGGTGCCGATGTTGGAGCCCAGGAAGAGGGGGTACGCGCGGTCCAGGCTGATCACCCCGACCCCTGGGAGAGCAGGGGTCACCACCGGGCCCAGGCGGAACCCCTGCCCGAGGCCCCGCCCACCCCGCTCACCTATGAGAGGCACGATGGCCGCCGTGAAGATGCTGCTGCTCTGTAGCAGGAAGGTCAGGCCGGCGCCCACCAGGATGGCCAAGTAGCCGCTGACCCAGCCGAAGGGGAAGGGGAAATCTGGGGGCGGGGCGGGGTCAGTGCCGTCGGCCAGCGGCCGCTCCCCAGCCCCCGCCCGGCGCCCGGCCCACCGGCGTTGATGGCGGTCCTCACGGCGCCGGCCACGCGGCCGCGCAGCGCCGAGTTCAGCAGCTTCACCAGGAGGAGCAGGCAGGTGCAGAGCAGGAGCAGGGAGCCGGCCAGCAGGATGCAGCCCGCGGCCAGGTCCGTGAGCCCCGCTCCCACGAACAGGTGGTGGCCTGGGGGCAGGGGCACGGTGGTCAGCAGAGAGCGGCTGCGGGCGCGGCGGCCCGGGGCCGGGGGGCGGGGCTGGCGCGGGCCTCACAGGGCAGCTTGTCCGCCGGCACTGTTTGATTCCGCTGCTCAAACTCGCTGTTCCCCTGAGCCTGTGGCGGGGGGGAGCAGGGAGGACTCAGGACAGGCTCACTGGGCAGCTGGAGGTCAAGGGCGACTCAGCGGGTCAGGGGTCAGGGGTCAGGGCCACCTCACCGTCTCCCTGCCGGAGCCGCACCATCGCTTAATGAGGCTGCTGTTGGTGCCGCCAGTGAGCACGTCGGCGTCCAGCTGGGGGAGGGGGGGTTGTGTGCTGGTCGCTCCCTCCAGGCTCGCCAAGGGCTCAGATGCCCAAGGGATCGGCCCGGCCCAGCCCTGCCCGGCGTGCCCTCCCCTGCTCACCTGCACGACCAGGTGTGTGAGCGGCTTGGTGAGCACCTTGAGGATGTCGGGCGCCCGCCCGCCGGGCCGCAGGCTGGCGGCGCCCAGGGCCAGCTCGCTGAGCCTCTGCAGGGCGGCCGTCGCCCGCTCCAGTGGCAGCAGCACCAGCACCGTGAGCCAGTTGAAGATGCCGTGCACGGCCGAGCCGCCAAAGGCCCTGTGGCCACGCAGGGCGTGGGGAGGTGGCCGCGGCGTGCCGGCCCTGGCGGCCCCAACCTGCCCTCCTCCGGCCCCCGACTCACCTGCGGAACTCGTCCCGGTGGCCCACCTGCGCGATGGAGACCAGCGTGCTGGTGACGGCGGTGCCCACGTTGACACCCATGATGATGGGCACGGACGCCTGCACGGACAGCACTGCGGGGGCCCCCACGTCAGCTGCCCGCCACCCCAGCCGCCCGCCGCCCGGCCAGGCCCCAGCACTCACGCTTGGAGGCCACCATGCTGACCACGATGGACGAAGACGTGCTGGAACTCTGCACAAGCACCGTGACCAGAACGCCCAGGACCAGTCCGGCCACGGGGCTGGACAGCACCACGTTGTCCTTGAAGGCGTCCCCAGCCACTCTGCCTGCACCGGGGTGGGGGGGAAGGTGCCGGCTGCAGAGGGCTGCCCGCCCGCCCCGGCCCCGGAGGCGCCCGTCACTCACTGCCCAGCAGCTGGAAGGCGGAGCTCAGGATGTCCAGGGAGCAGATGAAGAAGTAGAGGCAGCCCAGGAGGCCCCCGGCTTTGAGGAAGCTGCCGGCCAGGCGGCCGAGCCTGCCGGCCACACTGAGCTCTGCAAACACAGGCCGGGGCTGTCCTCTGCCGGCCGCTCCGGGCCCCTCCTCCCCCGCCCCCTGGGAGGGCACGGCCGAGCACCCCGCCCCATCTCCCACTGGCGGGGTCCCACTTCCTCCTCTCTGTAACCCGAGGCACAGAGCCCCCCACCCCGTTCCTCTGCAGAGTGGCCGAGCCCACAGCCCCGGGGCTCCCAGAGCTGCCCTGCGGCAGGACGGAGCGGGCAGCTGGCAGGCAGCCGGCCTGCACGGTGGGTTCCCGAGGCCTGCCCGCCTGCTGCCCCCACACCCCCGGGCCTACCTTTCCAGGACTGGCCAGTGTCCTTCAGCTGAGGCAGTGCCCAGGGGTCTGTGCCCACCTCTTCCAAGACCAGGACAGAACTGGAGGGCCCTGCGGGGTGGGGGTCAGGAGGGCTGAGGCCAGAGGGCTTGCGGTGAGTGACAGCAGGAAAGGACGCTGGGTATAGCTGGGTGGAGCCCCAGGGTGGGCAGGGGGCCTGGTACCTGCATTTCTTAGACCCTGGTCCGCCAGGTCAGCCATGTTCGGAGGGCGGTGGGCAGCCTGGCCACCAGTGAGGGAGGCCGGCATGGGTCTGGGGCAGATCTGTGGGCAGGAGGGCAGGTGTGGGGCGCCCCTTTGGCTGTGCCTGTGGCACCAAGGAGGCTGAATTCAGGGCCCCCGGCACCCCCAGACCCGAGACATAGGCCTCCGCTCTCCTTCCTCACCCCTGCAGGCCTCTGTGTCCCCCCACCTCCGTCCACAGGAGGGTGGCCACAGTGATCTCCGGCTGCAGGCGGGCAGGCCCCAGGCAGCCTCAAGGACAGAGTCGAGGGCCCTGGCTCCTGTCTTCCTTGCGGGTCTGGCTGGACGAGGGTGCAGGGCACTGGGGACTTGTCCCACCGCGTGATGTCGGGGACGCTACGACAGTCCCGGCTTCGACGCTGGCATCCAATTCCACATGGCGCCATCGCCACTGGATGAGGGCCCCCCCACAGGGCAAGGAGCAGAGGAAGCGGCTTGGGCGCCCCCACCCCACTTCAAGACTCATCTCCCGGCAGCTTCTGCCTCCTCAGCTCCCGGGCTCGGAGCTGTCCATCTGATCCGTCCACCCCGACTGCCTGCTGGGCCTGGGGTCCTCTGGGGCACCCCCGCTCCTGCCTGCCCCCGGCTGCTCTCTCTTGTCCAGGTGTCCCCGACACGCACGATAGGACCCAAGCTCCAGGCCTGGAGGTCATTTGGGTTGTGTCAGTGGCCCTGGACCTCCCCCACCCCTGGTTCTAGGAGTTCCTACCTGTGTGGGTGGTCGGGGGCCCCTGTGGGGAGCTGACGGCGCAGCAGCCGCAGGTCAGAGAGCCTGGGTGCGCACATGACCTGCCGGCCGAGCCCCATTAATGTTTACCCAGCAGCTGAAGCTCCCGGGGGGCACCCTGCCTGGACCCAGCGCCCCAGGGCAAGGAGCGCGAAGCCCCCAACCCAACCCTCCTGGAGTGAGTGTTCTCCTGGGAGTGGGCCATGGGCCAACCAAGGGCACCATGGGGTAGGCGGGCATGCGACCTGGGGGCCGGTGGGCGGGCAGCCCAGCAGGGAGGGCGTCGAGTTCACAGCTGGGCTCTGGGCAGGGCAGGATGGGCAGGGCGCCTCGAAGGCCAGTGGCTGCAGAGGGAAGGGGGTAGAGCCCCCGACCCCCAGCCCCTGCCTCCCCCCTGCACGCTGCTCCCAGCCGAGCCCTGACCGCCCGTAGCTGGTGGGATGCCCCCTCGGGCCAGCCCCTCCCCCACAGGCCCGGCCTCCACATCACCCCGCGCTGCCCACTGCCAGCCCCTCACTGGACACGGGGGGACTTTGGCCCGGAGGGGGGGTTCCCGAGTGTCTGTTCAGCAGATTCCCTTCCCTCCCCGCCCGTCCCACTCCCCACTGCCCGGGGCTCCCGGGGCAGCTCTTTCCCGAGGGGATGGGGCCCGGCGGTGCCGGCCGCTCTGAAGCGTCTGAGTGGTGGCGGCTGGCAGGTGCCGGGAGCAGGGGCCGGCTCCCAGCTCGGCTGAGCAGCGAGGCCGCAGCAGATCCCGACCCTCCGGGGCCTCGGAGTCCGGCCTGCCCCCGGCCCTCTCCCTGGTGCCTCTGTGTGTGCAGGGGACGGCGCCTGCACGGTGGGAGCCCAGGGAACACGGCTGAGTGGGTGCACCGCACGGGGCAGCCGGCAGGTCAGGGCTGACGTTGGTGGCCTGGCCAGGCCTCCCTGCCCACTGCTTGCCGATGCTTTATGGGAGTGGGGACGGCGTGGCCTGGCCCTGGTCCTGCACCTGGGACCCTGTCTGTCCTGAGTGAAGTCCAGGCCTGAGCCAGTCTGCAGGCAACCCTGATGGCCATGTCCCTGGGCCACACACAGGACAGCTTGGGGGTCTGGGGTTCTAGCGGGGAGGGGAGGAGGCGCTTCTTGTGGGGTCTCAAGGCTCGACAGCCCAGACCTGTTGGCAGCCCAGGGCGTCCACAGGGGGCTGTGCCCGGGGTGCCGTGCACAGGGTGGTTCCACGTGAGCCCTGCCCTGGGCAGCATGTCCTCCGCCAGGTGGGAATGGCCACAGCTCAGACCTCGGGGTTGCCCGGGGGGTCCCAGCAGCAGGAGCAGCAGCAGCGTCTGGGCCGGGGGCCCCAGGAGGGGCGGAGCCCGGCCGGCTGTTGTGTGACAGCTGTGCCACCCTTGAGAGGCGTGGGGGGCTGTGGCTCCACCCTCGAGGGCTCCCGCTCGGCCTTCACGGCCAGGAAGGCGGCCAGGTCGAGGTCCAGCATGGCCGCCCCTCCGCGGGGCATGGGCGTGCTCTGGCGGCACTGGGGGCAGGGGATCCAGCGCTGCTCCTGGGCCGGCGTGTCCAGCCGCCGCACGCACGCCTGGCAGAAGGTGTGGCCGCAGTAGAGGCGGCGGGGCAGGTGCCCTGAGAGGTCGTAGGCCGAGTAACAGACGATGCACTCATTCCGCCGCGGCCTGGGGGTTGGCCCCTCCTCTGAGGCTCGGGGGCCCTGGGGCTGCAGCATCCTGGGGGAGGAACGCAGCCCACATCGCCCAGAGTGTCCACCCGGGAGAGCGGGAGCCCAGCCGTGGTGGAGCCGGGGGAGCCAGGGTGGTGGGGGCCGCAGGGTGCGCCTCTCGGGGCCCCTCCAGCCCGCCTGAACCCCAGTCTTACCTGCATGCGCTCCGCCAGGTGGCTGTGCCCAGCCGGAGCTGGAGGAGGGGTGGGGGCCCAGGGCTCTCTCCTGGCTCGCGTTACCGGCACGGGGGAGTCAGCAGGGAAGCAGGCAGCGGCTGTGGGCATGCGGGCGGGTGGGGTGGGCTCCCCTTTCAGCCACAAAGCCTTGCAACTGGATCTGGAGGCACCTCCCGCCCTGCAGGAGATAAGGGCCCCTCTGCTAACTGGACCAGCTCTCCCTGCCCAACCCCCACCAGGCCCGGCCCTGCACTCACCCCCCCCCAACCTCAGGGCTCTCCCGCGGTGTTCTCAGTCCCCAGCTCCTGGGCCACCGCCTCCAGGAAGCCTGCCCTCCACCTCCAGCTCAGAGCCTCCAGGGCTTCCGCTCCTCCCCATGTGCTTGTCGGTCCTGGGTCCCCGCCTGGCGCGGCCTGTGCTGTTTCCATCGGCCACAGGCCCCCAGGTGGCGCTCCAGCTCCGTGTGAGACCCCCCCCCCAAACGCGGCCACCCCAAAGCTCTCAGAGGTGCCAGGCGTTGCCGACGACGCCAGAGGCCCCCGCCAGAGGGCACCTCCAGCTGGCTGCCTGCGCAGCTGCAACCTAACGGCCAGCCCGGGGAGCACGGGTTCCAGGGGATGCGGTCGGAACTTGCGCCCCGCAGCCCTGCTGGAAGCCAGGGGCCTGGAGGCCCCTCCTGGCCAGGAGCCACCCCTTGGCCGTCTGCCCCAGGACTGGTCAGGCAGGTTCCGGGACTGGCCTGGGTGGGGTCATCACCCACTGGGGGGCGGGGGAGAAGGAACAGGGAGCCTGGCACAGGCAGTCCCGTGCAGTCAGGACAGTGACCTCCGCATGCCACACTCCAGCCCTGCCCTGCTGAGAGCAGAGGGCGGCTCAGCAGGAGGACCCGTCCGTCCAGCGAGGCCGGCTCAGCTCCCGCCTCCGTGAAACCAAGGCATTCCCAGAGCCGGCCCCGCGGCTCACTCCCCGTTCCGGCATCCGGGTCTTCCCGGCAGGCACGTTCCCTGGTGCAGAGCCAGGCGCAGCCCGGCTGGCCGGGGCCTCTGTAGCACCCATGGCTGCAGCCTCCCAGCCCTGCCCTTCCTGGTCTTCCGGGCTGCTCCGTCCTCAGGGGACAGGTCAGCCGGCCAGCAGCACGGCCCAGGGTGTGCAGGAATTAGATGTTTCATGGGAAACCAGAAAAACACCCTGGCTGAGACTGGGAGGTGACTCACGGGCGGGCAGGGTTCAGCCCTCAGCTGTGCCTCCCCGAAACCTGCCACCACCTCTTCCTGCCGTCGGACCCGGCCTGGGTCGCATCCCTGGCCTGGGAGTGCGGGCGGCAGCTCCAACCCAGGCCAGGCCCAGCCAGGCCCACGGACACACTCCCACCCCCTGCAGCCCCGGGCCCACACACTGTCACGGGGGCAGTGGCTTTCCTGTCCCTAGAACGTTCCACGGAGGCCAGGAGACTATTACAGGGCTGCGGGGGCGGGGCAGTGCTGTCGTCCTTCCTGCCCCCCACCCCCCAGGCCAGCAACAGAGGACAGGAGCCACCGGACAGCGCGCACCCTGCTTTATTGTCTGGGCCTCCGAGGAGGTGGCCTCAGGTGTCCCCGAGTGCCCGGGACTCCACACCAAGGGACCGGCCGAGCTGCCAGCCTTCCCGACGGGCAGGCGTCCTGGCGAGCGGGGAGCGGCCATCCTCGGGGTCTGGGCTAGGAGACGACGCAGCAGCTGTGGCAGCGGCAGAAGCGGGGGCAGTGGCAGCAGGAGCAGCAGGGGCAGCAGCAGCAGTGGTGGGCGATGTCGTCGCCACGCCCCACGGGGGGCAGGCCAGCATAGGTCAGTCCCGCCGGGCGCTGCCCGGGGCCATAGGGGTTGCTGGGCTGCTGCCAAGCCTGCTGGCTCTGGCCGAGGGCCACCCCCGGGGTCCCCTTGGCCCCTTGGGCCCCCTTGGGCCCCAGAGTCTGGGGGTGCTGCAGAGGGCTGGCCGGCCGGGGGGCACAGGGCCCCTCGGGCAGTGGCTGTGTCACTGAGGATGTCGAGCAGGGCGCGGCCTCCAGCTGCTGCCCCAGGGCCGGCCGCAGGTGGGCCCGGGGGATGCTGATGTGGGCGAACGGGTTCTTCACAACCATCTCGTGGGGGTCCATGGCCCAGGCTGCAGGGGTGGACAGACACAGACGGGGCCTCAGGGAAGGGCAAGGCTGCCTGCCAGCCATGGCCCAGGAACGCGCCGACTAGGCAAGGCCTGCTTTGCCCATGCCCCCCGCCCACGGAGACGGCAATGCGCGGGCCCAGCCCGGGGCCACTCACCTGCCCCCCAACCCCACCTGCCCACGGAGACTGCAGTGTGCAAGGCCCAGCCCGGGGCCACTCACCTGCCCCCCCAACCCCACCTGCCCACGGAGACTGCAGTGTGCAAGGCCCAGCCCGGGGGCACTCACCTGCCCCCCAACCCCACCTGCCCACGGAGACGGCAGTGCGCGGGCCCAGCCCGGGGGCAGCTGTGAGACCCAGCCAGGGCCGCGGGCCGAGCACTCACCGGCGCTGGCAGGGTGGCCGGCTGACCTCGGTCTTCGCGGCTCCTGGTCCCAGTGCCTGTGACTGTTGTGACTGGCAGCCGCCTTTTCCCTGCTGGGGCAGGGCGGGGCCGCGGGGCGGGCCAGAAGGGGTTCCCCCGGTCTCCGAGGCCCACCCCTCACTCAGGTGGGCGGCAGCTCCAAGGGCACGGCTGACCGGGGGTGACTCAGGCGCGAGGCATCCAGGGCTTGCCCCGGGCCCTCCAGGGCACCTGCCGCCCGGCCCCAGCCCGGAGGTGGGTCAGGCCCGCGCCGCGCGCAGGGGCGGGGATGGCGACCCGCCGGGCCGGCGCGGGAGGAGGCGCGTGGCTTCTTGTGCGACCCGCACACCGCCGTCGATAAACCTCAGAGTTCGGGATGCGGGCCACGCCGTCGGCTCCCGTGCGGGACCGGGGCTGCCCTGCGCCGGCGGGCTCGGGGGGCTGCGCGCCCACCCCATGGTGCCAGCCCGGCCAGGGGCGCCGTGAGAGGGGGTGTGTGACAGCGCGGGAGGCACTCGGGGCCGCCCCACGCGCGAGCGCCCCCGGACGGAGCCGGCCCGGACCCTGCACCTCCGGACGTCGGCGCCCGCGAGCAGTACCAGGAGGGCGGGCCCAAGCTGGACACGAGCCGCAGGCCGGGTGCCCGCTGCAGTCAGCACGCGGGGCCAAGGTACTCGGAGCCCCTCGGGGGCAGACCCTGGAAGCCCCACCCCCGGGCAGCCTCAGACTCCGCCTCCCAACCTGGCGCACGCGCATTTCAGGCACGGGCCGCCGGCGGAACCTTTATTCCCCAGAAACCTCCGCGTTCCAGGGCTGCCCGGAAGACCCGGGTCGGACGGATTCGGCTCGGAACCGCGAGGCTGGTGCGCCCCAGCCTGGGCGGGGCCTCGCGCCGGAGGGGGCGGGGCTTCGAGGCGCGGGGCGGGGCCTGCGGCTGGTGCCGGCAGGTGCGCGGCCGCGCGACTCGGTGGCTCCACGCGCAGAGCGCGCGGCAGGTGTGGGCCCGAGGCCTGTTCCGGGCGAGGCTGCCCCGGCCGCAGGCCGCCACCGAGCTCCTTCTCCCCTGTGCACCTCACATCAGTAAAGCTGCCCAGACCCTGGCCCGAGGCCCCAGGGCGGCCACGCCGTGCCCTGTGGGCCAGGGACGCCCTCCAGCCTGTGCGGCCGACTCCCCGACACCGTACCCCCGGGGCTTTGCGCCCAGGGCGCGCGTTCCCGCAATCGGCTGGTCTCGCGCCCTGCCCTGCCCCGAACCTGCGTGCCCCCCGCGCAGCGCGGGACCCGGCACGTGGGCGCCCGGCGGCCCCACAGCTGTGGGCTACCGCAGACTCGCACGCCACCCTGCGGCGGGCCGCCCACGCTGCTGCCCACCTCCCGGCCACCACACCGTCGCCTTGGAGCCCGCCAGGGGCTCGGGCGATGGCCGCGGAGGCGCAGCGGCCTCCCTCCCGCAGCACGCACGGCGGATGCGAGCGGGCCTAGAGCCGTCCCCCTGCGCCCCTGGCAGCGCGGGCGCCGAGGCTTCGCCACGTGAGCGCAGGAGGGGGCGACCCCAGGGCCTACCGGGGGCGACGCGGGGGCGGGCTCAGGCCCGGAGCGACTGGAGGGGCGGCGAGAGGCTGGCCCCGCCCCGCGGACCCCGCGCGGGTCCCCAGACGGGGGGTGGCGCTGCGGGCGCGGGCGGGCGCCGCGCGCACTGCGGTCCCCGCGCCGCCGCCGCCGCCGCAGAGCGCGCCACGCTCTGCACGCACCTGCCGCCGCCGCCGCCGCCGCCGCCGCGCCGAGCCCCGCGCCCCGCGCCCCGCGCCCGCGCCCGCGCCCACGCCCCTGCCCCTGGGTGTCGCCCGAAGCCGCGCCATCGCTCGAGGTCGCCGCTGGAGCCGCCGCAGCCGCGCCCGGGCCTGCCTTTGAGACAACCTCTGCGGCGGCGGCGGCGCGCGGCCCGCGGACGCCAGGCTGGGGCAGGTGAGCGGGCGCGGGCGCGGGCGGGGGGCGGCCCGCGGCCCCTCCCCACCCCGGCGGGGGTCGGGCTCCCGGAGGGCGCGCGCGGCCGCGGGGGCGGGGTCCGTGTTCGGAGTCCGGCCGAGGTCGAGGCCCCCCGGCTGAGGTCAGGGTCAGAGGTCGGGCGCCGCGTCCTTCGCGCGGGGCGGCGGGGAGGGTGCGGGGGCCGCGCGCTGCGCTCACGCCGCCTCTCTCCCGCAGCTCGGGCCTGCTTCAGGCCTCTCCGCCGCCGCCGCCGCGGAGCCTGCAGCCCGGGCCCTCCCGCAGCCGCCGCCGCCGCCGCCGCTCCGGCTAGCTGCCTTCCCTGGGCGCCCTGTCCTGGAGTCATGGGGCCCACCTAGCCCCTGCCCGCCTCGATGTCCCCGCCCGCGGACTGCTGACCTCGGCTGCAGGGGGAGAACCCCCCACGCCCCCCGCCCAGCCCCGGCGGCCAGAGACCCTGGGTGAGCCCCTGGGTGCGACCCGCGGCCCAGGACAGCCCCCTGCCGGCCCCTGCCCCTGCCTGCCGCCCCCGCCTCTCCCTCCTGCCCCTAGGACTGGACCAGAGAGGCCACTGTGGCCCCTGGGGGGGGCCCTGCCCTCCCAGCTCGCGCCAGCCGCCCCCAGGGGTCCGCCCCGGGCCTGGCTGGACCAGGATGCTGCCTGGCCCCAGCCAACGCCCGCGCCCACCCGAACGCGCCGTCTGAGCGGGGACAGCCCGATGCCGGCTGAGCCCGGGCCCGAGGTGGGCAGTGGCTGGCCGGGCCTGCTCATGTCCTGCCTGAGGGGTCCCCACGTCATCCTCAAGATGGAAGCCATGAAGGTCGTGCACCCCGAGAAGTTCCCCGAGCTGCCGGCAGCCGCGCCCTGCTTCCCCGCGGCGCCGCGGCCCGCCCCCGCGCTGGCCCCCAAGCGGGCCTGGCCCTCCGACACCGAGATCATCGTCAACCAGGCGTGCGGGGGCGACGCGCCGGCCCTGGACGGGGCGCCCCGCACTCCGCCCCCGCCGCGGCGGCCCCGCAAGGGCAGCGTGGAGCTGGGCTTCCCGCGCGTGGCGCCGGCGGACGAGGTCATCGTGAACCAGTACGTGGTGCGGCCGGGCCCCGCGGCGGCCGCGGCGGCCTCGGCGGCCGGCGAGCCGCTGCAGTGCCCCACGTGCGGGCACACGTACAATGCCACGCAGCGGCGGCCGCGCGTGCTCTCGTGCCTGCACTCGGTGTGCGAGCAGTGCCTGCAGATCCTGTACGAGTCGTGCCCCAAGTACAAGTTCATCTCCTGCCCCACGTGCCGCCGCGAGACTGTGCTCTTCACCGACTACGGCCTGGCCGCGCTGGCGGTCAACACGTCCATCCTGAGCCGCCTGCCGCCCGAGGCGCTCACCGCGCCGGCCGGGGGCCAGTGGGGCGGCGAGCCGGAGGGCAGCTGCTACCAGAGCTTCCGGCAGTACTGCGGGGCCGCCTGCACCTGCCACGTGCGGAACCCGCTGTCCGCCTGCTCCATCATGTAGCGTCCGCCTGCCCGCCACCCCCCTCCCCCGGCAGTCCCTGCTCGCTGCTGCCTCGGGGCCTGGCCCTGCCCTGCCGCCGCCGCCCCTTCCTCGCCCACCATGGCTTCTGGCCCACCCCGCGTGGCACTGTCACTTCAGCCAACTTTGCCATTAAAACTGCCAAAGTTTGCACCTGTTCCCGGATTGGTGCTGGCTCCCTGGGCTGGGCCTGGGGGCCGGGCGGAGGGTGGGGCCCAGGACTGCAGTCTGGATGGGGTTCAACCTGGAGCCTGTGAGAGGAGGCCCAGCTCTGCCCGCGGGGGGACCCAGCTGGGCTGAGCCCGCTCAGGAGGCCAGGCCTGGTGGACAGGTGCTTGGGTCCCTGTGTGGGACCACGGTGGGGGCTGCCTAGGGGACAACCTAGATTTCCCTCCTGGTGCCACCTGGGTGCCCTAGGGCCATGGCTGCTGGGAGGACCCAGGGCCCTCCTGGGTCTGGAGAAGGGACAGCCAGGCAGGGTGGACAGACCACGCAGTGGCGTTTATTGTGCCGCTGTGCACGCGGCACTGCTCAAGGCTGGACCTGGGCCCGGCTCACTCAGGAGCCAAGGCCCGGGCTGGTGGCCCGAATGCAGGCCTCTCAGGGTCACACTGGTCCCTTCCTGGGGCTGCTGGGGGCCTGACCACGGCCAGGGCTCTTCAGGTTCCGTCTGCTGTGCCCGGCTGGGCCTCGGCAGGGAGGGGGTGTGCCCCTGCCGGCACAGTGCCCGCCGGCTGCTCACAGGCTGTCCTGCAGGCCCGGCCTCCTGCAGCGGCTGTCCTTGGCTCTGGTGTCCTTGGGGCTCCGCTGGAGCCGGGGCAGCAGGGTGGTGTGGACGCCAGCTGGGTGGCCTGGGCCCTGGGCTTGGCGGTGGCAGGTCCTCGTTGCTGGCCGGTGCCCCGGTCCACCCTTGGGTCTTCAGGCCGGTGGTGTCCAGGCCGTCCTGGGCGCGGTCAGCGGCCGGTGGTGTCCAGGCCGTCCTGGGCGCGGTCAGCGGCCGGGGCGGTCCAGGAGCACGAACAGCAGCCCCAGCAGCAGCAGCGGCGTGAAGATCAGCAGCAGCCCCAGCAGCTCCAGCGCCAGCAGCGCCAGCAGGGCCAGGCGGCGCGCACAGGGCCCCTGCTCCCTCAGCGCCCACAGCCGGGCTCCCAGGCAGGGAGGGCAGGGCAGGAAGGGCAGGCAGCCCTGGCCGCCCGCGGGCCCCGCCAGGAAGCGCAGCTGGTAGCGGTGCTCCAGGGAGCCCCAGGGCCCGGGCCCCCGGCGGGGCGGGGCGGGGCGCTCGGGGGGTGGGGGGCGCTGGGGCCCGTCGGCCTGGAGCAGCTCCTCCTGCAGCCGGCAGATCTCCCACTCCAGCACGGGCGTCTTCTGGCGACACAGCGGGCAGCGCACCCGGCCCAGGTCGACGCTGGGAGCTGTGCCCAGCAGCCGGTGCAGGCAGCCCACACACAGGCCGTGGCCACAGTTCAGCAGGGCCAGGCGCTGCTGGCCAGGCCCGTAGGGCTCTGTGCAGATGGGACACTCCTCCTCTGCCCCCTGCCCACGCACCTGCTCCTCCCACCCTGCTGGCAGGGCCCAGATACCGGCCAGGGCAGCGGCCCCCAGCAAGGGCTCACTGTCCCGAGGCCTGGCGCCCTGGGGGACCCCAAGGTCATCTCTTTCATCTGCTGGCTCCTGGTACGGCGGGTCCAGGCCCTCAGGGTCCAGAGAAGTCCAAGGCAGGCCGCTGGGCTCAGAGCTGGGCTGGCCCAAGGTGGGGGCGGGGGCACCCAATTCCGGGGTGGAGGCCCTGGGGCCGGAGTCAGGGCGGGTGGGTAGGGAACCCAGCGTGGTGATGGGGGTCATCAGGGGCGTGAAGGTCAGCGTGGCCCTGAGGCACCGCGCGGGGTCTGGGCTCCGGGCTCCACCCACAGCTCCGGCACTGACCTCCAGCTCCCTCCAGGCTTGCTGGCCCCACTGCAGGTCCTCACCTGGGACCCAGCGACGAGCCAGCTCCAGAGGGCTCCTGGGCCCATGCGGTGCCGTCCCCAGGCAGACCTGGTCTGAGCCTGGCCCATCCACGTCCAGTCCCGGCCAGCGACTGACCAACAGGCAGAAGCCCAACAGCTCCGGTGTAAGCAGGCACCGCCCAACCCCTCCAACAGGATTTCCCCGTCCGAGCAGGCGAAGCCCCTCCCAGGGGCGGCCCAGCGCCCACCACGCCCCCTCCGGGCCACGCCCCCTCGCGTCACTCCCCCAGCTCCGTGGGCAGAGCCTGCTGGGGAGCAGCCTGGGCCCCCTGAGCCGCTCCCTGCTGGGCCATCAGAGGAGGGCAGACCTGTGGGAGCCCCTGGGCACAGGGTGACCGCACAGCGACCAGGCACCCAGGCTGCAGCAGCACCTCTGGCACACGCAGCCCAGCAAGGGTACCCAGAGGCACACGTGGGCACACACGTATACCCACAGGCACACACATACACCCAGAGGCACACGTGGGCACACACGTGTACCCACAGGCACACACATACACCCAGAGGCACACGTGGGCTCATACGTGTACCCACAGGCACACACATACACCCAGAGGCACACATGGGCACATGTGTGTACCCACAGGCACACACATACACCCAGAGGCACACGTGGGCACACACGTGTACCCACAGGCACACACATACACCCAGAGGCACACGTGGGCTCATACGTGTACCCACAGGCACACACATACACCCAGAGGCACACGTGGGCACACACGTGTACCCACAGGCACACACATACACCCACACACACCTGCAGGCACCCACATACACATACGAGTACACACATACACCCACAGGCACATGCATACACCCACATGCACACGCATACACCCAGAGACACACATGTGCACCCAGTCACATACGCACACCCACATGCACACGTGTGTGCACACACACACCCTCCTGTGGCCCAAGCTGAGCAGGAAGAAGGGAGACAGCACACGCGGCAGTGGTCAGAGGCTGCGGTTTACTGCCCGGCCCTGCTGTCGGTGGGGGGGGGGCTGCTGGCCAGCCTCCTCCCGCTGTCCCTCGGGAGGCTGGGGTCTGCACTGAGCCTGGGGTGGCACCGTCCCTGCAGGCTGACAGGACTGGCAGGAGGCAGAGGCGGTGGTGGGCTGCTGGGCTCCCGAGCCATCGGGTGCCTCCGGGTCGCCGTTCCTGTGCAGGGTGCCGTGGCTCAGGGCACCACCTGATAGGCGGAGGACATGGACGGGGCTGTGGCTGGGGGGTGGGGCAGCCGGGGACAACCGGGGCGTGGCTGTGAGGAGCCACCGTCCTGGCCGGCAGTGTGACAAGGACTGGGGTCTGATGGGGCCAGGGAGCGGCTGGGGGGGGTGCAGGTCAGGCCCAGGTCTCCGTCTGGAAGCGCCGCGTCGCCTGGAGCCTGGCGAGGTAGGCGGCGGCCTCGGGGCCGGAGAGCCCGCCCTCCTCCTGGAAGATGGCGGCCAGGGCCTCGGAGACCTCTGTCGGCAGGTGCTTGGCATTGCTGCAGGGATGGCCACCGGGAGCCGTGAGGCGGGACCTGGGGACCCTGGGGGTGGGGCGAGGCCCTCCCGCCCGCGGTGCCGCTCACCCTGCCAGGTAGAAGCAGGCCCCACGGCGGTCCAGCAGCTCCCACACCAGGGGCCCCAAGTCCCGGAGCCGGTGCTGCACGTACACTTTGTGCTCCTGCGGGCGGGGGCAGGGCAGGCCCTGAGTGTGAACCCCTCCCGCCCCTCCCCACCCCCCTCGCCCTGCGCGGCCCACCTGCTCCCGGGAGAAGGCGGTGACCAAGGTCAGGCAGCCCCTCTTCTCCAAGAGCCGCCACTCAGCCTCCCAGTAGAAGTCCTGGTCCCTCAAGCGGCAGCCGAAAAACAAGCAGTTCCCTGGGGCACGCAGAGCAGCCCTGAGCCGGGCCCCGCCCGCCCGCCCGCCGCCCGCCCGCCGCCCGCCGCCCACCGCCCCAAGCGCTCACCTGTGCGGCCCTGGGCCACACGCTCCTGGACAGCTGCCCGGAACGGGGCCACACCGGTGCCAGCCCCCACCATGACCACGGGCGTGTCTGCCGTCTCTGGGAAGGCCAGGCTGCCAGGCCGCACCCACAGGGGCACCTGTACAGGTCCTGCCACAGGAGGGAGGCGGCGTGAGGCGGCTCAAGGGACGGGCTGAGGGGCCTGGGCGTGGCCATGGGAGTAGGGGTCACCTTGTCCAGGGTCCAGGGACGCCAGCCAGGAGGAGCAGAGGCCCCGGCGCGGCTCCTTGAGGCGGGTCCGGTACTGCACCACGGCCACCAGGATCTGCAGCCGCGCCGGGTGCACCTGCGGGGACAGTGTGCACCCTGGCCAGCTAGGACCAGTCTGCTGCCAGCCACAGGCCCCACCCACGCCGCCCAGGGCAGTGGGGGGAGGGGCAGGGGGCCACGGCCCTCGGCCCGCCCACGGTGCCTCACCAGCAGCGAGGAGGCGATGGAGAAGGGGCGAGGGCGGATCAGGGGGATGAGGTCCAGCAGGTAGTCCGGGGGGATGGCGCCCGCGGTGTGGGGGAAGTCACACAGCACCTGGGGGCCGGCGCTGGGTGAGGCCGGGCGGGGCGGTCTGTAAAGCCTGGGCAGCTCTGCCCCGCCCCGCCCGGCCTCACCTCCAGGATGGTGCGGCGGGGCCGGGAGCAGTACTCGTGGCGCTGCTCCTGGCCGGACGCCGACGAGAACTCCTGCAGCTTCTCCCGCTCCAGCTCGTGCGGGGACAGACAGGCCAGGAGCTCGAAGAAGGAGCGGCGGGGCACGCTGGCGATGTCCAGGTACCGCGACACCAGGTGCCCAACGGAGCAGGGCTGGGGCAGCCCCTCCAGGCCGGGGGTACCTGCCGTGGGGAGCAGGAGGCCTGGGTGGCCGGCCGCGGACACGGGTGGGGAGGGCGGGGAGGAGCAGCAGCTCGGCCGGGCTTACCTGGCTCCTGCGGCCGCAGCCAGAAGCGCTGGTTGGGGTCCAGGCCCAGTACCTGGCAGAACCGCTGGACGTGGTCGGCGGTGTTGGAGGGCTGGATCAGCACCACGTCACCGGCGGCAAAGCTGGGTGGGGGTTAGGGGAGGGGCTTGCGGAGGGAGGCCACGTTCAGGCCTCCCCAGCAGAGCTGCCAACTCCCAGCTCCAGCGGGGGCTCGAGAACCCTGCGCCCACTGCCCCACCCCGAGCCCCAAGCTCCCGGGGACGCCTCCACACCCCGCTGCCCTGCCTGTCTGGGGACGAGGCTGTGTCAGGCCCCTTACCTGATGCCAGAGCCCGTGATGTCAAACTCTATCAGGCGGACGTCCTGGAAGTGTGAGGGGCCGGTGACCCTCTGGTTGGTGACCATGGGCGCCAGGAAGGGCCGCAGCTCTGTGGGCGGCCCCTGAGGGTCAGCACCAGCCTCGCGGGGCTCCTCCGAGCCCACGCTGGAGCCCTCCTGAAGGAACTGCAAGGTGAACTTGGAGGGCAGGCTGTGGGGAGGGCGTGGCCGTCAGAGCCTGGGCTGCCTTCCGGGGCCCTCGCCCACCCCTCGGGGAGGCCCACACTCACGGGACTCCCGGGGGGATCACGGCGAGGCCGGCGGGCACAGGGTACAGCTCCAGTACCTTCTCCCACAGGCTCTGCAGCCAGGGGTCGATGGCGGCATCAGGCCTGGGGGGATGGGCACGAGCTGAGGGCGTCCTGCCCGTGGCGGGGCCCTGCTGGCCGCGCCACGGCACCGCCCCCTGCTCTCACCCCAGCTCGTGCTGGTCATCGCCCAGGCAGGCGGGCAGCAACGCGCTGCCACCCAGCTGCAGCAGCCGGCGGTACAGCTTCTTGGCCACGAAGTTGAACCTGCAGAGACAGCGCGGCCGGCCCAGGCTTGGCAGAGCCGAGGAAGCTCCGGGGCTGGGAAGTAGCCTCGTTCCCGACGGCCCTCATCCGGGTGCCCGCAGGTGGGAGCCGGGACTTGCGGGGGCCACCTGTCTTCCCGGGCGCGGTTTCCTCTGTGGGGAGTGCCCCCCCGGTCACCAACACCACGTGGAGCGGTCCCAGGTCCTCACTGCCTGTGCCTCCCACTGAAGGGACTCGGGGGTGCCTGACCTGCGGGCACGGCCACCCCGCCCTTCTGGGACCGCCGGGCGGTCTTCCACGTCTGCCGAGCGACACTGCTGCTTGTTTACGGCAGGCCGAGGAAAACCGGAGGCAGCCCCCCGCCCCGGCGGAGCCGTGTGGAGGGGCGCCGGCCCCACGGAGAGCGTGCGTGGACGGGACGCAGCTCTCGCCCCTCCCGCCCAGCGCCCACCCGCCTCGGACTCACTTGGCGTAGGAGGAGTCCCCAAGGCCCAGGACGGCGAAGTCCATCTGGCAGAGGGAGGTGGGCGGCAGGCGCTTCCGGAACAGGAACCTCCAGAAGTTCTGAAGCCGCAGGGAGCTGTGAGAGCCGGGCTTCCCGCGCGCCCCGCAGGCGGTGCTGACGGCTCCGCGCTTGGCCGCCGCCCACGCCCACGCCCACGCCCACGCGGAGACCCAGCTGCAGGTCTGGCCTCCCGGGTTCAGCCCGGCCCAGGCCTGGCTTGCAGGCAGACGAACATGGACACCTGGAGCAACACGACTGCTCTGCCACCGTGCCGAGAACCCGTCCAGGGAAGGCAGGTGGCCCCGAGGCCGCCCGGAGCAGGCACTCACGAGGTGGGGGGCGAGCTCGCTGCCTCCCGCGCCCCCTCCCCTCGTCTCCCCGTCGCAGCAGCGGTTCTGGGCTGTGCTGCTGGGACCCCTCCCCCCGCCCCCGCCCTCACAGGGCCACCCCAGGAGCCCCAAACCTGAACCCCGACCTTCCTTGTCCGTGACCAGAGCGGCCCTCCGCGCTGCCCCTCTGCTCCTCCCACCACCGCCCTGCAAGGGCGCCTCAGCCCCTGCGTGCCCACCGCCCCTTCTGTGGGTGAGCAGAAGGCCTGGACCTGACAGCTGTCGCCCCACGGCTTCCGGCCCACCTGCCTGACCGCCGCTGCCCGGCCACTCTGCACTGGGCCTGGCTTCCTGCCGCCCCTCCCTGCAGCGCCAAGCACCCTCCTCCCGGGCCTGGCGCCCCGCTCGCTGCAGGACCAGAGGCTCTGCTCGCACCCCGCGGCTGGCCCCCCTAGCATCTGGCACCTTCCCCAGCCGCGGGCACTTCCGGCGCCGACTGGACCGCCCAGCACGCTCGCTGCTTCTGCTCCCGGGAGCCCCGGCCCCAGCCCGTGCCCAGGCTGCACCGAGACCTAAAGGCCCTTCCCCGGGAGCCACAGGAGACCAGACCAGCCTGTCCGCGAGCGGTGAACACGGAGGGCGAGGCTTCTCCGACAGCACCGGCGGAGAGCCACTGACTACCGCCGGTGTCTCTCCAAGTGCGGGGCGGAGCCCCCGGGCCAGCCTTACCTTCATGTTGTCCGGGGGGTCTCCCTGGCCTGCAGTTGCACAAACAAATACCACCAGGCGCTCGTTGATCAGGTTCACCTCAAGAGAAGACACGCAGGTAAGACCTCGTGCGGGGACACCGCACCGAGGGCGCCCCCTGCGAGCACCCCCGCGGCCCGGCCCCCTCCCCGCGCCCCCGGAGCGCTCACCACCGCGTAGGAGTCCAGCGCCTGCACGCGGCAGCCGAGCCTCCGGCGCCGGGCCTCGCGGCCCAGCCTCTCCGCCACATCCTGGGCCGTGCCCGTCTGGCTGCCGAACAGCACCAGCAGCTGCGGGCTCGGCATCGCGGCTCCCCCGGGGGGCGGTCCCCGCCACCAGGTGCACCGCCGGCGCCCGCCGCGAGGCGACTTCCGCTTTCCGCCGCCCACCGGAAGTGACGCACTTGGGCCGCGCCCGGCGGGGCATGGCGTCCGAGCGCCGCGGGCGTCGGCGGGCGGCCGGTGCGGGGTTCCGGGCGGCGGCCGGCGGCGGCGGCGGCGCGGCCGCTCGCTGCCTCGCGCTCGCGGCGGTTGCGGGGGCGGCGGGCGAGGCCCCGGGCCGCGCGCGGCCGGCGCCATGCTCTTCTCGCTGCGGGAGCTGGTGCAGTGGCTGGGCTTCGCGCCCTTCGAGAGCTTCGTGCACCTGCTGGCCCTGCTGGTGTTCTCCGTGCTGCTGGCGCTGCGCGCCGACGGCCTGGCGCCCGGCCTGTCCTGGTGGAACGTGTTCGTGCCGCTGTTCGCCGCCGACGGGCTGAGCGCCTACTTCACCACCATCGTGTCCGTGCGCCTCTTCCAGGACGGGGAGAAGCGGCTGGCCGTGCTGCGCCTCTTCTGGGTGCTCACGGTGCTAAGCCTCAAGTTCGTCTTTGAGATGCTGCTGTGCCAGAAGCTGGTGGAGCAGACCCGGGAGCTGTGGTTCGGCCTCATCGCGTCGCCCGTCTTCATCCTGCTGCAGCTGCTCATGATCCGCGCCTGTCGGGTCAACTAGCCCCGCGGCGGGGGTGCGTGCCCGGGCCTGTGGGGCGGCCAGCCCCGCGCCGGGGGTGCGGGACCCCGAGCCCGGGGCGTGGGCCAGCCGGGGCCCCACCTCCGCCCGCTGCACCAGAGACAGCGCCTGCTCCTGCCCAGCCGAGCGGCCACTTTGCTGCCCAGAAGTCGTGGCTGACATTGCTTCTCCCGTTAGCTCGGGGCCTGCACAGCAGCTGCCCCGCTGGACTCAGGGACTTCCTGGCCCGGCTGTGCTGACCCAAGAGCTCCAGTCGCACCGTGCTGTCCAGGCTGTGTGAGATGGTGGATCTCCTGCCTGATGTCCTTTCTCCATCCCGGCCACCACGCAGGGCCTGAAGGACGTCAGACCGCGTCCGCTGTCAGCTGGGAGCATCGCTCTGCCATGGGGTTGGCCGAGAGGAACAGGTGCCCGGTGCCCTGAGGATTGAGACCTGCAGGTGGGAAGCGGGGTGGCCGGCTCTGTCGGCCGCGGTCTTTGGTCTGACGCCAGTTGGGTGCCAAGTGGGAACATCTGCGATAAAAATAAAAGAGAATCTTTCCGGAAAGGCGCGGGTTTTCTGTGCGTCCTGAAGACGGGCCCCTGCGTGGGTCTCACGGCGGGGCTTGGGGTGGACCTGGAGGGGAGGCGAGCGGGGGCGCCCAGGTGAGGGCACCTGCCATGTGTGGCTCTGCAGGGCCGGGGGCAAAGCTGCCCTGAACCCTGGTTTCCCGCCACTCGTGAGCTGGGGAGGCTTCCACGTTTAGAAGGGTTCGGGATGAAGGGTGTGTGACGGTGGCCGCGGCCCGAGTGGCAGGGCAGCACCCGGCACCTCGGCCGACGGGGCCTGGCCGTCCTCCGAGGACGGGTGCTGGCCTGAGGCTGTAGGGCGTCCAGCAGTGTCCACGGCCTCTAGGGCTCGGGACCGCTTTTCCCAGAGCAGGTGTGCTGACCCTGCTGTGACAGCCTGTCCAGCCTGTGGGCCTGTGTCCCCTTGCCTGAGGGGTGCCGGTCCTGTAGGCTCGCTACCGCACTGCCCTGCACTTGGGAGACCCCTGGCCGGGTCAGTCTCACTACCAAGATGTCTCCGGCCCAGGACTGACCTGCGTTGTCAGAGTCGGACACCAGCTGGCGCTGGGAGTGGGTGCCCTTGTGCTGGTGTTTGGCGGGTCTGGGGTACTGGGCACTCCTGTTGGTTAGAGGTGATTTGAGGAGGGTCCGGGGCGCTGGAACCCAAGGTGCTCCAACGTAACAGGGAGGGGAGTTAAGGCGCTGGCAGCTGCAGGCTGAAACCTGCTGAGCCCTCCCCCGCCCCCGAGGCCGGGGGTGTGAGGCAGTGGTGGCATTGTGGGGGGCTGCTGCTGGCACTCCAGACGCCCTGAGAGCACCGTGCAGCCCTCCCCGGGGAGGGAGCTGAGGACCGGTCGGCCTAGAGGGGCTGCACCCTCAGAGGAAGTGGGACCCCCCTACGCCGTCGAGCGTTGAGAGCCCTGGTGTGGCCACAGCGTGGGATGCTCGGACACACGGCCTGGCCCCCAGGCCCTTTCTGCACTGCGAGCTAGCCGAGCACGCGGGCCCCGTGCGCCTGCTTGTGGGTGGAGAGAGGCCCCTCTCCGTTCCTCGGCGTCTCTCTGTCCACGTTCAGGGGGGCCAGGTCTGAGGCGCCCCCGGGACCCCGCGCGGGAGGCCCCGGGGCCGCTGCACCGACTGCAGAGCCGGGCGCCGCCTTCCGCGCCCGCGCAGCTCCTTCCTGCCCCGCGCTTTCAGCGACGGGCTGGGCGCTGCAGCGATGCGGAAGTCGCAAGTCCAGCCAAGGTCACTCGCGGCGCAGGACCCAGGGGTCCGCTCTTGGCCGCCCGCCAGGTCCTGCCCCGCCCGGCGGGCACCCGGGTGAGCCGAGAGCGCAGAGGCGGAAGTAGGGCCGCCAATGAGCGGCGCCGAGGCCGGGGCGGTGTCCGAGGCCTTCTCCAATGGGGGCCGGCTTTCGGGGCCCGGCGTCGGCCAATCAGGCCCCCAGGTAGGCGGGGTCGGAGCGGAGGTTCTCCAATGGGCCGAGGGGGCCGGTCGTCCTCCCCCGCCACAGGTGGGGCTGCCGGCGTGGGGCGGGGCTCGGCGGGCCTCCCCCAATGGGCAGCGGCCCGGTGGGCGTGGCCGTGGCGCGAAGGCCGGCGGCGGCCGGGACACTCAGTCCCGGTGCGCGCTGGCTGCGGCCGCCCGCGCAGTCCGCCGTCCCGGCCGCGCCCGCGCCATGGCCGGCCTGGGGCGGCCGCCGGCGCCGCGCGCCGCGATGCCCGCCTGGAAGCGGGAGATCCTGGAGCGGAAGCGCGCGAAGCTGGCCGCGCTGGGCGCCGGGCCGGGGGCCGGGGCGGCGCCGGCGGGGCCGGCCGAGCAGCTCGTGCTGGCCGAGAGCCTGGGTCCGCTGCGCGAGAACCCGTTCATGCGGCTCGAGTCGGAGCGAAGGCGCGGGGCGCGGCCGGCGCAGCAGCTGCTGGAGCTGTACCGCCGCGTGCCGGGCGTGCGCACCATCCGCGCCGACAACATCCTCATCATCGAGGCGGCGCCCGGCTGCCCCGCGCCGCCCGCCGGCCCCGCGCCGCCCGCGGGCGCCGCGCGCATCCGCGCCGCCGAGGTGCTGGTGTATGAGGCGCCGCCGCCGGCCGGCCGCGTCAGCCGCCTGCTGGAGAAGTTCGACCCCCCGGCCGCGCCGCGCCGCCGCGGGAGCCCGGAACGCGCCCGGCCGCCGCCGCCCGCACCCCGCGCCCCGCCGCCGCCGCCGCCGCCGCCGCCGCCCGCCGAGCGCGCCGCCCGCCTGCAGCCCGCGCGCCCCGCCGATGGGGCGGGCCCTGGGTCCCGGCGCGGCGAGTTCGTGCAGAAGACCGGCAGCAACTCGTTCACCGTCCACCCGCGCGGCCTGCACCGCGGCGCGGCGCCCGAGCCCCGGCCCGGCCCTGCCTGCGCGCCGGCGGGCGCCCCTCCCGGGCCCGGGGAGTGGAAGCCAAAGGCGGGGACGGCGGCGCCTCCCGCCGTCCCGCCCCCCAGCCCCGGGACCCCGAGTGCCACCGCCGCCGCGCCCGCTGCAGTCCCCGCGCCCAGCCCTGCCAGTGCCACTCCCAGCCAGCGCCGGTGGGTCTCCGCCGCCACCAGCGCCAACGACTCCTTCGAGATACTGCCGGCCCCCACGCCAGACTTGGAGGCCATCCCCTCGGGCGACCTGCAGGCCCGAGCCCTGGCCAGCCTGCGCGTGAACTCCCGGAACTCCTTCGTGTTTGTCCCAAAGCGCAAGGCCTCCGAGGCCACTGCTCCTCCCGGGGACAGGCAGTCGGCGGCCTGGGCCGCCCGGAGCCCGGAGCCCGGAGCCCAGCCGGGGTCTGGAGACCCTGCGTCCGCCCTGGGGAGGAGCCCCTCCGAGGCCGCGGCGGTGCCTTGGAGGGCCAGCGCCAGGCCAGCCACCACCCTCACGGATGGGGCCGCCCCGGGCGGCGGGCTGCCCTCGCCACCGCCGTTCCTGCCGGCTGCTGCAGAAGCCGGGCCTGTCCAGAGCGCCAGGGCTCCCGGCTTGGCCAAGAATGGCCGGGAGCCCGGGCTGCCGGTCACCTACATCGACGAGGTGGACTCTGAGGACGAGGGCCCCCAGGAAGCCAAGCTGCCCTGCCCGGGGGCTGGGGCGCCCCCCCGGCACCTCCCGCAGCCGGCCAGGCCCGGGCACACGGCGGAGCTCCAGCACCGGGGCGGCAACACCTTCGTGGTGGTGCCCAAGAGGAAGCCCGCGGTGCTGCAGGCGCAGCTCTGCGGGCCGGCCGACGGGCAGCAGCCCCGCGAGGCCGAGGAGCCGCAGGGAGAGGCCGGCGGCCGCCGGGGCGCGGTGCTCAAGGAGCGCTACCCCACCGTGCACGAAATCGAGGTGATTGGCGGCTACCTGGCCCTGCAGAAGTCCTGCCTCACCAAGGCCGGCTCCTCCAGGAAGAAGGTCAGTGGTGGGGGCAGGGCCGAGCGGCCTCCTGCCGGCTCGCAGGGCTGTCCCTCTGGGGGTCCAGCTGGGAAGAGGGCCCTGCCTGGCCTGGCTCGGAGGGGCGGTCTGCTGTGGTGGGTCAGTGAGTACCAGCTCGGAGCTGGCGGGAAGGGCAGCGGGTCCCGCCTGCTCCATCCACCTGGTGTGCAGCTGGGCCGGCCACACCCGGGTGTGACGCTGGGGCCTCGGCTGGCACCCCGCGAGGAGCTGCTGCGGCCTGGATCCCCCGGGCACACGGAAGTGCTCTTGGGATTCTTCCTGGTTTCTCCAGCACCTGTGAGTGTCGCCCGGGGTAATTCCAAGGCCAGCCCCGCTCCGCCACCGCTGGCTCCCGAGAGATGCACTTTCCCCCGGTGCTGGGACAGCGCCCAGCGGAGTCTAAGGCTCCCCCGCCTCAGGCCCTGCCGGCTCCATCTGCCGATGCCGACGCCGGAGCCGGGCAGGCGTCCACGCCCCCTGGATCAGGGCTGGCCGCTGTGACGTCCCTGGCTGCCTCTCGGGCCGGCCTCCGCCTCCTCCCTCCCTTGCCCCTTGGCCTGCTTCTCCCTGGTGTGCCTCTGACCCTTGGCTCTGGCTACAACGTGGGGTGGCCCCCTCCCCACCTTGCCCCAGGAAATGGAAGCGGTACAGAGACCGAGGCTGGAGCGCCCGCCCTTGGCCAGGGTCATTCACCCACGGCCAGCCTGGCGCCTGCCTGGGTTGCTGTCTAGGGCCAGGCCATCCTGCCCCAGCTGGAAGCAGAACTGGGGGGAGTTGGGGTGAGAAAGATGGGGAGCCTGAAGCCCCCAGGAGCAAGAGGAGGTGTGACTGACAGGGCACCGGATGGCGCTGATCTCCGTGCCAGCCTGAGGCCTGAGTCCGGATGGCTGAGCCTGGCGTGGCCAGGTGGCCGCACCAGCTGCCCACCCAGGAGGAGCCGGCCTGCGGGGCTGCCTGGCCTTCAGCCTCCAGGGCCCCGGCCGTGTGTGCGCCTGCGCCTCCCAGCACCCCCGCGGGCTGGGGCCTGGCCCAGGTCTCCCTGCCGGTTTTTTTTTTTTTTTTTTTCAAAGGTTCATTTGTGTATGTGAAAGGCAGAGTTAGACAAAGACTGATGGCCTTCCATTCCCTCTTTGGGTTCACTCCCCAAGGGGCTGCGACAGCTGGGTCTGGGTCAGGGTGGATGAAGCCAGGAGCTGCTTCCGGGTCTCCCACAAGGGTGCAGGGCCAAGCGCTTGGGCCATCTGCTGCTTGCCCAGGCCATTGGGCACAGGGATGCTGGCGTGGGTCACTGGTGACCCCGGGGTTTACCCGGAGGGCGGGCAGAACGCAGCCGCTCGGCTTCCTCTGGGCGGTGGCCCCTGCTGACCGCACAGCCGAGGGTGCAGCCACACCCCCTGGCCTGGCTCCCCACAGCCGCCTCCCGTGGGACTCGGAGCTCCACCTGGCCGGCTCCTTCCCCTCCCCTTTGCCCTCTGGAGAGCAGCCTCCACCCAGCTTCCAGGCCAGTCTGGCTCAGCCTGGCTGGCACCCTCCTTGCTCCCAGAGGCTGCCTTGGGCTGGGGGCTGCATGGGCCCTGGGGCGCAAGCCGTGTGGACACTACCTGAACAGCTCCCTGCTTTGTTCCCTGTGTCCCCTGTGGGAGCTCTGGCTGTGGGGGGATGGGAGGCCGTGTGTGCGGTGGGAGAGGTGGGCGGGGCAGGGCCACCTGCAGCCGGGCGGGCAGTAACTGGAGCTGGGCGTGAACGGGCAGGGCAGGTGCAGTGAGAACAAAGGCCCCTGTGCAAGTGGGAGGCTCCCCGGCCAGGGCCCACCTGTCTGCCGCTGTGCTCCGTGCCACGGGCAAAGTCCCCAAGAGGCCCGGTGACCAGGCGCACTGGGAGCCAGCCCTGGCCACGCCCTCCCGCCTATCCTATATCCTGTCTCCAGCAGCATGAATCATGGGGTGCCCTGTGACCCACTGACCTGCACCCAGAGGGCCCCCGGGCCCCAGCTGGGGGCAGATGGCCTGTGGGCCAGGCTGTGCCAGGCTCAGTGTGCCCAGCCCCCAAGGCCTCCCCACGAGGAGCTGGTCATGTGGACCGACAAGGGTGCTGAGCCTGGGCTCTGGCAGCCGGCCCGCCGGTTCTTAGTGGTGGGGGATGGGCCTGGCAGGCTGGGGCCGTTGAGACGAGGCAGCAGGGGCGGCTGGGCCCCTGTGGGAGTGTCTGTCCTGGAGGGCTGGGGTCCCCGTCCCCGAGCCGGCTGGTGCAGGTGGGTGCCTGTGGGCTCTGCCGGCCTCTGCCCAGCCTCCCGTGGTCCGGGCCTGCCTGCTCCTGAGAACTTTGTGTGAGCTGTGCCGACACCGAGGCCAGGAGCCCAGGGACGGGGGTCGCCCTGGCCGGGGAGGGCAAAGGAGAGGTCAGGCGTGTGGGCCGGCACGTCGGGACACCTCGGCCGCCCCGGTGAGCTGGCTGCTTCTGAGCCCCCTCCCGTCTGTCACTGGGTGGCCGTGGCGCTCTGTCTGGGGGCTGACTGCAGCCTGCCCCAGGGAGGAGGGAGAACCTGAACTTGAGCTGCGGTGTCCTGTGCCCAGGAGGAGTTTAGTATTTCGAGCTGCTGGATGGCTGCTTATCATTACCCGGCAGCCCTGTGGGCGCTCCGCGTCCTGCCCGGCGGGGCCTGCCTGGTCACTCAGCCCTCCGCGCAGGGCCGGGAGGGGAGGGGAGGGGAGGAGAGGGGGCCTCCCCCGGGACAGCCTGGGAGCAGGAGCCCCCTGTCGGCCTCGGCCCACTCTGGGCTCGGTCTGGAGCAGGCGGCCCCTGCCGAAGGCGCGTGAGCTGCCCAGGACACTGGCCCGGCTGCGGGAGGCCGCCGTCGCCATGCCGCCGTGCGTCTGTCCCCAGATGAAGATCTCCTTCAACGACGAGAGCCTGCACACCACCTTCGAGTACCCTTCCGAGAGCTCCTTGGTGCAGGACGAGGCGGCGGCGGAGGAGGACGGGGAGGACGGGGAGGGCGACGAGGACGAGGAGGACGAGGAGGAGGGGCCCGGCCCCGAGAAGCCCTTCGCACTCTTCCTGCCGCGAGCCACGTTTGTGGGCAGCGTGGGGCCCGAGCGGCCAGGCGGGGGCTCAGGTGAGTGCCGGCCGCGCGGCGGGGAGCCTGGCGGGGGCCCGGCCCACACGTCCATCTGTCCTGCTCGGCCCTCAGGCCTGTCCAGCTACACCCCGAAGCACTCTGTGGCCTTCAGCAGATGGCAGGAGCAGACGCTGGAGCAGGCTGCGCGCGAAGCGGAGCCCCCGCCCAGCGAGGTCACGGTGAGCGGAGGGAGGGGCGCCCGCGGGCAGGAGGCGGGCGGCTGGCAGCAGGACAAGCCCTGTGGCTACTCCACACTCTCTTCCAGCTCACGCCTGCCAGCCACGACGACCTCTCCGACTTCCGCAGCGAGCCGGCCCTCTACTTCTGATCCCAGCCAAGGCCGCGCCGGCCCCTCCCCCGCCGGCCGGCTCTGCCCCGTCCTCCCTTCTTCCTGGGGTCCCACAGCCCTGCTGGGGCTCCAGCCCTCAGCGCCAGGGCTGTTTGGGTCTGTCTTTGGCCCTGGCTTTGGGGGTCGAAAGGCAGAAAAGGGGAGCAGCCTGTGGGGAGGGCTGGGGTCCTGCCAGGTGGTGGGGAGCCAAGTGGGCCCGTCCCCACCCCTTGTGAATGGCAGGCCTGACAGTGGGCTCTAAATAAACAGCACTGGAGGATGCCTCTGCTCGCGGACTGGGGACCCGGGGGCGTGGCAGGGAGTGTGGGTGGGGCTGGGACCCGGGGGCGTGGCAGGGAGTGTGGGCGGGGCTGGGGTGTGGGCGGGGACCCGGGGGCGTGACAAGGAGCATGGGCGGGGCCCCCACGGCAGGGGCCAGGCTCTCACCCCCTCACGGGAGCCCACCTCCCTGCTTCCCGTGCCCAGCTGTGGGCCCTGGAGGGCGGGGGCTGGGGCTGTGGGGTCTGAGGCGACTTCGCAGAAGGGACCAGAGGCAGGGCAGGCTGGACGGACAAGGTGGAGGCGGCGGCTTGGAAGGCTGGGCAGCCGACAGCCCACAGGCAGCACCTGCACGGGGACCGGTTCCCCTCCAGGGTGGTCAGACCCGGCCCTTGCTGTGCGTGGCTGGGAAAGCCAGCGTCCCCGGTGAGGACCGTTCAGGGCCCGGCTGCTCCACCTGGACAGCAGCAATGTGTCCCAGTGCTTCGTCCCCCGCACCCCGTGAGAGACCTGCGTGGAGTTCAGGCGTGTGACGTCCTGGTCCAGCCCTGGCTGTCGTGGCCATGTGGAGAGAGGACCAGCAGACGGAAAAAACCTTCAAAACCAAAACCTGTCAGAAGCCACCAGGCTCCGGGGAGGTGGGGGGCAGTGTTCTTGGGGGGGCATGTCCTGGCGGGGGAGGGGCGTTTCCAGGACCCCAGTCCAGGCAGCAGCTGGGCCTTGGTTACTGCAGTAGGACAGGCTGCTGAGGTTGGGGGCTGGGCAGGCGGGGGCGGACACTGGGCCTGTGGACAGCAGAGGGGCACCAGCACCTGCGGGCACAGTGGTGGCATCAAATGAGCACTTATTTTTTCTGAAGATTTATTTACTTCAAACGCGGACTCAGAGTGAAGGAGTGGCAGGTCCCACCACTGGTTCGCTCCCTACACGGCCACCACGGCTGGAGCTGAGCCAGGCGCTTCCTCCAGGTCTCCCGCACACGTGCAGGGCCGAGGACTGGGCATCTCCCACGGCCTTCCCAGGCCTCGGCAGCAGGGGCTGGCTGGGGAGTGGGGCAGCGGCACTGCAGGCGGCTGCTTTACCCGCTAGGCCCAGACCTGAACGGGAGCAGGCAAGGGGATGGAGCCCCAGCCCTGCTGAGCGGGACGGGTGCCTCCGTGGACGGATGCACCACGCGGGCACAGAGGAGCAGAGCCCCGTCCACGCTCCTGGGGTGGGGCGGGCACCCTCGGCTCTCCTTCCCCAGGGGCCACAGCGGCTGGGCGGGGACCGGCTCCAGGGGTGCGCGCAGCCCCACGGTTGACGCGGCACAGGCACGGGCTGGTGGGCTCTGTACAAATACAACCTTTATTGGCAGGTCAGGGCGCTAGGCCCCGCCCCCGCCCCGCCGGCCTGGCCACCACGGCCGAGCAGAGGCCAGTGCCAGGGGTGTGGGGGCCGCAGAGCCCACCTGGAGTCCAACACCCCAGGGCCTGGGTGCGCGGGAGGCCAGGACCCTCGCCGGTGGCTGTCTGGGCGGCTTCTGGTCACCCGGGGCCACAGTGCGGTGCAGCTGCTTCAGGGGGGCTGGGGGCGGCCCCGCCCGTCAGCTGTCCTTGCCCCCGCCGCCCTTCTGCTCCGTGGCCATGGTGGCCTTGCTCAGGTTCCCGGTCTCCCTCTTCAGGACGCTGAGCAGGGTCTGCGAGCTCTCCAGGATCTGCGCCGACGGGGCGAGACTCACTGCCCGACCCGGGGGGGGGGGGGGGGGGGGACCCACCCACCCCTTCCTCCCCAGGCTGCAGAGCCAGGCGGGCTTGGCTCTGCCAGCCCTGGGAGGAGCCGCGGGGGACAAGCCCAGGGCAGCCCGGCCACCTGCCGAGCCCCACCTTGAGGTAGGCGGCCTCCGTCTCCGCGATGGTCCGGTCGAACTCGTTGCGGGAGGCGATCTTGCAGGCCAGGTTCTCGTTGACGCGGGCCAGCCGCTCGGTCAGCTGCCGCACCTCGACCTGCAGCCGCTGCTTCTCCTCCTCCTCCTGCTGGATCTGCTGGCACAGCTCCTCCCGCTTCTGACACAGCTCCTCCATGCCTGCGGCGGGCCCGAGGTCAGCGCCGCGGGCCGGGGCCGGAGGCCGCCCGCCGCCCGCGCAAGGCCACGGTCCCGCCCCGGGGCCCTCGGTCCCCAGCCCTGGGCGCGGGCAGGGCCGGGCCGCGTGCACCCGCCTGAGCCACACAACGCCCCGGGGAAGGCCGGCCCGAGGCGTCCACGCTACGGGAGCCTCGCCTCGCACCGACAGTCCCCGGAGCCGGGCCCTGCGGCCCCCACGGCCTCCCCGACAGGCCCGCCGCTCACACTTGACCAGCTCGTTGTTGTAGGTCTGCAGCGCCGCGCCCTGCTGGGTCATGGTTAGCGCTCGGACGCCCCGCCGCCCCAACCGCCGCGCCGCCCCCGTCTGCGCCTGCGCACTCTCCCCGACGGCGCGCCGGTCGACGCGTCACTACCGCGCGCCCCGCCTGCGCGTCACGGCTGCGCGCCGCGCCCAGCCTACGCCATCTCAGCGCGCCGCGCCCAGCCCGCGTCATCTCCGGACGCCGCACCGCCGGGGTGGGGGTGGGGTCTCTGAGAGCGAGTGGGCGAAGATGGAGGCGGCGGGGGTGCAGGGGGATGGCGGCCCTGGGCCTGGGCAGGATCTGTTGGTGGCCTGGAATACCGTGAGCACCGGGCTGGTGCCGCCGGCGGCGCTGGGACTGGTGAGGCCCGGGAGCGGGGTGGCGGGCCCGCGCGGGGCGTCCGCTGGTCGCCAGCCTCTGCTGGCTCCGTCGGCGCCCGCCTCGGCCCTCGGCCCTCGCCCCTCGGCCCTCGCCCCTCGGCCCTCGGCCCTCGCCCCTCCGCTCAGCGGCTCCTGCCCCGCAGGCGTCCTCGCGGACCAGCGGCGCGGTGCCGCCCAAGGAGGAGGAGCTGCGCGCCGCCGTGGAGGTGCTGAGGGGCCACGGGCTGCACTCGGTCCTGGAGGAGTGGTTCGTGGAGGTGCTGCAGAACGACCTGCAGGCCCACATCGCCCCCGAGTTCTGGAACGCGCTCTCGCAGCGCGAGAACGCGGCCGACGAGCCCCAGTGTCTCCTGCTGCTCCTCGACGCCTTCGGCCTGCTGGAGAGCCGCCTGGACCCCTACCTGCGCAGCCTGGAGCTCCTGGAGAAGTGGACGCGCCTGGGGCTGCTGCTGGGCCCCGGCGCGCAGGGGCTGCGCGAGAGGGTGCACACCATGCTGCGGGGCGTCCTGTTCTTCTCCACGCCCAGAAGCTTCCAGGAGATGGTGCAGCGTCTCTACGGGCGCTTCCTGCGGGTCTACATGCAGAGCAAGAGGAAGGGAGAGGGGGGCACGGACCCCGAGCTGGAGGGCGAGCTGGACAGCCGCTACGCCCGCCGGCGGTACTACCGGCTCCTGCAGAGCCCGCTGTGCGCGGGCTGCGGCGGCGACAAGCAGCGCTGCTGGTGCCGCCAGGCGCTGGAGCAGTTCCAGCAGCTCAGCCAGGTCCTGTGAGTACCCCGCGCCCTGCTGGCCCTCGCGGCAAGCCGCACGCAGGTCTGCCTGCCCGCACGCCTAGCCCAGGGCTCCGAGGTCCCTGTGCTGAGGCCGCGGGAGGCTCGGGTTTGCTGCCTTCTCAGGGTTTATGTATCTGAGAGGCAGAGAGAGAGAGGCCTTCTGCTGTCCGGCTCCCTCCCGAAGTGACCAGAATGGCCAGGGCTGGGCCAGGCTGGAGCCAGGAGCTGCATCCGGGCCTCCCACGCGCGTGCGGGGGCCCGGGTGCTTGGCCCGTCTGCTGCTGCTTTCCCAGGCAGCTTAGCAGGGAGCTGGGTCGGAAGTGGAGCGGCCGGGACCCGATCCGGCGGCGGGGCGCGGGGTGCTGGCCTTGTGGGACCCGATCCGGCGGCGGGGCGCGGGGTGCTGGCCTTGTGGGACCCGATCCGGCGGCGGGGCGCGGGGTGCTGGCCTTGTGGGACCCGATCCGGCGCCGGGGCGCGGGGTGCTGGCCTTGTGGGACCCGATCCGGCGCCGGGGCGCGGGGTGCTGGCCTTGTGGGACCCGATCTGGCGGCGGGGCGCGGGGTGCTGGCCTTGTGGGACCCGATCCGGCGCCGGGGCGCGGGGTGCTGGCCTTGTGGGACCCGATCTGGCGGCGGGGCGCGGGGTGCTGGCCTTGTGGGACCCGATCCGGCGCCGGGGCGCGGGGTGCTGGCCTTGTGGGACCCGATCCGGCGGCGGGGCGCGGGGTGCTGGCCTTGTGGACGGCGGCTCGGGCTGCAGCGCAGGCGCGCACTCCTAGCCCTGCCGGAGGCGCCGGCGCGAGCGGGCTTGCTGGCGCTTTGCTCCCGGCCAGCAGGGGGCAGCAGGTGTCCTCTCCGGTGCTCCGGGGGGGCTGGGCCGCGGCGGCTGGAGTCTGGCCCTGCTGTTGCCCCCTAGCGGTCGCACTGCCCGCGGCCCGCAGAGGTGATTGGTCACACCGGACAGAGGCGGCGCGCGGCTGTGTGGGAGAGGGCTCTTAGGGGACGGCGGGACCGGTCCAGGTGCCGGCAGGGCTCTGCTGGGCCTCTGCTGGGTCCACCCCCGGGCAGGGACTGGAGCCCTCTCGCTCTCCCGAGAGCCGCTGGAGGCCAGTCTGCAGCCGGGGCAGCCTGCGGCCGGTTCCGCAGAACCCTTCCCAGGAGGGCAGCGGGGTTCCCCCATGGCCACGCCTGCCGCCCCGGCCACCTGGAGGGCCAGCGTCCACCTGACACAGAGGCTGCGGGCAGGGTCAGAGCCGTGTCAGTGCCTTGTCCTGCAGCCCCCCGTGGGGCCCTGCTCGTGTGTCCTGGCTGTGTCTCCCGTGGGGCCCTGCTCATGTGCCCTGGCTGTGTGTCCCCCGTGGGGCCCTGCTCGTGTGCCCCTGGCCGTGTCCCCGTGGGGCCCTGCTCGTGTGTGCCCTGGCCGTGTGTCCCTCGTGGGGCCCTGGCCGTGTGTCCCCTGGGTGTGTGTCCCCCGTGGGGCCCTGCTCACGGGCCCTGGCCGTGTGTCCCCCGTGGGGCCCTGCTCGTGTGCCCTGGCCGTGTCCCCGTGGGGCCCTGCTCATGTGCCCTGGCTGTGTGTCCCCCGTGGGGCCCTGCTCGTGTGTCCTGGCTGTGTCCCCCGTGGGGCCCTGCGCGTGTGTGCCCTGGCCGTATGTCCCCCGTATGTCCCCCGTGTGTCCCCCGTGGGGCCCTGCGCGTGGGCCCTGGCCGTGTCCCCGTGGGCCCTGCGCGTGCGCCCCCGTGTGCCCCGGCCACGTGGCCGTGCCGTGTCCCACACAGGCTCTCCCCCAGGCACCGGCTCAGCCTGCTGGAGCGCGTCAGTGCCGAGGCGGTGACCACCACCCTGCACCAGGTGACGCGGGAGCGCATGGAGGACCGCTGCAGGGGCGAGTACGAGCGCTCCTTCCTGCGCGAGTTCCACAAGGTGACCTCCCCGCCACGCTGGCGCCAGGGGCGGGGTGCAGGCCGGCGGCAGTGTGGACGGGGGGTGAGGGGCCGGGGGCGGGGTGCAGGCCGGCGGCAGTGTGGACGGGGGGTGAGGGGCCAGGGGCGGGGTGCAGGCCGGCGGCAGTGTGGACGGGGGGGGGGGGGACGGGGGCGGGGTGCAGGCCGGCGGCAGTGTGGACGGGGGGTGAGGGGCCAGGGGCGGGGTGCAGGCCGGCGGCAGTGTGGACGGGGGGATGAGGGGCCGGGGGCGGGGTGCAGGCCGGCCGGCAGCATGGACCGGGGGGGGGGGGATGAGGGGCCAGGGGCGGGGTGCAGGCCGGCCGGCAGTGTGGACCGGGGGGTGAGGGGACGGGGGGGTGAGGGGACGGGGGGGTGAGGGGATGGGGGGGACTGGGGGAGTCAGGGGACTGGGGGGGTGAGGGGGGTGAGGGGACTGGTGGGATGGGGGTACTGGGGGAGAGGGGACTGGGGAGGTGAGGGGCCGGGGGGGTGAGGGGACGGGGGGGATGGGGAGGACTGGGGGGGTGAGGGGACGGGGGGGTGAGGGGATGGGGGGGACTGGGGGAGTCAGGGGACTGGGGGGGTGAGGGGGGTGAGGGGACTGGTGGGATGGGGGTACTGGGGGAGAGGGGACTGGGGAGGTGAGGGGCCGGGGGGGTGAGGGGATGGGGAGGATGGGGGGGGACTGGGGGAGTCAGGGGACTGGGGGTTGAGGGGACGGGGGGGATGGGGAGGACTGGGGGGGTGAGGGGCCGGGGGGGTGAGGGGACGGGGGGGTGAGGGGATGGGGGGGACTGGGGGAGTCAGGGGACTGGGGGGGTGAGGGGGGTGAGGGGACTGGTGGGATGGGGGTACTGGGAGAGAGGGGACTGGGGAGGTGAGGGGCCGGGGGGGTGAGGGGATGGGGAGGATGGGGGGGGACTGGGGGAGTCAGGGGACTGGGGGTGAGGGGACTGGGGGGGTGAGGGGACGGGGGTATGGGAGGGGACTGGGGGGGTGAGGGGATGGGGGGGACTGGGGAGGTGAGGGGACTGGGGGCCGTGTGCTGCACCCGTACAGCAGAGGGCTGGGGCTGAGGCGGTGTCTGGGCGAGTGGGCCCATGGGGGGCTGTGGATACGCAGGCACTCACGGTCGTCACCACGGCTGAGTCTGTGGCCCCTGCCTGCCAGGGACCTGCCGGGCCCTGATGCGCAGCAGGGTGTGAGGCGTAACAGGTGCTGGGGGCGGGGCCCACCCTGCAGGGGCGAGGTGGGCCTGCCGAGGCCTGACCAGCAGGGTGGGCAGCCTCTGGGTTGGCTGGGGCTCACTGCCACTCACGCGTGGGGGCTCTCCGACAGTGGATCGAGAGGGTGGTCGGCTGGCTGGGCAAGGTGTTCCTGCAGGACGGCCCTGCCCGGCCCGCGTCCCCGGAGGCCGGCAACACGCTGCGGCGCTGGCGCTGCCACGTGCAGAGGTTCTTCTACCGCACCTACGCCAGCCTGCGCATCGAGGAGCTCTTCAGCATCGTGCGGGGTGGGTGCTGCCCCCACCCACGTCCTGGCCACACCCCGCCGGCTCGCTGTCCCCTGCCCCTTCGGCCTGGTGGGCAGTGACCCCGCGGGGTTGCTGTGCTGAGACGCCGCCCGTGCGAGCGTCAAGGGTGCCGTCCCCAGAGCGCCCGCAGCCCGTGTGTCCTCGCCGCGTGCGCCTTCCCGGCCTGCCCGTGTGTGCGTGTGCGTGTGCGTGTGCGTGCGTGTGCATGGCCCTGAGGTGGCCCCTTCCCGCAGATTTCCCAGACTCCCGGCCGGCCATCGAGGACCTCAAGTACTGCCTGGAGAGGACGGACCAGAGGCAGCAGCTGCTCGTGTCGCTCAAAGCTGCGCTGGAGGCCCGGCTCCTCCACCCAGGTGCCCTCAGCCCCGGCGCAGCCCCTGGGCCGGGCGCGCTCCTGGAGGAAGGCAGGGCCCAGCTGGTCTGGCCTGGGGTGGGGGCTCCTCAGAACAGGCTGCCTGGTCCGTGGAAGCCTCTGGAGAAAGTGCCTGTGAGAAGGTGGAAGTGGGGGTGGGGTCAGCTCCCTGTGGTCCCCTAGGGAGACAGGTCCCGGGGGAGACCCGTAGGCTGCCCACTTGGGTGTTGGCACCGGCACCTGGGGGCTGCTGTCCAGGACTCTGAGTGACCGCGCCCCCACCCCCGCAGGCGTCAACACGTGTGACATCATCACTCTCTACATCTCGGCCATCAAGGCGCTGCGTGTGCTGGACCCCTCCATGGTCATCCTGGAGGTGGCTTGTGAGCCCATCCGCCGCTACCTGAGGTGAGGCCCCGCACCAGGGAGCCGGCCTCCCGGCCTTCTCACGCCGGGCACCTCGGGGCTCCTATCCCCCCCACTGTCCCTGTGTCCTGCAGCGACCCGGCCCCCCACGGTCCCAGTGTCCCCCTACAGTGACTCGGCCCCCCCACTGTCCCAGTGTCCTGTGGTGACGCGGCCCCCCACTGTCCCAGTGTCCTGCAGCGACCTGGGCCCCCCACTGTCCCTGTGTCCTGCAGTGACCCGGGCCCCCCTCCACTGTCCCTGTGTCCTGCAGTGACCCGGGCCCCCCTCCACTGTCCCTGTGTCCTGCAGTGACCCGGGCCCCCCTCCACTGTCCCTGTGTCCTGCAGAGACCCGGGCCCCCCACTGTCCCTGTGTCCTGCAGAGACCCGGGCCCCCACTGTCCCTGTGTCCTGCAGAGACCCGGGCCCCCCACTGTCCCAGTGTCCTGCAGCGACCCGGGCTCCCCACTGTCCCTGTGTCCTGCAGCGACCCGGGCCCCCCACTGTCCCTGTGTCCTGCAGCGACCTGGCCCCCACACTGTCCCTGTGTCCTGCAGAGACCCGGGCTCCCCACTGTCCCTGTGTCCTGCAGAGACCCGGGCCCCCCACTGTCCCTGTGTCCTGCAGAGACCCGGGCTCCCCACTGTCCCTGTGTCCTGCAGCGACCCGGGCCCCCCACTGTCCCTGTGTCCTGCAGCGACCTGGCCCCCACACTGTCCCTGTGTCCTGTGGTGACCTGGCCCCCCACAGTCCCAGTGTCCCCCTGCAGCGACCCGGCCCCCACACTGTCCCTGTGTCCTGTGGTGACGCGGCCCCCCACTGTCCCAGTGTCCCCCTGCAGCGACCCGGCCCCCACACTGTCCCTGTGTCCTGTGGTGACGCGGCCCCCCACTGTCCCAGTGTCCCCCTGCAGTGACCCGGCCCCCCACTGTCCCTGTGTCCTGTGGTGACGCGGCCCCCCACTGTCCCAGTGTCCCCCTGCAGTGACCCGGCCCCCCACTGTCCCTGTGTCCTGCAGTGACCCGGCCCCCCCCACTGTCCCTGTCTCCTGTGGTGACCTGGCCCCCCACTGTCCCTGTGTCCTGCAGCAACCTGGGCCCCCCACTGTCCCTGTGTCCTGCGGAGACCCGGCCCCCCACTGTCCCTGTGTCCTGCAGTGACCCGGGTCCCCCACTGTCCCTGTGTCCTCGTGCACTTGGCGTCACCCCCCGCCTGACTGGGAGGCGTGGCCTGTGCTACCGCGGCTCCCCCTCCGTGACCGAGCTCGGCAGAGCGCCTTGGCACAGAGGGCCTGGACAGCGGGAGCTGCTGGGGGCGAGTGGCTGGGCCGGTCCCCGTCTCGGCACCCGCTGTTCCGGGCCAGGGCCAGACTCTGCCTCTTCGTCTTCAGCGTGGGGCCGTCGGCACTGGCTGCAGACGTGGGTCGGGTGGGCAGCGGGGTCCCTGAGGGCCGTACGCTGTGGGCTCAGCAGCGCTTGTGCCTGGCAGGACGCGGGAGGACACGGTGCGGCAGATTGTGGCTGGGCTGACGGGGGACTCAGATGGGACTGGCGACCTGGCCGTTGAGCTGTCCAAGACTGACCCAGCCAGCCTGGAGACCGGGCAGGACAGCGAGGACGACTCGGGCGAGCCTGAGGACTGGGTCCCTGACCCAGTGGACGCTGATCCAGGTCAGCTTGACCCGCAGGCTTCCCTGGGTTTATCCAGGGCCCTGAGTGTGCAAGGCCACGTCGGGGGCAGCCCGTGAGCAGTCGGAGGTCAAGGTGTCCCCAGCTGAGACAGGCCTCCGGAGGGGCTGTGTGCCCTGGCTGCGGCCATCTGGCTGCGGAGGACCCCGCCTGACTTGCCTGTGCCCCGTGCCTGGCCCTGAGGGGTTTCTGAGCTCAGAAGTCTGGTGTTCCCTGAGCCTGGGTGGGAGTCGAGGCAGCGTGCCTGACGCTGGGCCTGCTGGGGTCCAGTGGGAGGCTCTGAGCTGCCCCCAGCTGTAAGGGGCATGGAGACGCGAGGGTGCCCCGCCCGGAGCCGCTGGGCTGCGCTGTCCAGCGGGGTGGGCCCCGGCCGGGTGTCCTGAGCTTGCCCGGGTGCCCGCGGTCGCTCCCCCAGGAAAGTCGAGCTCCAAGCGGCGCTCCTCGGACATCATCAGCCTGCTGGTCAGCATCTACGGCAGCAAGGACCTCTTCATCAACGAGTACCGCTCCCTGCTGGCCGACCGCCTGCTGCACCACCTGAGCTTCAGCCCAGAGCGGTGAGGCCTTGGGTGCCGCGCCCACACCCCCACACCGCCCCGTAACCCCAACACCGGCCCACACCCCCACACCGCCCCGTAACCCCAACACCGGCCCACACCCCCACACCGCCCCGTAACCCCAACACCGGCTCAGACCCCCACACCGCCCCGTAACCCCAACACCGGCCCACACCCCCACACCGCCCCGTAACCCCAACACCGGCCCACACCCCCACACCGCCCCGTAACCCCAACACCGGCTCAGACCCCCACACCACCCCGTAACCCCAACACCGGCCCACACCCCCACACCGCCCCGTAACCCACAACACCGGCTCACACCCCCACACCGCCCCATAACCCCAACACCGGCTCACACTGTCTACACTGCCCACACTGCCCCATAACCCCCAACACCGGCTCACACTGTCTACACCGCCCACACTGTCTACACCGCCCACACTGCCCCACCACCCCACAACCCACACCGCCCCATAACCCCCAACACTGGCTCTCACTGTCTGCCCCGCTCAAACCCCCCCACGCTGTGTACACTGCCCACGCCGCCCCATAACCTCCAACACCGGCTCACACTGTCTACCCCACTCACCCCCCCCCACACTGTGTACACTGCCCCATAACCCCCAACACCGGCTCACACTGTCTACACTGCCCACACCCCCCCACTGTGTACACCACCTACACCGCCCCACATCATCCACACCACCCCATAACCCCCCACCGGCCCACACTGTGTACACCACCCCACCACCCCACAGCCCACACCCCCGCACCACCCCATAACCCCCCACACCAGCTCACACCGTCTACACCGCCCATACCCCCTCACACTGTGTACACTGCCCACACCGCCCCCCCCACACCGCCCACACTGCCCCATAACCCCCAACACCGCCCCACACCAGCTCACACCGTCTACACCGCCCCACACCAACTCACACCGTCTATGCTGCCCACACCCCCCTATACCGTGTGCACCGCCCACACCCCCTACACCGTGTACACCGCCCACACCGCCCCACACCATCCACACCTCCCCACCAGCCTACAGCACCCACACCAGCCACACCGCCCCACACCCCCCCAACCAGCCCACACCGTCTACACTGCCCCACTGGCCCACACCGCCCCACACCCCCCCACTGGCCAGCGTTTGTGCCTCTAGGAGCCGCAGCCTTATCTGAGCTCAGCGCTGCTCTCGGGTGGCAGTGCAGTGGGCGTGCTGTGGCCGTGGCCTCCCTGTGTGTGGGGTGCAGCTGCAGGCCCTGCTCCGGCCACCAGGTGGGGCCAGGGCACCACGCAGCCCCCAGAAACTCTGTCCCCCCAGGGAGATCCGCAACGTGGAGCTGCTGAAGCTGCGCTTCGGGGAGGCCCCCATGCACTTCTGCGAGGTCATGCTGAAGGTCGGCCCCGCCCCCGCGCCCCCACCGCCCGCCCTGCCCGCTGGCCTGGCCTCGGTGAGAGCCGCCTCCCCCGGCCCCTAGGACATGGCCGACTCCCGCCGCATCAACGCCAACATCCGCGAGGAGGACGAGAAGCGGCCGGCGGAGGAGCAGCCGCCGTTCAGCGTCTACGCGGTCATCCTGTCCAGCGAGTTCTGGCCGCCCTTCAAGGACGAGAAGCTGGAGGTGCCTGAGGACATCAGGGCGGCCCTGGAGGTCTACTGCAAGAAGTACGAGAAGCTCAAGGTAGCGGCGGCAGGGCTCGCGTCCTCACTGTCCCCTGCACGGGGCTCGCGTCCTCACTGTCCCCTGCACGGGGCTCCAGGCCCTCACTGTCCCCTGCACGGGGCTCGCGTCCTCACTGTCCCCTGCACGGGGCTCGCGTCCTCACTGTCCCCTCCACACGGGGCTCGCATCCTCACTGTCCCCTGCACGGGGCTCGCGTCCTCACTGTCCCCTCCACACGGGGCTCCGCGTCCTCACTGTCCCTGGCACGGGGCTCGCGTCCTCACTGTCCCCTCCACATGGGGCTCGCGTCCTCACTGTCCCCTGCACGGGGCTCCAGGCCCTCACTGTCCCCTGCACGGGGCTCGCGTCCTCACTGTCCCCTGCACGGGGCTCCGCGTCCTCACTGTCCCCTCTACACGGGGCTCGCGTCCTCACTGTCCCCTGGGGCTTGCGTCCTCACTGTCCCCTGCACGGGGCCCGCGTCCTCACTGTCCCCTCTGCTTCAGGGACCCCTGGGCCGGAGCAAGCCCCTCCCTTCTCTGCGGGCACCAGCTCAGGGCCCGCGGGGCGCCCTCCCTGCCCTGGGTGCGCCCTGCTTGTCCTACATGCAGACTTCTGTCCCGGGGCCTGAGGGCCAGGGCTGTGCTGTGCGTGGAGCCCTGGGGAGCTCGGGGAGGGGAGGGCCGGGGCCGGGACAGCGGGTGGACAGCGCGTGCTCAGCACGCAGCACGACGGGATTGGTGTTCTCTGCTCCTGAGCCCCAGGGCAGGGTCCAGGTGGGAGGCGTGGGCTGGGACACGGGGTCCCAGTTCCAAGTCCTTCCTCCCGCGTCACGGTCAGGTGGAGCAAAGGTAGTCGGGCTGCACGTCCGTGGGCTGTGGCCCAGCGAGTGCTTGGGTCTGGGAGGCACCAGGCAGAGTGGAGCGGCAGGGGGGCCCTGGGGTACAGACGCCCGGGCGGTGGGCGGGCCGGCAGCTGGCCTGGGGCGCTGAGCCTGCCCAGGCCCCGGTTGGTGGGCAGCTTTTGTCTGCTGTGAAGAGGTGCTGGGCGGACGCTGTCCCGGCTGAGGACCCGTGCTCCTGGGGGAGGGGCAGCTGGGATGGCGCTGGCGATTCCCTCCCAGGCAGCCCCGGGGAAAGGCGCAGGCTGGGGCCCATGGCAGGGCCGTGCTGGGCCGGCGGCCACGAGTGTCTGGAGACCAGCTGTCCCGTGTGGCTCCTGCTGGCCGGGTGGATGTCCCCGCCTGGCCTGTGTTGTGCCGGTGCCCTGGCACCGTCTGCAGGTCCCGTGCCTGCCACCTCCCATCCAGCCTCTGTGTGAGGGCTGTGCTCGCCTGCCCCACCCGGGCCTCAGGCCCGATGTGTGTCCCTTCCCCTACGTCCAGCCGGATGTGACGTGGCTCCCTGGGCTGTGCTGAGCAGCCGGCCTGCGGTGCCTCTGCCTCCCGACTGCAGATCTCCCGGCCCGGAGATCTTGCTGGACACAACAGTGGCTCTGCTGGGTGCCCCCAGCCCCGTGACTGTCCTGTGCAGGCCGAGGCCTTGGAGGTATACAGCCGGAACAGCTGTGATGGCCGCAGCCCAAGCCGGCTGCCGGCCACCTCCTGGGACCCTGCAGGGACTCCAAGCGGCACCTGACTCACAGAGCCCAGGTTGGAGGTCAGAGGTCAGCCAGATGTTAGCAGGCTGTGCTCTGGGCGGGCGGAGTCCCCAGCTCTGCCTCTGACGTGTCAGCGCGGAGGCGTATTGTCCTCTCCCAGGATCCGTAAGGGACCAGTTTCTGAATGGAGCCCCACTCAGGTCCTGGGAGTTAGGACTTCACCTTGCCTCTGTGGGCACGGCTCGGCACTCCGCCCACGCCCACGTGCTCGGCATGAGTCGGGGCAGGTGAGACTGGGGGTGCGGCCTCGGGGGCAGAATGCGCCCCCAGCTGCAGCCTGCTTCTCCAGGGGGCTGCTGGGAGGGGCCTCGGGCCGCGCAGGGGCGTCGAGGCCTGGTGATGCCTGCATGCCCGCTCCGCCAAGCCGGCCCCGCCCCGTCAGCCGCGGCCCCCCCGCCGCCCCGTCCATGGCCGTGTCCGGTGTCGCGAGGCGCTGAGCAGCTTTGCTCCCCGTGCAGCTCTCTGGGGCCTGGCCATCCCGGGGACGGTCCTCCCCAGACTTCACAGGCACCCGTCTGCTCCTGGCTGCTGCCGGGGTCGGAGGTGCGAGTCCAGGCCGCGGGCTGCCGGGCGGGGCCTCAGTGCTGGCTCCCGCGGGCCCCTCCCGTTTCTCTTTCCTGTGCGCTCACTGGAGCAGCCCCCGCCCCTCGCCGGGAAGCCCCCCGTCTCTGCTCATTGCCAGTCTTGCTCTGGCCCTGCGGCCGCACGTCCCTCGTCCCACCCAGCACCTCACACGGGCACCTGCTGATGTCAGTCATCCGTGTTTCCTGGGGTGACAGGCGCCCCCTCCACAGCCCCCTGCCCCCGGGGCTGCGCGCTCCAGGGCACAGGATCTGCTGTAACAGGATCCACGTGCACCGGGGCTGAGAGCAGGCGCGCCGCGTCCATCTGTCCGTCCGAGAGCAGGGTGCGAGGCCCGGCCACCTGCCCGGCCTGTGGTGCCTGCCGCAGCCCCTGGCGCCTTCGTGCGCTCCCCGAGCCAGTGCCTGCAGGGACTCCGGGTGCTGGGCGGCGTCACGTGGGCAGGGGTGCCGACGCATCTTCCTGGGGGGCTCAGGCCCTGGCCTTCAGGGGGCGCCCCTTCACAGCCTGGCGCCGCTGCCGCCCGAGCCCCTGGGCCTGAGGCAGACTCGGCTGGGCCTGGCCAGGACCCCCAGCTTGCTCGTGGCTGATGCCGGTCTCGCTCAGGCCATGCGGACGCTGAGCTGGAAGCACACGCTGGGCCTGGTGACCATGGACGTGGAGCTGGCTGACCGCACCCTGTCTGTGGCCGTGACGCCCGTGCAGGCTGTGATCCTGCTGTACTTCCAGGACCAAGGTGAGCCTGCTGCTCTCCAGGCCGCGCGCCGCTGGTGCCGGCACTGCTCTGGGCAGCTGTGGGGGAGGCCCGGTCCCTCCAGGCTGGGCTGCAGGAGGGCGGGGCCGGGTGTGTGGCCTCCCGAGCCGCCCGCTGTCGCCCACGCAGCCGTCTGGAGCCTGGAGGAGCTGAGCAAGGTGGTGAAGATGCCGGCGGCCCTGCTGCGCCGGCGGCTGGCGGTGTGGCTGCAGCAGGGCGTGCTGCGGGAGGAGCCGCCCGGCACCTTCTCCGTCATCGAGGAGGAGCGGCCGCAGGACCGCGACACCATGGTGCTCATCGACAGTGACGACGAGAGCGACTCGGGCATGGCCTCCCAGGCTGACCAGAAGGAGGAGGAGCTGCTGGTGCGCGGGGCGGGGCTTGGCGCCGCGCGGGGGCGGGCCTGGCGGGGGCGGGGCGGCGGCCTGGCTGACGGCTGGCTCTGCCCGCAGCTCTTCTGGACCTACATCCAGGCCATGCTGACCAACCTGGAGAGCCTCTCGCTGGAGCGCATCTACAGCATGCTGCGCATGTTCGTGATGACCGGGCCGGCGCTGGCCGAGATCGACCTGCAGGAGCTGCAGGCCTACCTGCAGAAGAAAGTGCGCGACCAGCAGCTCGTCTACGCCGCCGGCGTCTACCGGCTGCCCAAGAGCTGCGGCTGAGGGCCCTCCCCCGCCCATGTCCCCGCCCCACCACGGCTCCGCCCCACCCCAAGGCCTGACTGGCCCCTCCCATGGCCCTGCCCCTCCCACAGGCCTGCCTGGCCCCGCCCACAGCCTTGTCCCACCCCCGGTTGCATAAAAGGTTGGCCACTGCTTCCCTGTCGTGGCTTTGTGGGCCCTGCGGGTGTCTCCCCCTCCTTCCCTGGGGCCTCACCCAGCTCCCAGCTGTGCAGGGCTGGGTGGACGTCTGTGCTGGGACCCTGGCCCTCCTGAGGGCCGCCCCTGGGCCTGCTGTGAGAGCAGTGCACTGGGGTTGGCTGGGATGCCCGGCTCCACCCGCCCTCCGCCGTTGCCGGCTGGGCAGGCTGTGGCGCTGCTGGGATGTTGTGTGGACTCGGAATGACCTGAGCCGGAACCTCCCATGTCTGCAGCAGCAAGGGGCTGCGTGAGGCCTGTCCCCAGGCGTCCACTGCCCACACCGGGGGGGGGGGGGCTACGGAACCCAGGAAAGTGACTTCCGTGTCCCTGAGATGAGTGATCACGCATGTGGGTGAGGGCCCAGGGAGCGGGCTCAGCGCCCCTGGCCGGGGCAGGTTGTTGCCCAGGGTGCAGCCCAGCCTGGGTGTCTGGAAGCTGAGCTGAGCAGGCAGGGGAGAGGCCCACCCCTGAGCCTCTCCCGTCCTGCCCTGCGCCCCATCCCCCTCCTGGTCCCCCACGCTCAGCCGCTTCCCCACTCCCAACCCCACGCCTCCCGCTCTGCCCTGGTCTGCATGTGGCCCTCAGTGGCGTGGCAGCCCCTCAGCCACTTCCTCCTCCTCGCTGCCCTGTGGCTTGGGGGAAGCGGCAGGTGGGGGGCGGGCACGGGACCTGGTGTCGCTGGCCCCCGCCAGCTGCCAGCCCTGGGCTCCACCTCCTCCCCTCCCCCACCCGGGCGCCATGGCTGTCGGTGCTGTTGGGAACAGAGGGACTGCTCTGAGCGCTGGTGACACACGTGTTCCCCTCCGTCCATGGCCACCGCCTGACCAGGATGCAAACCTGCCGGGCTGGCCTGGCAGGGTGGCGGTGCCAGCCACTGGCTCCGGGAACACTTTGTACTTGGTGTCCCTTGGATTTGCTCTGGATCAGGGTGTGTCCCGGGTCACAGCATCACTCAGCAGGTGCGCTGGCAGGTCCCCCAGGGATCCCAGCAGGAGGACACCTGTGTTGGCAGTCAGGCGGCCTCTGGTGGCCAGCGCCAGGGGCGGGGCTGCCCCTGCCACCCTGTGGGGCCTGAGCTGGCAGGAGGCCCAGCCGCCGTGTGCGTCTCCTCCTGCAGCCTGGTGGTTGCCACAGGTCCCCGGGGTGGGAACAGGGAAGGCGCTCCCCGCCTGGAGCAGCAGGTCCCCCTGGCCGTGCCAGCCTGCTGTCCGCTTCCTGGGCGCTGCCTGTCCAGTCTGCAGAGGGAAGAAACCCGTGGGGTCAGCAAGCTCCCAGCTGCAGAGACGCTTGGTGCCAGCAGCCACGCCTGAGCCTCCTGCTCTCAGGTGTTTGGGGGAGGGCGTGGCTTGGGGCCTGCTCCCGGCAGCTGGGCTCCCCTTGGGTGCAAGCAGCCGTCCAGCCCTGGCCTTTGCTGGGGGTGTGGCTCGGACTCTCCGGCAGTAGCTCACGAGGGCAGCCAGGCACAAGTGCGTTCCTCGGCCCCTTTGTGCCCCAGCCCTGGGGGAGGCAGTGCCGCGTCATCAGCTGAACGCCAAGCCCCCCCCCCCCCCACGCAGCCTTGGTGCTGCCGGGCCCCTGTGTCCTCCGTGCCAGGAGCCGGGGTTCAGGCAGCAGCGTCCCGCTCCCCACCACTGCTTCTGCCTCAGAGCTGAGCAGGGGCCCCAGGCCCACCCTACCTGCCCCTTCCCAGGGCCACCTCCTGGCACTCCGGGACGAGTGACCCTGCCCCCCCACCCCCGGCCTCACAGCCCCACTGTGAGGTCAGCGCCTTCCGACGAGTTCCGTCCAGAGGTGTGCGGTGGGGCTGGGGGTTGGACATGGCCCTCTGTCCCCAGCCCGACTCCTGCCTGGCCGGCAGTCCCCTGGGCAGTCCCCTGGGCCTCCTGGGCTTGTCCCTGTGGCTCGTCCCTGCTGCAGGTGCCTGCCCCCAGCCAGGGCTCTCCCCTCCCGCAGGGTGGGCACGCTGTGTCCTTCCGGTGGCCGCCGGGGACCCAGGCCCTCCCCAGGCAGGTGACCGGGCCTCGGCCTCACGGCCCTGTCTCTGCAGCGGGAACCTACTGCGAGTGCAGCCTGGGCCTCAGCCGGGAGGCCCTCATCGCCCTGATCGTGGTGCTGGCGGGCGTCAGCGCCAGCTGCTTCTGCGCCCTCCTCATCGTGGCCATCGGCGTCTTCCGAGCCAAGGGGTGCGTGGGCCCCTGGGGCTGGGAGCCGGGGGAGTGAGGCCCTCGGTGTGCACGCGCGGGGGGCAGCGCCGGGGCTCAGGACTCACGCCCAGCCTCTCTCCTCAGTGAAACATGCCCGGGACGCGTGGACAGCAGGTGAGTGCAGGGGCGGGCCAGGGAGCCTGCAGTGTGGACAGCACCGCCCCGGGGCGCTGACCACACCCGCGTCCTGCAGGTTGGTGGGGCGCTTCGGGGTCCAGGAGGACCGCATGGACCTGCACACGGTGCACGTGGAGTCCCACCTCATGGACCCCGACATGGAGGTGTCGATGATCACCCCGCTGGAGGACCAGGGCCTCCTGACCATGGACCCCTCTCTGGAGGACCCGCCCCCACCCCCACCCCCGCCCCCTGAGTAGGGCCCTAGCTGCCGGGAGGGGATTAAATGGTATTTAGTGGTGGCGCTGTCCTTGCTGGCTTCCCCACATGTGCCGCGCCCATAGCCAGGGTCACCTTTATCTCCGCCCGGGGCAGGGTCCCCCCCCCAGGAGTCCCCAGCTCCTTCCTGTGGCTCTGTCCTGTGAAGTCTGGGGATCCTGGGGCCCTGCCCATCCCATCCCCCCTCTGCCCCCCAACACAGGACCCACAGCTGGAAACATAAAAGGACACCTGGCCCAGGACTTGGGCTGGAGTCCCTCCTGCGCGCCCACACCGTCCCCTCCAGATCCGGGATTCCTGGGGACCGCGGGGGGGGCACCGCCCCCTCCATCGCAGTGCCTGTGCCCTGAACTCAAGCCCCCACCAGCCGGCTCACTGGGTGGGAACGTCCGTTCTGGGGGGCACCGCTTGGCTCAGCCTGAGAGGGGCACTGGGTCGCATTCTCCGCGGAACTTCCGCCTGCTTGGTGGGTGCAGCGCTGCTGCTGAGGTCTACGCTGGGGGCACCGGAGGTGGACGAGCGGGGCGGGGGCCGGTCTGGTCGGCGCGGCGGCTGGCGCAGAGTCACGAGCCCGGAGCTCCGGGACAGGTGGCTGGCGGTGCTGGGTGTTGGCTGCGAGCCTGGCCCCCGCCCCAGGCGCGGGATCAGGCTTGGGACAGGAACTACGGGTGCCCCGGTCAGTTTAGTGTTGGTGCAGGCGCCGAAGGGACGGGTTCCCAGGACGCAGGGGCGCCAGGCCTCCCGCCTCGCACCCCCCCCCCCCGACTGCCCCCATGCGAAGTCCATCATTCTCCTCGTGGCCGCCGCCACTGCTGCTGCTGCTGCTGCATCCGTGGCAAGTCTGCGCGCAGGCGCCCTCCCTGGCTACCTCCTCGGGGGTCTCGGGCGCCCCGGACTGCCCCGAGGCGTGCGCGTGCGCGCCAGGCGGCCAGGCCAACTGCTCGGCACTCGCGCTGTCCGCGGTGCCGGCGGGCCTGAGCCGGCGAGTGCGCGCCCTGCTGCTGGACCACAACCGCTTGGGTTCGCTGCCGCCCGGCGCCTTCGCGGACGCGGACGCGCTGCTGCGGCTGGACCTGCGCGAGAACGAGCTGCGCTGGGTGCACGCGCGCGCCTTCTGGGGCCTGGGCGCGCTACAGCGGCTCGACCTGAGCGCCAACCGGCTGGAGGCGCTAGCGCCAGGCACCTTCGGGCCGCTGCGCGCGCTGCGCACCCTCTCGCTAGCGGGCAACCGGCTGGCGCGCCTGGAGCCTGCAGCACTAGGCGCGCTCCCGCTGCTGCGCGCGCTCAGCCTGCAGGACAACGCGCTGTCCGCGCTCTCGCCTGGCCTGCTGGCCGGCCTGCCAGCCCTCGACGCGCTGCGCCTGCGCGGTAACCCTTGGACCTGCGACTGCGCGCTGCGCCCGCTTTGCACCTGGCTGCGTCGGCACCCGCGGCCCGCATCAGGTGAGCCGTGCGGGGTGCCGGCCAGGCGGCTCGGGCAAAGCTGCGGCCGCCGCCTGACGCCGCCTGTGTCCCGCAGAAGCCGAGACGCCGGTCTGCGTGTCGCCGGGGCGCCTGGCGCGCAGCCCCCTGGCCGCCTTCCCCGACGCCGCCTTCCGACACTGCGCGCGGCCGCTCTCCCCGCGCGACCTGGCGATGATCTACTTGCTCGGTCCCGCGTCCTTCCTCGCCAGCCTGGCCGCCTGCCTGGCGCTGGGCTCCGCCCTCACCGCCTGCCGCGCGCGTCGCCGCCGCCGCCAACGCACTGCTGCCCACCGCCCGCCAAGGAGATCGTTGGACCTCGACCCCGGCGGCCCAGCCTCGCCAGCGAACGCTGGGAGCCCCGCCGAGGCCTGAGCGGGCGCCCCCCCCAGCCCCACCCCCGCTCTCCCCCCACCGCCCCTGCCCAGCGCCAACAAGCGACACAGGCCGAGATGTCGTGACATTCCTTTAGGCATCACCACTGCACACCACGTGGGGCGGGGGGCACACGGGCCGCGCGGGGAGGGCTGATGCTGTACAAGGCGGCGGGCGTGCGGGGCAGGGTTGAAGACAGTCCTGAGCCGGCGTCTGCGGAATCCGGTCCCGGCAGCCGGCCCAGAGGAGGCTCAGCCTCTCGCAGTCCGGAGGGGGAGGCCTGGGGAGGCGGCTGCCCGCGGCAGAGCCAGGACGCCCTGGGGGCAGGGCAGGCAGGGCCAGCCGGTGCGTCGGGGAGGGGAAGAAGTGGCGCGGGCAGGGGTGGCCCCGGCGGGAGAAGGTGGCGCTCAGCTGCAGCGGCCAGCCAGGGCCGTGGGCCCCCACTGGGGCTCAGGGTGGTTGGTGGCTTGGGACGGACGGGCTGCCGGCCTACGCCCCCCAGCCCCTGGCCTGGGCCCACTGCTCAGAGACCCCGGGGGCCCTGCCTCTCCTGGAGCGCCCGCGGCCCTGCCCAACCGGCTGGGCTCTGGCCGTCCTCAGCCGCTCCGGTCGGCACCTTGGTCCAGCAGGGGCTGCCCGCCAGGCAGCAGCGGGGCGGGCGGGCGGGAGGCCCAGGGTGGGCAGTCTCTGGGGTGGGTGGGCTTCCCTCAGGCTTTCCCGAGCAGCAGGACCCATCAGTGTCCTTGGCCGGGCTAACTGGGCAGGTGGGCGCCTCCGGGGGCCTCACACCACGGTGCTGACCGAGGGATCTGAGAGGTTCAGCGGGCCCGTGATATCAGAGGGGTGGTACTGCTGCAAAATAGAAATACACAGACAGCGCCGTTAGCCCCCCGCGGGGCACGCGCGGCGGCCGGCCGGCGGGCGGCGCGGCCTGGGGAGGCGCCGGGGCTCTGCGTGGGCGGGGCGCCGTCCGTCCGTCCGTCCGTCCGTCCGCGGGGGGGGCGTCTCAGCTCTCCCTATGCCGGGAGCACAGCTGCAGCTGGCCCTCCTCCCTCTCAATAGCGCGTCGCGGCAGCACCGTGTCTTTTTGGTTTTGCAAAGGGCCGCGTCCACCCCCGGTGCTCTATAAATAAGAACCAAGAATCAATACCCGCCGGGATCCCAGCCCCGAGCGCCCCGCGCTGCCCTGGCCCAGACCGGCCGCAGGGCAGGGGCAGACGATCTCAGCAGCCGGACGACCCCACCCCCACGAAGGAGCCCGTCCCGCCCCCCACCTCCCTCCGAACAGGTGCCCGGCGCGAGAAGGAAGGTGGGAGCTGGGCCGCCCTCCCACGGGCCCGGCGGCGCGCTGATTCAGCCCTGCGGGGCGGGGCGGGGCGGGGCGGGGCTGGGGCGGGGCCGGCCCTTGCACAGGGGCTCGGGGGCGTGTCCTCGGTCGGCCACCGGGAAGACCTCTGAGCTGCACCTGCCTCAGCTACAGGCGGGGCCGGGGCGGGCGCCCCCCTCTGAAGTGGCCACCACCTGCAGGACGGCCAGCGCTGCTGCGGGTACCTGGGAGACCCTGCCCCCGCTCAGACCTGCCCACCCCCAGAGCCTCAGGTGCTGCCAGCTCCAGGGACCCGCACTCCGGGACCCAGAGCAGCTAGGCGCTCGCTCGCTCTCTCTGCCCCCAACGTGGACTGCTTTGTGGCCTGGATCTGCACTGGGGTGGCCGCAGGTCCCTCCTGCTCCCTGGCGCTGCCTGGTCTGCTTGGGTCCTACGACAGCCTCTGCACACCTTCAGCCCAGGTGTGTGCAGCTGGTACAGGGACGAGCAGGCAGGAGGCAGAGGGCTTCTGGGCTCAAAACCGGGGCGGGGGGGGGGTGGCCTCCTTCCCAGGGGCCTCTGCTTCCTGGGCCCATGTCTGGGGGCCTCAGTATCGCCCCAGACCATGCAGGCCAGGGCTCCGGGGCTGCCCCCACCCGTTCTCAGACCCTCCGGGGACTGCCACCCGACCTCCCTGCAGGGCCCCTGCTCGGCCTGCCACCCACTGCCACCCGGTCCCCACCTGACACAGTCCCCTGTTGCCAGGGGCCAGTTCCAACTCCAGGCCCCAGCTGTCCACCCAGATGGACCCAGGCCCGGCCCCCAGCCCCCAGCCCACACAGAGACCACATGGAAGATGCAACACGCATGGCTCTGGTGAGAGGCGAGACAGGTGTCCGGGGGGGCGGGGCCAGCGGCCAGACAGACGGACGGGATGGGACGTCACAGCTGCCCCTCCAGGGCCGTGGCGGGACGGGAGCGAGGGCGGCGGGCCCCTCTGGGGGAGGCGAGAGCGCCAGGGCCGTGGCAGAGCGGGGATGGCGTGGCCTCCCGGGGGCAGGGCCGCAGGGGGCTGAGCTGTGGTGAGGCTGACTGACTGACCAACACAGGACACGGCTTCGGATGGTGCGTGGGTCACGGCATGGGGGGCGGGGCAGACACACGGGGGAGGCCGGCCCGGCGCGGGCCGGGGGAGAGGTCGAGAGAGAGCACAGCACCGGCCGTGTGGGGCGCAGGGGCCAGGCGGCCGGGGCAGGGGTGGGATGAGAGGGGGCAGACAGACACGGAGGCAGGGAGCGAGGGGGCGTCGGAGACGTGGGACCGGGGTGCTCTCCCCCTTACCGTGTCTTTGGAGGACCTACGTCTCTTGAAGCTGGAAGCCAGGGTGGAGGTGAGAACCCTAAATGTGGCTTTCTTTTTAGGGTCAGGCTCTGCTCTACCACTCTTTCTATCCTAAAATGAATATGTATAAGTGATTAGACAGCTAAGGGTGGCGCCGCACCTGCCCTGGCCTGCTCCTGGGCGGCCACTCGGGCCTCACTCCTGCCTGCCTCCCTGCGCTGGACGGCTGAGCCGGCAGCCAGGCGTGCGGGGGTGCGCGGCCTCTCCGCGGCCTGACCTGGCTGGCGCTGGGGCTGGGAGGTGGGCCTGGCTCACAGGCGTCCCCGGGACGAGGAGGAGGAGGCGCTGCTGCCCCTCGGCCACGCCAGCCGCTCCGCGCACAGCCTGCTGACCCCCAAGGGCACACACACCGAGACTCAGCAGGGGGCTCAGGGGCCGAAGGCAGGAGTCGAGATGGCCTTGGAGCGAGACAGGAGCCTCGGCCAGGTCCCCGGGGGGCCTGTGGGGCCAAGAGCGAGAGCGGGCGGATGACAGGTGTGGGGGCTCCGGCAGCCTGGCCCCCCCACAGCCCTCGGTGCGGTGCCAACTTCGCCTCCAGACACCGGCTCCAGAACGGCGCCCAAAGAGAAGAGACCAGGGCCGCGGCCTGCCGGGGCCCGACCCCCGCCTCGGCCCTGCTGGCCGGGCCGGAGCAGCCTGCGGGCCAGGCTCGGCCGCCTCTGACCGGCGTCACAGAGCAGGGGACGCAGAGGGAGGGGGTTCCCAAGGTGCTGAGAGGCCTGGGGGGTGGTCGGCCGCGGGCCACGTGCGGGGAGGGGGCCCCCTGCCTTACCCTGCCTGCTTTTCTCCTACCGGACCGGCACCGGTGGGCGGCTCTGGAGACCGAGGGCCGGCTGGAGGCTCGGAGCAGGGCGTGGGCCTCCCTCCTCGGCCTGGCTCTGCAGTGGGCGGCCACCTACAGGCAGCCCCCTCCCCGGCCGCCCACGCGGGCCCCCCGGCCGCGGCTCCCAGCTCAGGTCCTGCCCCCGGGAGCCAGAGCCAGTGCGGCCGCCGCCGCCGCCTGGGGGCTGGCAGAGGGCCGGGCCCTGGGCAGCAGGCCTCGCAGGGTGGCCCACCCTACCTGCAGGTTCTTCCGCCACACGTTCACGGCGGCGAAGGCCAGCTGCATCTGCTTGCGCCGCGCGTCCTTGTGCCGCTTGTAGGCGATCTCGATGAAGATCAGGAAGATGCCGGCCACGATGCCGCCGGCCACCAGCATGAAGACCCCTGCGGGCCGGCGCCAGGCCTCAGCGGCTGCCGCGGCGCCGGCACGCGTGGGGGCGCGGGGGACGGGGCCCACCTGCCATGTTCTCGAAGGTGAGGGTCGCGGGGGCGTTGCTGCGCGAGTCACACTCCTGGTACCGCACCCACGTCTTGTCCAGGTCCTCCATGAAGCCGTTCTCGTGGGATCTGCGGGGCGGGGCGGGGGCTGTCGTGCGGGCGTGGCCGGGCGGGGCCTGCCAGGGCGCGGGGCGGGGCTTCCAGGGGCGGGGCCGGGGCTGCCGCGTGGGCGTGGCCTGCCAGGGCGCGGGGCGGGGCAGAGGCGGGACTGCCAAGTCTTGGGCAGGCTTCCTCAGGGCGGGGCCGGGTGGCCTGTGGGCGGGGCCTGCCAGGGCGCGGGGCGGGGCTTCCAGGGGCGGGGCCGGGGCTGCCGCGTGCGCGTGGCCGGTTAAGGCGCGGGGCGGGGCAGAGGCGGGACTGCCAAGTCCTGGGCAGCAGGCTTCCTCAGGGCGGGGCCGGGCGGCCTGTGGGCGGGGCCTGCCAGGGCGCGGGGCGGGGCTTCCACGGGGCGGGGCCTGGGCTGCCGCGTGGGCGTGGCCGGTTAAGGCGCGGGGCGGGGCAGAGGCGGGACTGCCAAGTCTTGGGCAGGCTTCCTCAGGGCGGGGCCGGGCGGCCTGTGGGCGGGGCCTGTCGCGGCGCGGGGCGGGGCCAGGCGCGGGCTCACTTGAGGATGGACAGCGACACGTTCTGCTTCCAGGGGCTGTCCTTGCGCATGCCGATGCCGAAGCCCGAGCGGAAGAAGAGCTCGCCCGTGGTCACCAGGTCGCACTTCTGCGACGCCTCGAACTCCAGCACCGCCGAGTCCCAGATGAAGGCGTGCAGCTTGCTGCGGGCGGGCGCGGTCAGCAGCCCGCGGCGGGCGCGCCCTCCCCCGCCCACCGGCGCCCCGCCCCGGACCCGCCTCACTTGTCCCTCACGGCCTGGATGGCCTCGGCCGCGCTCTCGTAGTTGTGCTTCTCCATGTGCCGGTACATGGTGCTCAGCTCCACCTGCCGCCGGAAGTAGATGTCCACCGAGCTCTGCTTCACGGTCGCGTAGATGAACTTGTCCGACGGGTTCCGCAGCTGCGGGCAGAGGCGCGCGCTCGCTCACAGCGGCCCCGGGCCGCGCCGCGCCCGCAGCCCGCCCGGGCCTCACCCGCGGGTCGTTGATGCCGGTGATGCGCTCCTCGGGCCGGTCCAGCACCAGGAAGGCCGCCAGGTTGGCGGTGTAGGAGGCCACGATGATCATGGCGAAGCCAGCCCACACCATGCCCAGGATGCGCGCCGAGAAGCTGCGCGGGGCGCCTGCGGGCGGAGGCCGCGGTCAGCGCCGTGCGGGCGCGGGTGCGCGTGCGGGCGCGGGGCCGGCGCGGCCTCACCTTCCCCGATGCCCGAGTTGAGCAAGACGCCCCAGGAGAACCACATGGCCGAGGACAGGGTCAGCGCGTCCTCCTCCTCCTCCTCGCTGTTCACCTTGAAGCGGCCGAAGGGGCTGCGGTGCGAAAGGGCAGGCGGGAGAGAGAGCGGCGGCGCGGCGCGGCCCGGCCGGCGAGGGGGCCCGCCCGCGGGGCTGGCGGCGCGGGCCCCGGCTCACCTGAAGCGGTCCAGCAGGTACAGCATCACGGCCACCACGTGCACCGACAGCCCCACGAGCAGCCACAGCGTGCTCTGGAAGGGCTGCATGAACGAGTCCAGCGTGCTCCGCGGGATCTCCTGGGGGCGCACGCGCGGTCAGCCCCGCGCCGGCCCGCCCGCCGCCCCTGCTCCGGCCCCGCGCCCCGCCGCCCCCGCTCCGGCCCCGCGCCCCGCCGCCCCTGCTCCCGCCCCGCCGGCCCCGCCGCCCCCGCTCCGGCCCCGCGCCCCGCCGCCCCTGCTCCGGCCCCGCGCCCCGCCGGCCCTGCTCCGGCCCCGCGCCCCGCCGCCCCCGCGCCGGCCCCGCGCCCCGCCGCCCCTGCTCCGGCCCCGCGCCCCGCCGCCCCCGCTCCGGCCCCGCGCCCCGCCGCCCCCGCTCCGGCCCCGCGCCCCGCCGCCCCTGCTCCCGCCCCGCCGGCCCCGCTGCCCCCGCGCCGGCCCCGCGCCCCGCCGCCCCTGCTCCGGCCCCGCGCCCCGCCGCCCCCGCTCCGGCCCCGCGCCCCGCCGCCCCTGCTCCGGCCCCGCGCCCCGCCGCCCCTGCTCCCGCCCCGCCGGCCCCGCCCACCTTCTTGACCAGGATCGTCAGGCCCTGGTACTTGAAGGGCTTGGAGAACTCGATGTACTGCGCGCGCTCGTTGTTGATGGTCAGCGGCGCCACGATCATGTCGGCCTGCCCGCTCAGCAGCTCCCCCATCATGCCGTTCCACTCCTTCTTGTTGCTGTTGTTGACCTGCGCGCGGCCGGGTCAGCGCCCGCCGAGGGTCCCCGCCCCGCCCCGCCCCGCCCCGCCCCAGCGGTCCCGGCCCCGCCCCGCCCCGCCCCGCCCCAGCGGTCCCGGCCCCGCCCCGCCCCAGGGGTCTCGGCCCCGCCCCGCCCCGCCCCAGCGGTCCCGGCCCCGCCCCGCCCCGCCCCAGCGGTCCCGGCCCCGCCCCGCCCCAGGGGTCTCGGCCCCGCCCCGCCCCAGCGGTCCCGGCCCCGCCCCGCCCCGCCCCAGGGGTCTCAGCCCCGCCCCGCCCCAGCGGTCCTGGCCCCGCCCCGCCCCAGCGGCCCCGCCCCGCCCCGCCCCAGCGGCCCCGCCCCGCCCCGCCCCAGCGGCCCCGCCCCGCCCCGCCCCGCCTACCCGCTCCTGCGTGCCGAACTTGCCGTCGGCCACCAGGTGCACCTCGTAGGTGAAGTTCATGGTGCGCGCCAGCTTGATGAGCAGGTCGATGCAGAAGCCGTAGCAGCACTGCGGCACGGTGTGGCGCGCTGCGGGCGAGGGCGGGCAGAGCTGGGCCCCGCGCCGCGCGCCCGCACCGCACCCGCCCACGCGCCCGCGCGCCCGGCCCGCGGCACTCACGGCTGCCCGGCGAGGTGTCGTTGGGCCCGGTGCAGATGACCTTCTTGACCGGGTCGCCGTTCACCGTGGACTCCTCCTTGCACGTCCCGTCGCTCAGCGTGGGCTTCACGTACACGAAGGGCTCCTGGTGGATCGTGACGATCTGCGGGGACAGGGCCCGAGGTGCTCCGCGCGCGCCCTCCACCCGGCCTCAAGCCCCCGACCCCGTCTGGGAGGGCCAGGCTGGGGCCGCGGGGCTGGGCCTGCGCGGGAGCGGGGAGGGAAGGGAGGCGGGACCCTGGCCCTGGGGGACCGCAGGCCCTGGTTTCAGACTTGGTGCGTTCCTTGCTCTGTTGCACAGGGGGTCCCGCGCTTGCAGAACAAGCAGAGCCGCAAGGGGCGGGGCCGTTTTCCCTGAGACTCGCAGCCCCTCCCCCACCGCCTGCCACGGAGCACTGCCACGGGTGGGGCTGCAGAGCCGAGAGACTCAGGAGAGCACCGGAGGAGACGGGGCCAGTGCCCGAGCCCAGAGGGGGACAGCGGCCAGGCCAAGGAGACTGCCTGGAGGGAAGGAGCGGCCAGCCAGGGGCTCCCGGAGGCCCAGGGCCGAGCGGCCTGGGGTAGCTGGGGGTGGTGAGGCGCCAGGACGCAGAGTGCTGGGGACAAGGTCCACACCAGGCACAGTGACCCTCCAGGCTGTCCCCCGCCAGCCCACCCTCAGGGTTGAATCAAGAGGGGTGCTGGGGGCAGCCAACCCGTCGTCGCCTGCCCCCCCGCTGTGCCCTGGGGAGGTCGGCAGCTGAGGCAGGCCCCCTCCTCGCTGCCTGTGGGCTGGGGGTCCCACCTTCAGCCTGGTGGACATCTGGTACCCTCGAGGCTTCTCAGTCTCCCCTCCCGGCCAGATGATCTTCCTGTCGTTGGGGATGACCTGGGGGTGGGAGTATGAGATGGAGGGTGGCCACGCAGGGGTCTCGGCCCCAGGACCCTAAGGCCCCAGCCCCCACCCCCTCATGACCCCCACCTACGTGGGTGCCGTTGTAGACGCCCACTTGCACCAGCTTGCGGTTCTGCAGGTTCATGATGCTGTAGTTGGCGAACTTGCGGTCCCCGTCCTCGTTGAACTCCACGCGGCCGGTCACGCCGTCCGCATACTTGGAGGACATCAGGACCCTGGGGGCCGCGTGTTCCGCTCATCAGGGGGCTGCTACCCCCACCCTGCAGGCCTCCAGGGCAGCCAGGGCCCTCCTGTCCCAGTCCTGGGAACAGCCAGGGTGAGGGTGGCCGCACAGGGGGTGGGCGTCTGCTGGCACCTCCAGCTTCCCTGCTACCTGGAGCACACACGTGCACACCTTCTACATACGTGCACATCTTCTACCTGGGGCACACACGTGCACGCCTTCTACATACGTGCACATCTTCTACCTGGGGCACACACGTGCACGCCTTCTACATACGTGCACATCTTCTACCTGGAGCACACATGTGCACGCCTTCTACATACGTGCACATCTTCTACCTGGGGCACACACGTGCACGCCTTCTACCTGGGGAACACACGTGCACACCTTCTACCTGGGCACACACATGTACACCTGCTACCTGGGGCACACATGTGCACGCCTTCTACCTGGGGAACACACATGCACGCCTTCTACCTGGGGCACACACGTGCACACCTTATACCTGGGGCACACACGTGCACACCTGCTACCTGGGGCACACACGTGCACGCCTGCTACCTGGGGCACACACGTGCACGCCTTCTACATACGTGTACATCTTCTACCTGGAGCACACACGTGCACACCTTCTACATACGTGTACATCTTCTACCTGGAGCACACACGTGCACGTCTGCTATCAGCAGGCACACACGTGCACGCCTTCTACCTGGGAGCACACTCGTGCTTGCCTTCTACATACGTGCACACCTTCTACCTGGGGCACACACGTGCACACCCTCTACCTGGGGCACACACGTGCACGCCTGCTATCTGCAGGCACACATGTACACACCTTCTACCTGGCAGCACACATGTGCACGCCTGCTATCTGCGGGCACACATGTGCACATCTTCTACATATGTGTACACCTTCTACCTGGCAGCACACACGTGCACACCTTCTACCTGGGAGCACACATGTACACGCCTTCTACCTGGCAGCACATACGTGCATGTCTGCTATCTGCGGGCACACACGTGCACATCTTCTACATATGTGTACATCTTCTACCTGGGAGCACACACGTGTACACCCTCTACCTGGGGCACACACGTGCACGCCTTCTACATACGTGTACATCTTCTACCTGGAGCACACACGTGCACGTCTGCTATCAGCAGGCACACACGTGCACGCCTTCTACCTGGGAGCACACTCGTGCTTGCCTTCTACATACGTGCACACCTTCTACCTGGGGCACACACGTGCACACCCTCTACCTGGGGCACACACGTGCACGCCTGCTATCTGCAGGCACACATGTACACACCTTCTACCTGGCAGCACACATGTGCACGCCTGCTATCTGCGGGCACACATGTGCACATCTTCTACATATGTGTACACCTTCTACCTGGCAGCACACACGTGCACACCTTCTACCTGGGAGCACACATGTACACGCCTTCTACCTGGCAGCACATACGTGCATGTCTGCTATCTGCGGGCACACACGTGCACATCTTCTACATATGTGTACATCTTCTACCTGGGAGCACACACGTGTACACCCTCTACCTGGAGCACACACGTGCACACCCTCTACCTGGGGCACACATGTGCACGCCTTCTACCTGGGGCACACACGTGCATGCGTGTGTGTGCTCACCAGCGACCCGCAGCAGGTGTGGGGCCGTGTGTGCAGGCCTTCCTGGTGGAGCTGTCCACCTGGGACTCTGGCCCCGCATGGCCTCCTCCGCCGACCCCCTGGGGCCCCGGACGCTCCCGGCGGGCGCGGCGCCGGCCTCACCTCTTGAAGAGCGGCCCGGTCTTCCAGATGTTGGTGTTGCCCACACAGCCGCGCGGCGGGTCGGTGATGTTCTCCTTCTCCAGCAGCTCGTGCACGGCCTGCGCCACCACGCCCACGGCGTCGCTGATGTGCGCGGACTCGTTCTTCCCGTTGATGAGCTGCAGCCCGATGATGCCTGCGGCGAGGCCGGCTCAGAGCCCGCGAGGCCGCCGCCGCCTCCCGCCCGCCCGCAGGCCCGGCCGTCCCGGCACTCGGCACTCACCGTCGGGGGCGTAGCGCAGGGCGTTCCCCGAGATCTCGCGCTCCCCCACCAGCCACACGTACCCCGAGCCGGTCATGTTCAGCATCGCGGCTGCGCGGTACACGGTGGCTGCGTCGTCCTCGCTGTGGGGCAGAGCGGGGTGACGGGCCAAGACCCAGGCGCCGCCGAGGCCTCTGGGGGCCGGCCTGGCTGGGCCCGGGCACCCGCACCTGCACCTGGGATACTCTGCCGGGGCTCAGCAGCCCTCGGGGAAGGCGCTGGGACCACCTCTGTGCCAGGAGGGGAAGCTGAGGCTCGCGAGTGCCCCTGGTGGGCAGAGTGGGGTTTGCGCCTAACTACGCCCCGAGCCCCTGTGACTTCGGGGACAGCCCCTGTCTGCAGCCCCCATGTTCAGATGGGGACTCGGGTGGGGGCTTCCGGGGAGTTGAGGGGCTGCTGCCTGCTGGGGTCGGCACAGAGCTCAGGGCCACACACCCTGGGCTCCCTCATGGGAGAGCCCCTGTGCACAGGGACACTGGGGGGCTGGGGCCTCCCTGGTGGTGACAAGGACCCCCCACACCGGGCCTGGCCAGGGACTGGGGCCCAGCCTCTCTGGTGCGCGGGCAGCAGAAGGCGTGCGTGGTGGGCGCTGGGCTGTTTGCACAGAGGCTGATGCTGGCGCCAGCTGCCCTCGTCTGCCCCAGGGCTCCGCCCCTGCGCTGTCAAGGAGGAGCCCACGGAGCAAAGCAAACCCTCAGCCTCTGCAGCCGGCCGGAAGCCCCAGCACACAGGCGGCCAGAGCGAGGGTGCCCGGCAGTGTCCAGGCTCTGCTCCCGGCCGCCGGCTCTGCCCACCAGGCTGGCAGAGGAGCCATCTTCTCAGTGCAGCCGGGTCTGGACCGGCGACACGGTGGAGTGACCGCGATCGGTGGGTGATGGTGGACAGAAGCCGATCAGCCACCCCACCTCCTCCCGACACCAACAATTTCAGGGAAAAAAAAACCACGAGGTTTGGAGCCAGCTCTCTGCACGCCATAGAAACCGCCACACTGAGCAGGGGCGGGCTCTGTGGCGCAGCGGGTAAAGCCTTCGCCTGCAGTGCCGGCATCTGGGCCCCTCGTCCCGCCCAGCTCCCTGCTGGTGCGCCTGGGAAGGCAGCGAGGGACGGCCCACGTGCTGGGCCCTGCACCCACGGGGGAGACCGGCTGGCGCTCCGGGCTCCGGGCTTCGACCTGGCCCAGCCCCAGCCATCATGGCCATCTGGGGAGTGGACCAGCAGATGGAAGACCTCTCCTCTCTCTCTCTCTCTCCTCTCTCTCTCTCTCCTCTCTCTCTCTCTCTCTCTCTCAAATCAATCGATCTTCTTTTTAAACAGGAAGCGGGTGTCACAGAGTCTCTGGGCAGCTCCAGGAGGGAGGGGCCGCGGTGGCCGTGAGGTCCAGGCTGCACTGTGGGGCCCCGGTCAGCTGCAAGCGTCCAGCCCTCCCAGCTCTCTCGGGCCAGGGGCCTGCGGTTCACCAACAGCGGGGTCGGTGGATGTGTGGCTGTGAGCGGTGCACACACACGTATGTAGCATGTGGTGTGTGCACGGTGCATGTACTGATGCACAAGGACGCGTGTGCAGGTCACGTTAGTGTGAATCGTGAGCGTGCAGCTGTTCCTGATTATGGCGTTGATGTGTGCGCTGTGTGCTGTGGTGTGCAAGAGGGGAAAGTGCGCCCTGTATGCATGTACATGTGTGTTGTGTGTGTACTATGTGCACACGTGTGTTGCATAATGTGTGCATGACTTGTGTGTGCACAGGTGAGGTACATAAGGTGTTCCTATGGTGGTGTGCAAATGGCATGTGCATGACTGTTGTGTTCACATGGCTCATGTATGTATACGACACATGCATGTGTGTGCCATGCGTGTCAGTATGTGGTGTGTATATGTGTGCTTATATGTGCACTGACATACGTGTGCTGTGCGATGTGCACGTGTGTGGTTTGTACATAGCATGTGCATCTGTGCACATGTACCCATGTTGTGCCTTGACACCATGTGTGCATGCGTAGTATGCACATGCATGTATGCCTGGTGTGCACAGGATATGTGCACTCTACAGTGTGCACATGGTGTATGCACCTGTGGTATACGTAGGCATGTGTGTTCCCATGTGTGGTGGACACGTGTGTGCATACGGTGTGAATGTGTGTGCATATGTGATGTGACTTTGGTGTGCCTGTGTATGTGCATGTGTGGTCTGTATTTGGAGTGTGCATGTGTGCACATGTGATGCAATGTGGCATGTGTGCACACATCTGTGTTTGTATGTTTGGTGCCGTTACATGAGCACATATATGGTACATGTATGGCATGCACACATGTGCACTTGTGTGCGTTGTGTATATGCTGTGTGTGCCGTGTGCAGTGCAGATGGTATGTGCCCGTGTGTGCATGTGTGAGCATCTATGGTATACACAGGTACGTGTTAGCCCGTGTGTGCGTGTGTGAGCATCTATGGTATACACAGGTACATGTTAGCCCGTGTGTGCATGTGTGAGCATCTATGGTATACACAGGTACATGTTAGCCCGTGTGTGCGTGTGTGAGCATCTATGGTATACACAGGTACATGTTAGCCCGTGTGTGCGTGTGTGAGCATCTATGGTATACACAGGTACATGTTAGCCCGTGTGTGCGTGTGTGAGCATCTATGGTATACACAGGTACATGTTAGCCCGTGTGTGCGTGTGTGAGCATCTATGGTATACACAGGTACATGTTAGCCCGTGTGTGTGGTGCACTTGTGTCCATGGGTGTATGCAGGCACGTGCGTATGTGGTTTAATCTGGTTGCCCACATGCAGGTGTATGTGGTGTGTATGTGTGTGCATACATGTGCACATGTGGTACAATGCAGCACTGTGTACACACTGTTTCATGGCACGTGTGTGTGTACACACTGTTTCATGGCACGTGTGTGTGCACTTCTGTGTGTTGTGCATATGGTGTGTCTGCATGCATGTGTGCATATGCCATGTTGGGGTGCATGTATGTGTGCACCTGTGGTGTATGTGTGTGCATACGGTGTGCACATGTGGTGTGGTGTGTGTATATGTGTGTGCATACGGGCTGCACTGTGTGCACATGTGGTGTGTGTGCACGTGTGTGCATATGCTGTATGTGTGTATATGGGTTGCACTGTGTGCACACGTGGTGTGGTATACGTGTGCGTGTACATGTGTGTGGTGTGAACATGCTCACACCTGTCTGCCATGACCATGTCTCTTCCCAGGGCTCTCAGCCACACCCCCAGGCCTGGCTGACCCTGGGGTCCACACGCCCAGCCTGTGTGGGTGCTGGGTGCCCAGGGCTCACGAGGCACAGCGATAACGGAGGCAAAGCCCCACCCGGCTCTCCTGGGCCCGGGACTGAGCTTCGTGGCTTGGATTTCCGTGCGGTTCTCCGGCCCGTGTCCCGGCGGCCACTGCAGTTGCGCTGAGCCTGGCAGGTCCAGCTTGGTGCGGCAGCTCCACTTGAGCGGCTGGACGCGTCCCCCGCTCTCGCTGCCCACCCGCCACGCCCGGTCTGCCTGGAGCCCCGCGATGAGTGAGCGGCTGTGAGCGGCGGGGGGTCTCTGTGCAGCCCTAGCCCTGGCCACGTCGTCCACCCTGTCTCCGGGAGCCCCTGGCGCCTTCCCCGCAGTTCCCACGCGGCTGAGGTTGAGGGCAGAGACCCCCGCCCCCGCCCCTGGATTTGCCGGGGAGGAGCAGCCGTGGCCCCACCCCCGCGGCGGCCGCGCTGGGCGAGCCACCACGTCCTCCCTCCCGGGGCAGGCAGGGCTGGGGGTGGGCACGCGGAGGCAGCGGCGAGCAGGCCTCACCTGGCCGAGAGGATGATGACCCTGGCCTCCAGCTCGCGCGCCTCCAGCAGCAGCGCCGTCACGTTCTTGGTCCCCGGGTCGAACTGCAGCACCTTCTCCGCCTGCGGTGCGAGCGGGGGCGTCAGCCGGCTGCCGCGGCAGGGACACGGCGCCTCAGGGGCAAGAGTCCAGCGGCGGGGCGGCGGCCCGCCTGCCACCTGCGCCTGCGCCTGCGCCTGCCTCGCTGGCTCCTGGCCTGGCCTGGCCCTGCCTCTCCTGTCTTCTTCCGCCGGCTGCTCTGCTCTGCCTGCCGCTCTCCTCCTGTCCTGCTGGTCTGCACTGGGCATGCAAGCTGAAGTGGACCCAGACTCAGGAAGAGGCGTGCAGCGGACAGGAAACAACGGAGTCTCGGAACCGGAACCACGGGGGCTCCTCGCGCTGCTCCGCAGCCCCCGGCAGCAGCGCCTCGGCCGGCTGGGTGGGCGGGTGCCCGCCCGGGTTCCGTGAGGAAGCCCTGGGGGTCCCGGAGTTTGGCATGCACTTCCCAGAGAGCGCTCCTCCTGCAGCCGGGCCCGCGGCGGGCGGCCGCCCACGCCTGCCCTCGCCTGCCTGCTGCCTGCCTCTCCGCCTGGCTCTGCTTCCTGCTGGGGCCTGCGGCTGGGCGCGGCATGGCGCCCGCGGCGCGCTAGCCGGTGGGTGGCGTGCACGTCCATGCATATATACCTTGGGTCCGCGCTTGTGGTCATAGGACAGTTGGTCGAGGTTTTCATAGTTCCTTTTTTTACTCTGATGGATAATGTGCACAGAGAAAATACGCAGACACAGAAGATTATCAACGGTCAGAAATGACGGAGCCAAGCATTCACACCGCCTCCTCGGCACCACTGCTCGCGGCCGCACCTGGAGCTCGCAAACACCGAGGCCCGGGGCGGGGCGGGGCGCGGGCGGGGCGGGGCGGGGCTCCGGCCTCGGAGCTCTGCTCTTGGGGGCCAGCGTCTCGGGAGAGAGGGGGCTCTGTCCGCGCCCACCCTCGGGGTCCCGCCTGCCGCCCCCAGCCCTGCCATGCACCTGCCGTGTGACCCCGCCCACCCCAGTCCTGCCTGTGGCCCAGCAGCCCCCAGCCCTGCTCCCAGCTCCCTCCCCACCTCCCGTCCTCCCACCTGCCTGGCTGAGGCCCAGGGCTTCCCTCCTCACTACCAGGAGGCCCACGTGTGTGTGTGTGTGCGTGCGTGTGCCTGCAGGGGGCTGTGTGCGCACCAGCTGATGACAGAGGAACACGTGTGTGTGGCAGCAGAGCCGCAGGGGCAGGTGCTGCGAGCAGCACCCGGGGGCCCGTGTGTGTCCGAGTGTGAGCCCACGGGCGGCCCGAGTCTGTGGCGGGGGGCGGAGCGTGATGAGAGCCTGCAGGGCGTGTCAGGCGTGCGCTTGTGTGTGTGAGCAGGGCCCGGGCGCACACGTGGCACGGAGTGTGTGTGCGTGCTGAGGAGGTGACCTGCCTGTCAGGTGCTGGGGGCGTGGCTCTGTCTCAGGGTGGGCGGGGCCCCATGCTCCCAGTCAGCCCTCCATCCCCGACTCCCCCATGACAGGTCCCCAGGCACCCCTGGGTCTGCCTCGCCGCCCCCCAGGCCCCTACTCCCTCCCTCCCGGGTCCTGAGCGCCCTGGCGGCCCAGATGGTTGCTAACTTGGAGGAAGCTTTGGCTTCACAGACAGATGGAGCTCCCCAGCCCCTCTGGGCCCCCCAGTCGGGGCCTCCCTCCCTCTCTGCACACCCTGGACGCTGGGGCTGGGAGGTGGTCTGGGTCCCCTCTGACTGGCGAGGAAGGCAGTGGGGGTCGCTGGGACCCCCCGCCCTCAGGGAATCCTGGCTCAGTCCATAGCAGCACAGGGTGGAGCTGGGCCGGGGTGGGGAGGGGGCTCTGTGTCCAGGAGCCAGGGTCTGCCAGGTGTGGGCAGGGGAGGGGTCCAGGCACAGCTGGAGGGCCTGAAGGAGGCCCCCCGGGCAGGAGTGGCGGAGGCCTGGGTGGGCCTCGGTGTGGCGGGGCTCCAGGAGGAGCAGGTGGAACAGGCCTGGGGGGCCCGCGGGGGTGGCTGCCACCCGAAGAAGCCCCCAGGGCGGGGCGGGGCGGGGCGGGGCGGGGCGGGGGGGGGTGTTTGCGGAGCTCCAGGTGGTCCGGCCCTGGCCCCGCAGGGACTGACACGAAGGAGATTCGACTAATGGCAAAGCGAGTGAAATGAGCCGAGGACAGGCCGGGGCGGGCGCCCGCCGGGGCGGGGCTGCCGGCCAGCACGATGGAGAGAGAGTCACACGGAGCCACAGACAGCAGCGCGGACCCGCGCCCCGGCCGCGCGCGCCGCCCACCTTGGACTCGCGCTCCTCCAGCAGCGTCTCCAGGCGCTTCTGCGCCGCGCGGCCCTCGTGGTCGTCGCTCACCAGCAGGATCACGTGGCTCCAGCTGTACACCCGCATCATCTCGAACCACACGCTGGACTGGTGCGAGTAGGGCGGCACCGTGCGCAGGAAGCTCAGGTGGATGCTCTGCGGGGGGCGGGGCGTGAGGGCCGGCCCGCCCGCCCCGCCCCGCGCCCCGGCGCCAGGCCACGCCCACGGAGGCGGGGCTCAGGACATGCCCAGCGGCTGTCAGTCATGGGTGTTTTGGGGAGTCTTCACTCTTTCAAGTCCCGTCCACCCCCTCCTGGGGTCACCGCTGGCTGGCCCTGCCCGCGTCTCAGCGTCAGCTTCCAGGGAAAGCCAGGGGCCGCCCGCAGGACCCGCGTCTCTGGGAGCCCGGGGAAGCCCTGTAGAGTGAGCCCGGGACTGCCACTTTGTGCCTGGGGCTGTGCCCTGTCCCTGGGAGCCTCTGGGGCCCCGGGAGCCTGTGCCTGGCCCTGCCTCGGGTCTGCGGGTGTGTTGGGCACGGGGGCCCTGGCCCTGCCTCGGGTCTGGGGGTGTGCTGGGCACGGGGACCCTGGCCCTGGCCCTGCCTTGGGTCTGTGGGTGTGCTGGGCACAGGGACCCTGGCCCTGCCTTGGGTCTGCGGGTGTGTTGGGCACGGGGACCCTGGCACTGCCTTGGGTCTGCGGGTGTGCTGGGCACAGGGACCCTGGCACTGCCTTGGGTCTGCGGGTGTGCTGGGCACAGGGGCCCTGGCCCTGCCTCGGGTCTGGGGTGTGTTGGGCACAGGGGCCCTGGCCCTGCCTTGGGTCTGCGGGTGTGTTGGGCACGGGGACCCTGGTCCTGGCCCTGCCTCGGGTCTGCGGGTGTGCTGGGCACGGGGACCCTGGTCCTGGCCCTGCCTCGGGTCTGCGGGTGTGCTGGGCACAGGGACCCTGGCCCTGCCTCGGGTCTGGGGTGTGTTGGGCACAGGGGCCCTGGCCCTGCCTTGGGTCTGCGGGTGTGTTGGGCACGGGGACCCTGTTCCTGGCCCTGCCTTGGGTCTGCGGGTGTGCTGGGCACGGGGACCCTGGTCCTGGCCCTGCCTCGGGTCTGCGGGTGTGCTGGGCACGGGGACCCTGGTCCTGGCCCTGCCTCGGGTCTGCGGGTATGCTGGGCACAGGGACCCTGGCACTGCCTCGGGTCTGCGGGTGTGTTGGGCACAGGGACCCTGGCACTGCCTTGGGTCTGCGGGTGTGTTGGGCACAGGGGCCCTGGCACTGCCTTGGGTCTGCGGGTGTGTTGGGCACAGGGACCCTGGCACTGCCTTGGGTCTGCGGGTGTGTTGGGCACAGGGGCCCTGGCCCTGCCTTGGGTCTGCGGGTGTGCTGGGCACGGGGACCCTGGCCCTGCCTCGGGTCTGCGGGTGTGTTGGGCACAGGGACCCTGGCCCTGGCCCTGCCTTGGGTCTGGGGGTGTGTTGGGCACGGGGACCCTGGCCCTGCCTCGGGTCTGCGGGTGTGTTGGGCACGGGGACCCTGGCCCTGCCTCGGGTCTGCGGGTGTGTTGGGCACGGGGACCCTGGCCCTGCCTCGGGTCTGCGGGTGTGTTGGGCACGGGGACCCTGGCCCTGCCTCGGGTCTGCGGGTGTGCTGGGCACGGGGACCCTGGCCCTGCCTCGGGTCTGCGGGTGTGCTGGGCACAGGGGCCCTGGCCCTGACCCTGCCGTTGGCCTCATGGGGACCCTGGAGTTGCCGCTCTGCCTTCCCTCAAGAACAGCCTTGTCTCCTTTCAGGAGGACTCAGGGCCCAGGAGGGGCACACGGGGCCCAGGACTGTGTCCGCTTTGTCTGGCTGAGGCCTCGGGCGCCTGGGAGGAGGGTTGGATGTCCCTGTCTCCCGCCCCGGGGGCCCTGCTGGAGGACCCCACTAGCCCAGGCAGCCTGGCCCCCTCCGCCTCCACCCCTCCCCCGCGGCAGCCTGAGGCTGCCTGAGGCAGGTGCACCTGGGGGTGAGCTCAGGCGGGGTCTGTGGCCCTGCCGTGAGTGCAGCCCTCGCAGTCCCTGGGGGCTGCCATGTGCCCCAGTCATGGGCAGACTGAGGCTGTGGGAGTGAGTGCGTGCAACTGCAGTGTGCAGGTGACCACACGTGTGTGACAGCGTGTGGGCTGTGAGAGCACACACGTGTGCATGTGAATTCTGTGAGAGGCAGGAGGGAGTGTGTGGTTGTGAGTATGCACATGTGTGTGCAGGAGCATGGGTGACTTGTGTGCACATCTGGGAGACTGCGAGAGTGTGAGTGTGTGTGTGGCCGTGTGTGACTGTGAGTGTGTGTGTGAATGAGTATAGGTGTGTGTGTGACCATGGAGTGTGAATGTGAGTGTGTGACTGTGGCTGTGAGTGTGTGTGGCTGTGTGTGTGACTGTGTGTCTCTGTATGTGTGTGAGACTGTGTGTGACTCTATGTATGTGTGAATGTGAATGAGTGTGAGTATTGTGTGTGGTTGTGTGTGTAACTATGTGACTGTGAGTGTGAATGTGTGTGCCTATGTGTGTGAGGCTGTGTATGTGTGTGACTGTATGTGTGAATGTGAATGAGTGTGGGTGTTGTGTGTGTGAGTGTGAATGTGTGTGTGTGAATGTGTGTGAGGCTGTGTGTGTATGTGGCTGTGTGTGACTGTACGTGTGAATGTTAATGAGTGTGGCTGTTGTGTGTGTGAGGCTGTGTATGTGTGTGACTGTATGTGTAAATGTGAATGAGTGTGGGTGTTGTGTGTGGGTGAGTGTGAGTGTGTGTGAGTGTGAATGTGACTGTGAGTGTGACTGAGTGTGAAAGTGTGTGATTGTGTGTGACTGTATGTGTGAATGTGAATGAGTGTGGGTGTTGTGTGTGTGAGTGTGTGTGAGTGTGACTGTGTGTGACTGTGAGTGTGAATGTGTGTGAATGTGAATGAGTGTGGGTGTTGTGTGTGTGAGTGTGACTGTGTGTGTGGCTGTGTGAGTGTGACTGTGTGTGTGACTGTGAGTGTGAATGTGTGTGCACCACCATGCTGCTCCTTGAGTCCTGGCCGGGCGGGGTCACTGGAGCTGAGCTCCCCGATGGACAGCTGCAGCTCCGGGGCCGGCGGTCAGGCTTACCTTGTCGGAGTAGATGGACATGCGAGTGGTCAGTCCCAGCACAGGGATTCGGTAGAAGCCAGCTGTGTATGAGACGGGGGTGGGGGTGAAGTGGTCGTTGGGGGTAGGCGGGTGGCTAACCAGGATGGCGTAGACCTGTGGACACGGGGGCGGGAGGACACGGTCAGCTTGGTAGGCTAGGCCCTGCCCCGGAGCCGGAGACCTGGAGCCGCAGGGGCGGAACCCAGCTGAGCACAGCTGCAGACACACTCACAGCACAGCCAGGAGAGCCTGGCCGTCCCCATTCCCTGACCAGTCCTGCGGCAGAGATGGAGGCGGCCGAGGAGGTGCCCAGGGAGATGAAGCTCCCGCCAGCCCCTCCTGTCCCTCCTGCTGCTGACAGGGCCCTGGACGGCCACCCTGAGGCAGGTGTAAGACCTCCCAGAGAGAGGGGCTGGCCTGTGATGTCCCTTCCTGTGCAGGGGGGCCCCTGGGGGGTAATGGGGAGAATGGCTGGCTTGGCACCACCATCTAGGCCACCGCCATCCCCCTCCCTGGTCAAGGAGGGCGCCGGCCACCCCTGGAGACAGGGCAGGCAGCCCTGAGGGAGGCCAGCACTGCCCAGAGCCCTGCATCGGGGAGCTGCGTGCCGGCCTGAGGCAGGGGTTGGGGAGGGCCTGGGGGCAGCCTGGCCTTCTGAGCCTCCCCCATGGCAGGGGCTCTGCTTCCTGGAGCGGGTGCTTCCTGCTCCCCTGCAGCCCCTCTCCAGGCAGAGGGGCCGCCTAAGGGACCTGCACGTCCAGCTCTGCCTTTGCCCTCGTCGTGGGTCCCCCTGCTTCTGCAACAAGGGGAGGTGTGCAGGAGGCTGGAGCTGGACGTCTGCAGTGCCCGGCCACGGGGCAGGTCTGAGAGGGTGGGCTCCCGCACTGGCCGTCCTGAGGGCCAGAGCGATGAGTGAGTCGGGTCCCACCTGGACCCCCAGACAGAAGGCATGACTGGGCCATTGGCCCCAGAGGCCCATGATGCTCCGGGCTGGGGCGTGGGGATGGGCGTGCAGGGGAGTCCATCGATAGATATAGTTCATTCATTCGAGAGACAGAGACAAAAAGAAGCAGAGCTCTTTTAACCCCTGGTTCACTCCCCAAATGCCAGGAACAGCCGGGGCTGGGCCAAGCCAAAGGTAGGAGCCAGGAGCTCCATCCGGGTCTCCCACCTGGGTGGCAGGGGCCGGAGCACTTGTGCCCAGGGAGCCGGAGAGGGATGAAAGCCAGGACCTCTGACGCACTGGCACCAGCCAGCGCCTTCTCTGGCGTCTCCTGGCTGGGCCACGCATCTGCCCCAGGAGCCGCGTGTCTGGGTTTCTGAGGGAAAAGGTCTCCCTGCCCCAGCTCACACCGGCCGTCGCCACCCAGGGCCGCTCAGCAGAGGGCCACGGGTCAGCGCCTGTGCGAGCGCGCGTGCGCGTGCGTGTGCACGGCCAGGCAGGGGCTCAGCAGCGCGTATGGGTGCACGGCTGGGTCTGGGCCCGCCGAGCAGTGTGCACGCGTGTGTGCCGGTGTCACGTGTTCTGTGCGTGCGTGTGAGCGCGCGTGTCTGCCCCGCCTCTTACATAAAAGGCTGCTGTGCAGCTGGGGGCGGACAGCTCCCGCAGCCGGGACGCGTCCTCCCCCGCAGCTCACACGGCGCCCGCACTTGTCACATGCGCAGCCCTGCTCCCGCTCCCGCCCCTGCCGGCACCCCGCTTCCACGCCTGGGCCGTTTCCTGACAGCCAGACAATGGGGCGGGGGAAGGGAGGGAGGCTCCGGGAGCAGAAGTCAAGATGGCCCCGGGCCCCACCCTGCTTAAACCCGCAGCAGCGCCTGGGGTTGGAGTAGCGCGCCTGCCCCTGTGCGGGGCGCGCGTCCCTTGCCGGCACAAACCTCGCACGCCGGCGCGGGGGAGCCCCAGGCCCCTTCTGCGGGCCGGCCGTGGGGGCAGCGGGCACGGGGAAGGGGGTCTCTCCGGAACGGGGCGGGGCGGGGCGGCGGGCACCTGGCTGGAGATGAGGTCCTCGCACACCGACAGGGCCATCTGGATGGCGTTGGGCTTGTGCGTGACCGACGTGGCGTTGAGCTGGATCTTCCAGGAGCCGTGGCGCTTGTTGGCCTGGCTCACGGCCTCGCGGAACATCTGCTCGTGCTTCCGCGTGCTCAGCACCGCGCCGATGTTGACGATCTTGGGGTCGCAGGCGGCGCGGGCGAAGGAGCAGGAGAAGAGCAGGGCGAGCGTCAGCAGATGCATGGTGCTCATGGGCTCCGGCCGCGGCGGGCCTGGCTCGGGGCAGCGCCGACGCGGGGCCCGCGGGGCATCCCCGGCGGGCTGGGGGCGCCGCGTCTCCCCGCCCCGAGCCGCGGTGCGGAGCGCGCCGGCGCTGTCCGCGGTGCTGAAGCGGCTCCGCGGCGGCTCCCCGCGCCCCGCGCGCAGAGGACTCGCCGGTCCCGGTCCCGACGCTGCGGCGACTGCGGCAGCAGCGGAGCCCGGAGCCCGCACCAGGTCTCTGCGTCTCTCGCCGCCCCCGCTTCCCAACGCGGAGCGGAGCGTGCGCTTGCGTTCCCGTGCGCGCGCGAGTGCGTGTGCGCGCCCGCTGCGGGGTGGGGGGTCCCCAGCCGACCGGCGCCGACTCGCGCGGGCTGCGTCGAGAGGTGAGGGGCCTGTGCCACCGCGGGCAGCCTGCACCCCTTCGCGTTTTTTGCGGGGCCAGGCTGTCCCGCCGGCTTGTGCGCGTGCACGAGTGCTATTTCGGGGCGGCTGGTGCAGCCCCAGGCCGTCTGTTCCGAGGAACCCTAAGCCGTGCCCGCTGGGGAGGGAGACGGGCTTCCATCCTCACAGGGAGCAGAAAGGGGACAGGGACCCCAATCCCCTGGACCACGTGACTCGGATCCCCAGGTCAAGAGCAAGAAGGGTGCCGTGCTGCCCCCACGTGCTGAGCCCCATTTCCCAGGAGAGGTTGGGGTTCTGGTCCCCAACTGTGGGGCTGAGGCCGCACATCAGGCGCCCCTCCCTCTCGCGCGCTCCTCGCCCTGGGGGTCCTCGCCAGCCGGATCCTTTGTCCTCTCCACGCATCCCTCTGCCTAACTCCGCCCCTTGCCAGTGACGTCACGGTTTCCAGTAGCAACCGAGGATTCTGCAGTCCGCATGGCCAAAGCCCCCAGTGGGCAGAAAGTGGGATCCTCCCGGCACCTAAGCGCTGGCCTCAGCGGTGCAGCATCGGGGTCCCATGCCTCACGCCCGCTGCGTCTTCACGCACGCTGTGGGGCCCCCTGAGCCAAGAGGAGAGCCAGAGGCTGTGGGGGTGCGGGGGCTGCCCGGCTCCCGCTCCCCGCCCTGGCTATTAGAGCAGGGGCCAGCGCTTGGGCTCGGGAGCCCCCTGGTTCTGCGGCCCAGGAACGCAGCAGGGCGGACACTGGCGCGGGGCCAGGGCATGGCCCCCGCTGGCCTGGGTCTGGGGGCTCGGCGCCGTGGCAGTGCGGGGAGGAGGGGGCTCAGCGAGGCGGCTGGCTTCAGAAGCCGGGTTCCCGGTGCCGTGGGCGCCGCGCAGCCGCCGCGCAGCCCTGGTCAGGGCCAGGCTCCATCTAGGGCTTCTGTCCCCAGGGCCGTGTGGGGGCTTCCCGGGGCCCTGTTCTTTGCTTTTCCTGGGGGCAGCGCGGCGAGGCCCTCAGGGCCTGGGCTGCCTGTCCGGCTGCTGCGGCCCGGCATGGGCTGGGCCTGGGCCCTCTGAGTCCAGCTGCGACCTGGGGTGCTGCCCGGCGCCCTCTACCGCCCCCTGCCGCCCATCTCCTGGGGTTTCCCCTCTGCTGAGACCCGCGGGCAGGGGACTGCCGCCGGCTTGCGGCTGCTCCACTCCAACTCCGAGGTCCTGGAAGGGGCTGTCGATCACAGGCATAGTCCCTCCTTGGCCTCAGTGGATTGGCCAAGAGGTTTTCATATGACCCAAGTAGACCAATCAGGATTATTGCCTGGAATTTTGGGCAGATCAGGCCCTGGGATTGGACTTGGCTGCACATCCCAAGTGCAGGGGTCTGGGAGTGGGGCTCAGGGCCACCTGTGGACACTTTGATCAGGAGGAGGAGCTGACGGGCAGGGAAGAAGGGACAGGTGCGTGGCTGACCAAGTGGGCAGAGGTCAGGCCCTGTCTGGGAGGTGGGGGGGGGGGATGGGGCTGACCCTCGCAGGCCTGGCCACAGGCAAATAAATGGTCCCTCACTGGGGCTAAAGGACCCTCACAGAGAACAAGCCCAGACACTGAGGAGGCGACCTTGCTACCCCCGCCTGACTCCCCCTGTGCCCCCTCCAGGCTGGCTCCTGCGTGCCCCCACTGTGGGCCTGCACCTCCCAGCTCTGCCTGCGTGCTGGCCCTGCAAGCACTGGGGTGCAGCTCTGGAGAGCTGTGGGAAAGCAAGGCCCTGGCCCGCGAACAGCACAGAACCGCCTGAGGCTCTCACTTTCTGAACAGCAGGAAATGGAGGAGCCAGGACGGGGGGGGGGGGGGGGGCTGTCCTCGGCCGCCAGGCTCTCCAGGGCGCACTGCAAAGTGGCTACCGCCAGGGTGAGGCCCGGGAAGAACGCCCCTCCCCTGGGGACACCGGCCAGCGCCTGGACACGAGGACACTCAGGTGGCCCCGGGAGATGCCAGTGTGGAGAGGAAGTCCACGCCGAGGGCCACAGGAGCCCAGCACCTGGGAAGTGGCCAGCATCCGGCACGGCCGCAGCCGCATGAGGTGCTGAGCCTGAACCTGCCTGTCACCTGCTCCCCAGTCCCCGCCCCCAGGGAACCAGGGGTCTGGCAAAGATAACTCGGAGCTGACAGCAAGTGGCCAATCAGTGAGAGGAAAAGTCGGACTCCACGAGACTGAACACTGGGGACAGGCGCCTGGGGCGCAGTTACCCGGGACACCGGCACCCCCCAGCCCGGTGCCGGCTCGCGTCCCGGCGCTCCGGTTCTGACGGTTTCCTGCAGCGTGTCTGGGAAGGCAGCAGAGGACGGCCCCACGGTCCAGGGGTCCCTGCGCCCACGTGCAGGCTCCCGCTGCTGCCGGCATCTGCGGGGCGGAGCACACGGACGTGCTCTCTCTGCCTTTCAAATAAATAAACAGTAAATCTTAAAAAAAAAAATTTCCCTCCTTCTCTGTTTTTCTGCCTTTCACATAACATACATCTCTTTAAAAAGAATCTCTCGCACCTGCTGGTTCTCTCCCCAGATGGCCCCAACAGTCAGGGCTGGGTCAGGCTGGGTGCAGGAGCCAGGAGCTTCATTGGGTCTCCCACACGGGTGCAGGGCCCCGAGGACCTGGGCCATCCTCCACTGCTCTCCCAGGGGCATTAGCAGGGAGCCGGATGGGAAGTGCAGCAGCCGAGGCTGGAACCGGCGCCCAGGTGGTTTGGTGGTGCTGCGGGTGGCGGTTTCCCCGCCCCCTGCCCCTTTTTGCACCAAGGCTGCACTGTCGTGGTCACTGCCGCTTTTTCTCCGCTGGCGTCAGTCATCCAACAGTGTCCGCACTCACACACACACCTTAGGATCAACCTGTCAATCTTCGCCACGACCGACAGGGGGCGCGCTGCTCGCATAGACCGGTTACCGAGAGCCAGCCCCCTGCTCCTCGGGGTTTCAATGGCCATCACCTTCTGTTTCCGGTTCTCCAGTGTTTTCGCCTTACCCACGCACCTGTGGTTTTCTCGGCTGTATCTTCAGGTCGTCCACTGTCACGTGCAGGAATGAGATGGGTTTTCGAGGACCGAGCACGCCGCTCCCTCAGCGTTTCCCACAGATTGGGCCGTGCACTCGCGAAGGACCTTCCTCGGTGCCGGCCCGCTGAAGGACACGGAACTGCATCTGAACGCCTGGCCCCTGCGTGGATCGGAGCCAGGACCCCCATCGGGTCTCCCACGCGGGCCACAGGGGTCATCACTTGGGCTGACCTCCAATGCCTCCCCCTGCCCATCAGATGGGAGCTGGATCAGAAGTGGAGTGGACAGGACTCGAACCCGCGCTCAAGTGGGACCGGCATTGTGCGCAGCCACAGCACAGGACCCCATGTAGGTTTTTTGTTTTTTTTTTTTTAACATTTATTTATTTATTTGAAAGGCAGAGTTACAGAGAGGCAGAGGCAGAGAGAATCGCTCACTCCCCAGATGGCCATAATGGCTGGAGCTGCACCGATCCGAAGCCAGGAGCCAGGAGCTTCCTCCAGGTCTCCCACACGGGTGCAGGGCACAAGGACCTGGGCATCCTCCACTGCTTTCCCAGGCCATCAGATGGGAAGTGGAGCAGCCGGGACTTGAACCAGCGCCCATATGGGATGCCAGCACTGCAGGCAGGGCTTTACCCACTAAGCCACAACGCCAGCCCCCCACACAGGTTTTTTAAAAATATACTTAAGGATTTATGTATTTGAAGTGCAGTGAGAGAGGGAGAGAGATCCTACATCCACTGGTTCACTCCCCAAATACCCGCGAGAGCAGGGCTGGGCAGGAGCTGCCCCGGGTCTCCCACGCGGGTGCAGGCCCAAGCACTTGGTCATTTTCCACTGCTTTCCCAGGCCACAGCAGAGCTGGACCGGTAGCGCAGGGGCCAGAATCTGACCCCAGTGCCAGGTTCTCCCACGCAGGATGGACCCGTGCCACGCTTGGGTCACACACTTTGTGGCCTCGCGTTAGGCGGTCCCAGCACTGTTCTGGGAAGAGACCCCCAGACAGCAACCTGGAGGCCGCGGAGCCGGGACACCGGGCGCCCCCGAAGCAGCCCCCGTCCCTGGCGTCGGACAGTGCTTTGACCCCTGGGCCGTCAGTCACCGCTACCCCGCCCCCAGGTCTGCCTGGGCCTCGCTGACCCTGGGCGCCCTTGGACCTGGAGCGTTTCCAACAAGCCCCTTCTGCCGTCTTCCCCGACCCGAGCGCGGCCGCCCCGGTCCCCACCGTGGACCCCACGGGCAGCACCGCCGGCAGGACACAGGGGCGTCGCGGGGAGCCCGCTCTTGCCGACCGCAGGAGGGTCCCGGCTACTCCCGCCGCCCTGCATGACCCTTGGGTGGGGACTGGGCCTCCGCGGCCGGGCCCGGCTCCCCGGAGGTGTCTCGAGGCGTGTGCGTGGAGCCGCCACGGGCTGGGCCGCCCCGAGTGTGTCCTTCCCCCGTCTCCCCGGCGCGGCCTCTCCCTCCCTCGGCCACAGGACGTGGAGCCCAGGGACGCGGCCCCGCCCGGGGTGGCCCAGGTCACCGCCCTCGCACGCCGCGGGGCACAACCGCTCGTGACCACAAACGTCGCCCTCGTGCCGCCCCTCGTGACCGCGGGCAGCCCCAGGAGACGGACAGCTGGGCTCTGCTTCCGCAGGCGCGCCGGGCCCAGGGGCCGCAGGGGCCGCCTTGGGCGTGGGCCGGGGGCCGGGCGCTCGCGGCCGAGGCCGGAGCTCTCCGGGGGCCCCGTGGGAGCAGCGGCCCGTCGGGCTCCCGCCCAGCGCTCGGCCGGGACCCGGGACCACCCGGCGGGTCAACAGCCCCGGGGGCTCCCGCACTCGCACGGCGGACACCGCCAGCGCCAGCAGCTCGCGGGAGCGCTGGGGCCGCGGCGGGGGCGGGGGCGCGGGGCAGGGGTCTCTGACTCGGACCCTGCGTGCCCCCAGACGCGCCCGAACGAGCCCGCGGGACACCAGGCGGGCAGGAAGCGCCGCGAGCCGACCGGAAGCGCACGGCCGCTGTCTGCGCAGGCGCGTGCGCGCGAAGCGGACGTGACGTTGGCGCGCAGGCGCAGTGAGGGGAGGCGGGCGCCCCGGGGCGCGTCGGGGAAGGGGCTTCAGGTCCCTGTCGCCCCCGTGGGAGGCCGGGAGGGAGCTCCGGCCCCTGGCTGCGGCCTGGGACCTCGCCTTTCAAATCACATGAAAGTAAACGCGCACTTAGGTAAAAAGTCTTCCACACGACGTCCTCGGGAGAACCCGGCCGCGGGGACCCGAGCCCAGTGCTGCGGCCCGAGCGGACCGTCCCGGACGCCGGGGCCTCCCCGGCCCCCGGCCCCTGCCCCCGACCCCGGCCCCCCGGCTTCGGCCCCCTGCCCCGGCCTCGGCCCCCTGCCCCTGACCCCGACCCCCTGCCCCCGACCCCGACCCGCGGCCCCCTGCCCCTGCTTCTGCCCCCGGCCTCCGACCCCGACCCCCTGCCCGCGGCCCCGGCCCCCGGCCCCCTGGCCCCTGCCCTGGCCCCGGCCCCGGCCCGCACGTGACGAGGCAGCCCCCCCCCCGACCCGACACGGGGTCTCGGTCACCCACGTCCTCGCCCAACAGTGACGGCGAAGAGGTTTTAGTAGAAAAAAACAACAACCCGGCGTCTCCTCGACAAGACCGGAGAACACTTAGGGAGGCGGTGCCCGCGGAACCTGCCGCGCTGGGCTCGGGAGCCCCCCACTTCTCCCCTCCCCCTCCCCCCCCCGCCACCCCCCCAGGACCCACTGCAGCCGCCCCGCCCCGGGCGTCGCCCAGGCCCTGGGTGCCTGTCGCTCCTTGGCGGGGGGGGGGGGCTTCAGCCGGGCTTCGGCCAGGACAGCACAGGACGCGGTTCGCGGACTGCCCCCCCCCCCCCAGGACTGGGAGCAGCGGGGGAAGACGGGCGAACACAGCAGCAGTGAGCGAGGAGCCGACCCCGCGGCTGCAGCTCCAGTGAGACCGGACACGGCGTCCCGGAGACGCGAGCAGCTCTCAGATGCGCGGGGGTCGCCAGGGCGAGGGTCTGGGGGAAGGTGACCTGCCCAGCACCCACCGGGATCCCGGCATCCGAGGCCCCCACTTCCTGCTAATACTGTGCCCCTGCGTCCCCAGCAGGTGGTCACTCAGTGCCTGGCTGTGCCCCCCCAGCAGGTGGTCACTCAGTCCGTGGCTGTGCCCCCCCCGGCGGCAGGAGGTCACTCAGTGCCTGGCTGTGCCCCCCCAGCAGGTGGTCACTCAGTCCGTGGCTGTGCCCCCCCCGGCGGCAGGTGGTCACTCAGTGCCTGGCTGTGCCCCCCCATAGCAGGTGGTCAGGTGCCTGGCTGTGCCCCCCCAGCAGGTGGTCACTCAGTGCCTGGCTGTGCCCCCCCAGCAGGTGGTCACTCAGGCACGTGGGTCCCTGCCACCCGCCTGGGAAGTGGGAGAACCGGTGGGTTTCCCAGCTCTCGGTCATCTGGGGGAGGGGGGAACCAGCGGGTGGAAGGCTCTGCTCAAGTAAAGGAAACAGATAACCGACAGACCTCCAAACAGAAAAAGCCAGGTTCTGCTGGTAAATTCTACCTAGCGTTTAAGAACGGACACCAGTCTTTCTCCACTTCTTCCCAAAAATTCAAGAAAAACACTTTGACATCCATTCAGAGGCCAGGGCCAGCCTGATACAAACACCACGAGGAGGCCACAGATATGGTGGGCGCGGCAGGCAGAGGGCCGAGCTGCGGCTTGGGCGCCAGCACCCCACAGCGGACAGAGCCTGCTGGCGCCCCGGCTGCTCCACTTCCAGTCCAGCTCTCTGCTGTGGCCTGGGAGAGCAGTGCAGGACGGGGATGGCCCAAGTGCCTGGGAGACCCGGATGGAGCTCCAGGCTCCTGGCTGTAGCCTGGCCCAGCCCCCCCATTGTGGCCATCTGGGGAGTGAACCAGTGGACGGACACTCGCTCGCTCTCCTCTGCCTTTCACCTTATATATTTTTAAATTGTCAACAAAATACAGACTGAATCCAACAGTGCACTGAACGTGTTAAACACTGGGGCCCAGGGACAGGCCCTGGGGAGGCTGCCAGGGTGAAGGGGTCCTGAGCACCGGACAAAGCCCCTTCTGCGGCGCCCACACTCGCGGTCGGGAGCGAGGGGACGGCCCCGTGGGAGCAGAGGGCTGCAGGACCACAGCCAGTGACAGATTCCTCTCCTTTGTAAAGGTTGCTTATTTATCTGAAAGGCAGAGCGAGAGAGGGAGGGGGGGAGGGAGAGAGGGAGAGATCGAGGGAGGGGGGAGAGAGGGAGAGGGAGAGAGCAAGAGAGGGAGAGAGCGAGGGAGAGCGAGAGAGGGGGAGCGAGCGTGTCCTACATCCACCAGTTCACTCCCCCATCCCTGTGAAAGTCAGGGCTGGGCCAGGCTGAAGCTGGGAGCTCAGAACTCAGTCCAGGTCTGGGATGCGGGAGACGGGAACCCGAGCCGCCCCCTGCTGCCCCGCTTGCCAAGGCAGGGACCCCCCCACAGCCGGCAGCTTTGAGGCCTGAGGGGACCGAGCAGGTGGTCATGAGGAGCCCCCTACATCTCGAGTCGGGAGGGGGCGCCTGTCCCCGCGTGGTACCCGGATGTGGACTGGGGGTGGCCGGGCGGTGGTCCCAGAGGGACTGGGGCCCAGCCCCCAGGGTTCTTTTCTGCCAGGACCTCAGCCCTGGGAGCTGGCAGGTGTCCCGCGGTGGGGGGAGCTGGCCACAGGTGCGGGGCTGGCTCCCTGGGCGCCGGGCCAGGGTCACAGGCAACCTTCCCCATGGAGTCTGCCCATGGGCGGTGAAGGCTGCGTGGGCAGGGTGGCCACAGCTGGCCCTCCGCTCCCACACGGAGCCCCTGACTGCTGCCCAGAAGGGACGTGGACAGGACAGGAAGTGCCCCTGCCCTGGAGTGCCCCACGGGCACCCCAGTGTGCCAGGTCCCCAGGGCCCTGCGTGTGGCTGGGGACCCAGCTGGCCTGGCTTCTGACCTGTGCGGGGGCTGCTGCCCTGGTGGGGTGCTGGAAGAGTGGCCGTCCCAGGTCGGGAGGGGACAGCTGCTGCCGCCCCCCGCCCCCACGGGGGCGAGCAGACCGCACAGTGGCCTGGAGCCGCCCGGGGCCTTTACCGTGGCATGATGGGTGGGTCCCGTTACCATGCAGCTGCCACAGCCGTGGTTTCAGGGCAGGGCGAGGGGCAGAGCCCAGGAGAGCCCAGGGCTGGGGCCCGCACCCCAGAGGCCAGGCCCTCTGCAGCCCTGGCCAGCGCACGGCTGCGTCGGGCGAGCGCCTGGGCCGCTGTTAGTCCAGTTAAAGAGCAGGACAGCAGGCCAGGGAGCAGGCCTGTGCTGGGACGGCCCTCGGGGTCGAGGGGAGGTCCAGCCCGGGGCCCTGCTGCCCGCTCTCAGGACGGGTTTCAAGGGCAGAAGCCCCCGGGGTCCCCTTGGCGGGGTCCAGGGCAGGCGCTGGTGCACCCCGCTGTGCGGGCGCCCGCGCGAGCGTCCCCCAGGGAGCGCGGCGGCTGCCCGCAGCCTTCCCGGCCGACCGAGACCGGAAGCCGGGGCCTGCGCGCGTCACGTGACCCGCGCCGCAAACATGGGTGCCGGGTGCTGCCCGCCGTGGGCCCCGCTCGTGCTGCTGGCGCTGGGGCTGCTCGGCCGGCCGGCGGCGGGTGAGTGTGGGCGGCGCCCCCCGCCCCCGGCCCCCGGCCCCCGGCCCCCGGCGGGCGCCCGCGCCTGAGTCCCGCACCCCGCTTCCCGCAGCCCACCGAGCCCCCGACCCCGGCTTCCGCGAGGGCTACTTCGAGCAGCTGCTGGACCACTTCAACTTCGAGAGCTTCGGCAACAAGACGTTCGGCCAGCGCTTCCTGCTGTCGGGTGAGCCGCTCGCCCGCGCCCGCCTCGCCCCGCCTCACCCCGCCTCGCCCCGCACCCGCCGACTCACCCCGCACCCGCCGCCCGGCCCCTCACCCCGCCTCGCCCGCGCCCGCCTCACCCCGCACCCGCCGCCCAGCCCCTCACCCCGCCTCGCCTCGTCCCGCCTCACCCCGCCTCGCCCCGCGCCCGCCTCACCCCGTACCCACCGCCCCTCCCGCCTCACCCCGTACCCACCGCCCCGCCCGCCTCGCCCCGCCTCGCCCCGCCTCGCCCCGCGCCCGCCTCACCACACACCCACCGCCCGGCCCCTCACCCCGCATCCGCCGCCCGGCCCCTCACCCCGCCTTGTCCCGCCTCGTCCCGCCTCACCCCGCCTCGCCCCGCACCCGCCTCACCCCGTACCCACCGCCCCTCCCGCCTCACCCCGTACCCACCGCCCGCCTCGCCCCGCCTCGCCCCGCACCCGCCTCGCCCCGCCTCGCCCCGCGCCCGCCTCACCACGCACCCACCGCCCCGCCCGCCTCGCCCCGCCTCGCCCCGCCTCGCCCCGCGCCCGCCTCACCACGCACCCACCGCCCCGCCCGCCTCGCCCCGCCTCGCCCCCTCCGCAGACAAGTTCTGGCAGCGGGGCCGCGGGCCCATCTTCTTCTACACGGGGAACGAGGGCGACATCTGGGCCTTCGCCAACAACTCGGGCTTCGTGGTGGAGCTGGCGGCCCGGCAGGCGGCCCTGCTGGTCTTCGCGGAGCACGTGGGTCGGGGCCGGGGTCGCGGGCGGGCGAGGGGCGAGGGGCGAGGGGCGAGGGGCGAGGGGCGGCGGGCGGACGGCGGCTCAGCGGCGCCCCCTCGCGGCCCACAGCGGTACTACGGGAAGTCGCTGCCGTTCGGCGCGCGGTCCACGCAGCGCGGGCACACGGAGCTGCTGACCGTGGAGCAGGCGCTGGCCGACTTCGCCAAGCTGCTGCAGGCGCTGCGCCAGGACCTCGGCGCCCAAGATGCGCCCGCCATCGCCTTCGGAGGCAGGTGGGTGCCGGGCTGAGGCCGCAGGAGCCACGAGGCCCCGCCGCTGGGGTCTGCGGGGCACGCCCCCCGCAGGTCGGCCGCTGGTGCTCGGCGCAGGCGACCCCGGGCCTCCCGGCCCCTCGCCCGCACACCCAGGTGTCCTTCGGCCCCCCACGCCGCGCCCTCGGGTCCCCCGCTGCCCACCTGCTCGGGGCGCGTGGACGCGTCAGGCTCTGCCCTGTGGCGTGGGAGGGGGCTGCGGTCGGGGGAGGGCTGATGCCCGGGCGGAGCCGCGGCCACAGCCTGGTGCCCCACGCCCAGCTACGGCGGGATGCTGAGTGCCTACATGCGGATGAAGTACCCCCACCTCGTGGCGGGGGCTCTGGCCGCCAGTGCCCCTGTCCTGGCCGTGGCCGGCCTCGGCGACTCCTCCCAGTTCTTCCGGGCCGTCACGGCGGTGAGTGGGGTGCGGGGCCGCGGGGGGGCCGCGGGGCGGGGCGGGGCAGGGCGGCGGCTGGTGCAACGCGGCCTCCTTGCAGGACTTCGAGGGCCAGGGGCCCCGGTGTGTCCAGGCAGTGCGCGACGCCTTCCGGGAGATCAGGGACTTGTTCCTGCAAGGAGGTGAGGAGGCCGCCCGGCCCGCGCCCGCCCGCCCCTGCCCGCACTGCCCGCCCCCCGCCTGCAGCCACCCCCCACCCCTGCCCGCAGCCTACGCCCGCGTCAGCCGGGACTTCCGCACGTGCCAGCCGCTCTCGGGCGCAAAGGACCTGACGCAGCTGTACGTGTTCGCCCGCAACGCCTTCACGGTGCTGGCCATGATGGACTACCCCTACCCCACCGACTTCATGGGGCCCCTGCCGGCGCACCCGGTCAAGGCAGGCACGGGCCGGGGGCGGGGCCGGGGCCGGGGGCGGGGGCGGGGCCGGGCTACGTGCGACGCTGAGCCCCGTGCTGCGCCCCCAGGTCGGCTGCGAGCGGCTGCTGAGTGAGAACCAGCGGATCGCGGGGCTCCGAGAGCTGGCAGGTGCGCGCCGGGGACCCCGAGGCTGGCGCCGAGCCGGGTGGGGTGGCCTGGGCAGGTGCGCGCCGGGGACCCCGAGGCTGGCGCCGGGCCGGGCGGGGTGGCCCGGGAAAGTGCGCGCCGGGGACCCCGAGGCTGGCGCCGGGCCGGGCGGGCTGTCCGGGGCAGGTGCGCGCCGGGGACCCCGAGGCTGGCGCCGGGCCGGGCGGGGTGGCCGGGGCAGTCGCGGCTCTGCCCCGGGGCCCCGCGCAGACCCCGGGGGCCGGGTCGCTGCCGTCCAGGGCTGGTCTACAACGCCTCGGGCTCGGAGCAGTGCTTCGACATCTACCGGCTGTACCACAGCTGCGCCGACCCCACCGGCTGCGGCACCGGCTCGGACGCCAGGGCCTGGGACTACCAGGTGCGGGGCGGTCGGCCTGGGCTGCGGGGCGAGCGCGGCGCGGCCCCGCCTGACGCCGCCTGCTGCCCGCAGGCCTGCACCGAGATCAACCTGACCTTCGACAGCAACAACGTGACGGACATGTTCCCGGCCCTGCCGTTCACCGAGGCGCAGCGCCGGCGCTACTGCCTGGACACGTGGGGAGTGTGGCCGCGGCCGGACTGGCTCAAGACCAGCTTCTGGGGGGCCGGTGAGGCCGGGGCGGCAGTGGGCGGGGCCCGGGCTCGCACCCCCTTCCGCGGGCCCTCACCGCGCTGGCCACGCCCCTTGCAGACCTCAGAGCTGCCAGCAACATCATCTTCTCCAACGGTGACCTGGACCCCTGGGCGGGGGGCGGAGTGAGTGCCCCTCCCGTGAACCCCCACCTGGACCCCTGGGCGGGGGGGGGCGGAGTGAGCGCCCCTCCCGTGAACCCCCACCTGGACCCCTGGGCGGGGGCGGAGTGAGCGCCCCTCCCGTGAACCCCCACCTGGACCCCTGGGCGGGGGTGGGGGCGGAGTGAGTGCCCCTCCCGTGAACCCCCACCTGGACCCCTGGGCGGGGGCGGAGTGAGCGCCCCTCCCGTGAACCCCCACCTGGGCGCTAGTCCGGCCGCTGGCACTGCCCCCGCGCCCCTGCCCAGTGTCCTCTTGGCTCAGGGGCTCCGCGGTCCCCGTGGGGGTAGGGCGGAGGCGGGGCTTCCGCGCTGATGGGCAGGCGCTCCGCGGCCGCAGGTACGAAGCAACCTGAGCGCCTCGCTCGTCGCCATCACCATCCGCGGAGGAGCGCACCACCTGGACCTCAGGTGCGCGGCGCCCCGCCCGGCGGGGAGGGGAGGGGTCTGCCCCCCCCCCCGCTGAGCCCGCCCTCTGCTGCCCCCCAGAGCGTCGCACGCAGACGACCCCCCGTCCGTGGTGGAGGCCCGCGCGCTGGAGGCCTCCCTCATCCAAGAGTGGCTGCGGGCAGCCAGGCGTGCAGGGCGGTGAGCCTGGCCCCCGCCGCTCGGGGCAGAGGCCGACCCCGCCCGGCCCACGGGGCGGGTCCCGGGCCCGCGTGGGGAGGGGGCGAGGCGCACACCCAATAAAGCGGCCTCCAACCTCAACCCTGAGTTCCTCTGCGGGCTCCTGGGAGGGCAGCTCGGCGTCCCCGGCCCCCTCCCCCCCCCCCCCGCACCCCGCTTGTGCGTCTGAGCTGGCCCGGGCTGCGCGCCCACCTAGGGCGGGGCCCAGAAGGTGCACTTCGCTGGGACCGGCCTGCAGCCCCACTCCATTCTTTAAAACGACCATGTTCTTAAAAAAGATTTATTTGAAAGGCAGAGTTACAGAAAGCGAGGTCCTTCATCCACAACTCATTTCCCAGATCCACAGTCACCAGGGCAGGGCCGGCCGAAGCCGGGAGCTCCGTCCTGGTCTCCCACGTGGGCGGGGCCCGCGCTTTCCCAGGTGCATCGGCGGGAGCTGGGCGCCCACGCGGGGCGACAGCGGCCCGCAGCCCGGTTTCTAAGGTCTCCATTGCTGCCCCAGTTCTGCTCGCTCAGCGCCCACAGGGCTCCTGGCCCCGGGCAGCCCCTCCAAGGTCACACACAGCAGGCGTGGGCAGGTGGAGGGTGTGGTCATCCAAGCCCAGCGGGGAAGAAGGCTTCACTCCCACAGGGCGAGATGCACACCCCACGGTGGGGGCAGGGGAGCGGGGTGCTGCCCACACAGCCACCTGTGGCCGCCCGGCGCAGAGACCCCACACAGGACACGTCACAGAGCAAATCCACCTTTATCTCCACTGGGAAGTCCCTGGGTGGGGGTGCAGGGCGGGCACCCCATCCCACCCCCCTCCTGTGCCCCACAGGGCGGCAGGAGGGTCCCTGAGTCCAAGGCATCTGGGAGAGCCGGGGCTGCCACCCAGGGCTGCCGCCGGCCCCCCCGGCCAAGCTCCGCCGCAGCCCGGGGCACGGGAGCCGAGTGGCCGCAGCAGAAACCCCTGCGAGGGCCGAGCTGCCCCGCGCCGCACCCTGCCGACCTGGGCTCGGGGCCCCCGGAGAAGCAGGGCGAGCAGGCGCTAGGCGGAGGGCCAGATGGGCAGCGGGTGGGCCTCGGTGTTGAACACGTGGGTGTCCAGGCTGAGCAGGCCGTGGTCCTCGGAGAACAGCAGGTACAGGTACTTGAGGGTCTCCCCGAGGAAGAAGCTCTCCATCTTGTCCCTGGGCTGGGGCCGCTGCACGTCCTGGACGTTGTTGATGGACGAATAGCCGCCCGAGGGGACCTGCACAGAGCCACGGCCTCACCCCGCGCCCAGACGGGGCAGCCTCGGGACGCGCGGCCCCTCCCCGGCGGCCCCGCTCACCCGCGTGTGCCGGTTGAAGCTCTGCAGGATCTCCCAGCCCCAGTCCTGGTACTTGGGGTCCCGCGTCAGGCGGTACAGGTAGAACAGGCTCTCCACGGTCTCGGGCCGCAGCAGGTTGTGCCTGTCCGACGGCTGGGGGCACAGCAGAGGCTCAGGGCCCGGCCCGGCCCGGCTGCCGCTGCCCGCCCGCCCGCCCGCCCGCCCGTGGCCAGGCCCACCTTGACCTGCACATCCCGGTAGCCGGGCTTGGGGTGCAGGTTGAAGTGCGCGATCTCGGGGCTCAGCCCCGTCTCCATCTGACGGTTCATCTGGTAGCACGTCTCCATGAGCAGCAGGGCCAGCTCCATGTGGTCGGCGGGCAGGCCGTGGTGGACGCCCAGAGCCAGCGTCCCTGGCAGGAAGCACACCAGGTGGTCCTGGAACCAGAGGCCTCCCTGTCACCAGGCCCAGGCCCCCCGAGGCCACGCTGCCTGCTGGGGGCCCAGACACCCCAGGGACCCTGGCCCGCACTGGCCCGGCACCCGGCACTCACCATCTTGGCGCTGAAGTGGCCGTGGGCGAGCTCGCCGACGAAGGTGAGCTTGCTGGGCTCGGAGCGCCGCAACAGGTGCGTCTTCACGCCCTGGATGGCCCTCAGGTAGTCGTCCAGCAACCTGCGAGGAGCGGCCGTCAGCCCGCGCCCCGGCGCCCAGGCGCCCCGGCCGGGGGCCGGCCCCTCCCCGCAGCCCGCCGGCCGGGAGCGGGCCTCACTGTGTCTCCTTCTTGCCGCCCTGGATCCACTGCTTCAGCAGGTACTCGTAGTAGCTGTCGGCCCGGGCGCCCAGCGTGAACACCCCCAGGTGCGTGAAGAGGCCGCTGTGCGTGTTGATGAACATGGGCACGAGCCCGTCCTTCTTCCCGGACAGGGAGTGGATGTGCCGGCTCACCTCCTCCGCGGCCTCCTGCGGACAGGACAGCTGCTGGACAGCTGCGGGGCTGCGCGCCTCCCCCCACCCCCTGCACGGGGCCCAGGGCCCCACCTCCGGTGAGCACCTGCTCGGCCCCAAGTCCCCGCGCCCTGGGTGCCGGTCACCCACTCCCAAAGCCACGCCAAGCCCCTGAGGCGGGGCCGTCTTCCTCCTCGCGCCCGGGGCAGCAGAGGCCGCCTCGCCGCTCCACAGGAGACGAAAGCCGACTTCATTCCGCAGGACGTCTCCCGCACAGCGCGGCCAGCACGATCCCAGGGCTCCCGACGCTGGCATGAACCTTAGCTTCACGTCCTCCAGTCCTCTGGGAGGCCGAGAGGGCCGACCTGCTGTGCACCCTCCAGGCCCACGGTGGCTGAGGCCGGGCCAGGCCAATGCCAGGAGCCAGGAGCTTCCTCTGGGTCTCCCGCGTGGGTGCGGGGGCCTGAGCCATTGTCCACTACTTTCCCAGGGCGTCAGCAGGGAGCTGGACCAGCAGCGGAGCAGCTGGGACTCGAACTCGTGCTCATGTGGGCTCATGGCGCACACACCCCGCCTGTCCCCCGCTCCTGGCTTCAGCCTGACGCTGGGGAGGGAAGCAGCGCAGGGAAGATCCCCCCCCCCACCACGTAAAAGAGCATTCAAGTGCCCCAGACACAGCAACCCCCCGCGTGCGTGGGCAGAGAGTGGGAAGCACCTCACAGGCAGTGAGAGCCAAGGCCACACCGGGGCGCAGGGACGGCACACGCCCGGCCCAGACGCAGCCCCAGCACTGCGGACTCTGAGCGCTGCCCGCGTCCGTGCGGCCCCTCGGCTCTGGCGCCCAGTGAGGCGCGGACAACCAGGTCGACGCCGGGGCAGAAAGGACCGGCAGAACCGCGGGCGCCGTGCTGCCGCGTGACGAGCGCCGCTCACCCGCTCACCCACACCTGTCCCAGCCACGTCACTTCCCACCCAGCTCCCGCTGACGGCCCCGCAGCCCCAGGGGAGACCCACAGGGAGCTCCTGGCTCCTGAGGGCTGGGAAGTGCGGCAGCAATGGACCCCTCCCCCGTTCTCTCTGCCTCTCAAATCTGAAAAACAGCGATAACCCGGCCTCGGGGCTGGCGCTGCGGCACAGTGGGTGAAGCCACGCCTGCGGCCCCAGCCTCCCACGTGGGCACCTGTTCCAGTCCCGGCTGCTGCACCAGGGCAAGCCGCGGAGGGCGGCCCACGTCCTAGGCGCTGCACCCACGGGGGACACCTGGATGAGGCTCCTGGCTCCGCTGCAGCCAGCTGGGGAGGGAACCAGCGATGGAAGGCCTCTCCCCGTCTCTAATTCTGCTTTTCAAAAAAAATCTTTAAAACTCTCTCTCTCTCTCTCTCTCTGCCTCTCCCTCTCTGACATTCAAGTAAGTACATCTTCAAAAGACCAATCAGCCAACACGAAAGTTAAAACCTCATCAAGAGATGATCACAGTGTCAGGAGGACAGCACACACGTGAGGCTCACACGGCTCACGAGACAGCACACGCCCGGACCCGACCTCAGCCAGACGCACACGGGGACTCCAACGTCCCCCCCAGACCTGACCCGGCCCCCCCCAGACCTGACCCGGCCCCCCCCAGACCTGACCTGGCCCCCCCCCAGACCTGACCTGGCCCCCACACAGACCTGACCTGGCCCCCCACAGACCTGACCTGGCCCCCACACAGACCTGACCTGGCCCCCCACAGACCTGACCTGGCCCCCCACAGACCTGACCTGGCCCCACACAGACCTGACCCGGCCCCCCCCAGACCTGACCCGGCCCCCCCCCAGACCTGACCCGGCCCCCCCCAGACCTGACCCGGCCCCCCCCAGACCTGACCCGGCCCCCACAGACCTGACCTGGCCCCCCCCCAGACCTGACCTGGCCCCCCACACAGACCTGACCTGGCCCCCCCACAGACCTGACCTGGCCCCCCCACAGACCTGACCTGGCCCCCCACAGACCTGACCTGGCCCCCCCACAGACCTGACCTGGCCCCAACACAGACCTGACCTGGCCCCCCACAGACCTGACCTGGCCCCCCACAGACCTGACCTGGCCCCCCCACGCACACACCCAACCTCAGCCACACACTTGCCCTCGACCTCACACCAGCCTGCTCCCCGCTGGAGGGAGGAGGGGCAAGGGCGGGGCAGACATGTTTCCAGACAACAGGAAGACGCCCGGCGTCACGGCCCTGGGGGCGCAGCCCCACGGAGACCTCCCGCCGCCCAGCACCAGACAGCGGTGAGCAGCCCGCACACGGGCCATCCCAGCTCACGCCCCACAGCTGGGCGGGGCGCTGGGCAGAGGAGGGGCCCGAGACGCCACACCCACAGAGCAGCGCGCAGTCCCAGCTTCCTGCCAGCGCATGCCCCGAGTGCTGGCGACCCTGCCACCCTCGAGTGACAGCAGGACGGCGTCCCCACTCCTGCTTCAGCCTGGCCCAGCCCGCGCCGCCGCAGGTATTCACGGAGCGAACCAGCGGGGCAGGCGGGGAGCCCGTCTGTCCCTCCTTCTCTTTGCCTCCCATCGCTCCTCCCCCCACCAGAGATGGATGTATTTATTTGAGAAGCAGAGCAGGGTGGGGGGAGACAGAGATGGGGGGAGAAAGGGGGGGGAGAGAGGGAGGGAGACGGGGGGGAGAGGGGGGGAAGAGAGAGGGGAGAGAGAGAGGGAGAGATGGAGGGGAGACAGAGAGAAACAGAGACAGAGAGATGGAGACAGAGGGAGAGGGAGGGAGGGAGGGAGGGGGGAAGGAGGGAGAAGGGGAGAGAGAGAAGGGGAGAGAGAGAAGGGGGGTGGACAGAGCTTCCAGCCGCTGGTTCACTCCCCCAGATGGCTGCAATGGCTGGAGCTGGGCCAGGCTGGAGCCGGGAGCCAGGAGCTTCCTCCGGGCCTCCCATCGGGTGCAGGGGCCCAAGGACTCGGGCCGCCCCCCACTGCCTTCCCAGGCCACAGCGAAGCTGGACTGGAACCGGCGCCCAGGTGGGACGCCAGTGCTGCGGGCAGTAGCTTTACCTGCGACACCACGGCACCCGCCCCCCTCTCTGCCATTCAACCAAATTTTTAGCATTTCTAAATAGCTACGATGTGGACGTGAGGCGAGTGTCCGCCACGCGACGGCTGAGTGACCCCGACACGGGGAGCCTGCAGCTGACAGCCCGGGGCACAGGCAGAGCGAGGGGCCCCAGTGACGGCTCGGGGCTGGGGGACGGCGCCAGGGTCTGTCTCGTGACGAAGAGGCTGCGGCCCCCCGACGGACGTGCCCTGCCGGGAAAGGGAGCACAGGGGACGGGCCGGGTGCTGGCTGAGCCGCCACCTACGACGGCCGCGGCGCAGGGCGGCGCTGGTCCAAGGGCCTGCTCCGCACTCGGGTGGGCCACGTGGGGAGGGAACCGGGGCACGGAGGGCTCTGTCTGCCTCCCAAGTAAAGAAACCTCACAGCAAACACGCTTAGGACGGGACCGGACCGCGCCAGCAGAGCCTCGCACCTGTGCCGAGCCGCGGCCCGCTCCGGCGGCCGGCCGCCCACCTACCCGGAACGCCTTGATCCCCGTGAGGCGGGAGAGCTCGCGGAACTCCAGCTGGATGCTGGCCACCTCGGCCACCGTGCTGTCGGACGTCCAGCGGGGCGGGCGGGCGACCCCGGTGCCGATGTTCACGTCCGAGTAGGGGACCTTGGAGGGCGTCCTGAAGGCGGGCAGCAGCCGGTGTCCGAAGTCCTCCTGCAGGACGGCACGTGTGGCGGGTGGCCGGCAGCCGGCGCACGCGCTGGGGGCCCGGTGCCGGGGCGGCCTGGGCGCGCACTCACCGCCTTCCTCAGGAAGAGGCCGTCGCCGGACAGGTGGTAGGCGCTCAGCAGCCCCCCCAGCACGCGGATGGTGCTCTCGAACAGGTTCACCTCCACGTCCTTCTCGAAGTGCAGCTTCTGCGACACCCAGTTCCTGGCCTCCTGGAACTCTGCGACAGGGACAGCAAGGGCTGCAGGAGGGACCGGCGCCCCGGAAACGCGGCGGGCGCGGGGCCGGGGCGCACAGCCACACGGCACGCTGGGCGCCGGAGAAACAAGAAACGAGTGTGCCTTTCGCTAGTGGCCTTTAGGGCTCAGACAGTCGGCGCGGGAAGAATCCCAGACGCCCGGCCCAAGCTAAACCGGGCTGCCGCGGTCTGAGCCCACTCGGGACAGGCAGGCCAGGATCCCGAGGTCTCCTGCCTCACGGCACAGGGACACGGGCTGCACGCACCCCCGCACGGCCCCCGGCCCCACCTGACTTCAGGCCCAAGATCCACATGGTGTCCAGCGCGTCGACGAGGGTGAGGCCAAGGCCGAACCACTCGCTGAAGGACTTGGACACGGGCTTCAGCTCGTCGTGGCCCCAGGCGAAGCGGCGGTACCCCTTCCAGGCGTGCAGGAAGGCGGCGATCACCCCCTTCTGCCGCTCGTTGGGGGGCGCTGCGGGGAGAGCAGAGGCTCAGAGCCCGACGGGGCCGCTCCGCGCCCACAGGGCCACGCCTGCCCTCAGAGGACACAGCGGGCTGCAGGGGACCCGGCCTGTCAGGGACGGACGCCGCCTGCCCCCGCAGCTCCGCCGCGCTCAGGCCTGAAGCTGCGCAAGGGGACACGGGGCCCGGCTGCTAAGAGCAGGGGTCGTGCAGACACGGGGGGCCCACTGGGGCAGGCCAGGACAGCTCCCTCAGGGCCGGCACGGGCGGGGCGGGGCCTGGACAGCTCCCTCAGGGCCGGCACGGGCGGGGCGGGGCCTGGACAGCTCCCTCAGGGCCAGCACGGGCGGGGCGGGCCAGGACAGCTCCCTCAGGGCCGGCACGGGCGGGGCAGGGCCTGGACAGCTCCCTCAGGGCCGGCACGGGCGGGGCGGGCCTGGACAGCTCCCTCAGGGCCGGCACGGGCGGGGCAGGGCCTGGACAGCTCCCTCAGGGCCGGCACGGGCGGGGCAGGGCCTGGACAGCTCCCTCAGGGCCGGCACGGGCGGGGCGGGCCTGGACAGCTCCCTCAGGGCCGGCACGGGCGGGGCGGGCCAGGACAGCTCCCTCAGGGCCGGCACGGGCGGGGCAGGGCCTGGACAGCTCCCTCAGGGCCGGCACGGGCGGGGCGGGCCTGGACAGCTCCCTCAGGGCCGGCACGGGCGGGGCAGGGCCTGGACAGCTCCCTCAGGGCCGGCACGGGCGGGGCGGGGCCTGGACAGCTCCCTCAGGGCCGGCACGGGCGGGGCAGGGCCTGGACAGCTCCCTCAGGGCCGGCACGGGCGGGGCGGGGCCTGGACAGCTCCCTCAGGGCCGGCACGGGCGGGGCGGGCCAGGACAGCTCCCTCAGGGCCGGCACGGGCGGGGCAGGGCCTGGACAGCTCCCTCAGGGCTGGCACGGGCGGGGCGGGCCAGGACAGCTCCCTCAGGGCCAGCACAGGGAGCGCTGCACCTGCTCCTGCCCGCCACGCAGGGTTGGGGCGAGGGTCACGTGTGGCGTGTCTGTCGCCATGGGAACCGCCCGTGCCCCCTGCACAGGAGCACAGCAGGGCCCCGGCACGCACAGTGACTTCTGCAGGCCCGAGGCTGGAGGAGCCGGCGTGCACGGAGCTGCAGGCCAGCGCCAAGTGGGCCCTGGACACACAAGCTAAGGCCACGGCCATCGTGGAGCTGCCCAGGGACCCGCGGGTCCACCACCCTGTGTGCAGGGAAGGCTCGCAGGAGCCGGACGGCAGAGCCCGCCTCACCTGTGTCCCGAATCCCAGGCCCGGGCTCAGGGAGCCTGGTGGGGGCCTCCGCGGGTCTCGAGGGGAGCTCGGTCCCCTGCTCCGGCTCAATCACTGCCCCCCGCCAGCTGCAGGAGAGGAAGGAGCGTCAGCCAGGCCGGGGGGTGCCCGGGGAGCACGTGGAGACCGAGACGTGGGTGCCCAGTCGCCCAGGGTCACCCTGGGGCACCAGTCCAGAGCGGAGGGTGCAGACGGGGCTGTCCCAGCCTCCCAAATGCCCCGGCTAGGGCTGCGCCCGACGCCACACGTGAGGACACGCAGAGGGCTTGCCCGAGCCCCGGCTGCGCCCACACCCACCTCTGCCGGGGGCAGCTTGTCCCACCTGGACGGGAAGCAACCCTCGGGCAGCTCGCCGACGCCGTCCTCTCCCGAGGCCACGCCCTGGTCCAGCCGGGCGCCGGCTCCCACCTCAGCTTCCCTCCCTCCTGGCGGAAAGCCCCACCCTGGGAGCTGCCGGGGAACCAGCGCCAGGGGCGGGCAGGGCTCAGGCCTGGCTTCGGTGCCCAGGGGAGGCCGACAGCTGGACGGCACAGCTCGGCAGGGAGGAGAGGCTGAGGCCGCCCGCCTGCCCCGGCCGTGCTCTGAGCTCGCGCCTGTTTCAGGCCCACACAGCCAGCAGGCTGCCTCCCGCACACCCTACCTGATGACCGTCCGCGGCACGTCTCCCTGCAGCGCGTCTCCCGGGGTGCCCTCCCGCCTCTGACCACCAGGGGGAGCTCGGATCTGCAGGTTGGGTGGTCCCCGAAGGAACTGCTTTCCAGGTCTCTGGAGGTAATTCAGAGTCGGGAGGGAAAACCCAAACACCAGGGCCGCACCCCTGCACCCGGGACCCCCCACTCAGCACCCGAGGGCTGCACCCCTGCACCCGGGATCCCCCACTCAGCACCCGAGGGCCGCCCTCCCCTGCACCCGGGACCTCCACTCAGCACCCAAGGGCCGCACCCCTGCACCCGGGACCCCTCACTCAGCACCCGAGGGCCGCCCTCCCCTGCACCCGGGACCCCCCACTCAGCGCCCAAGGGCTGCACCCCTGCACCCGGGACCCCTCACTCAGCACCCGAGGGCTGCACCCCTGCACCCGGGACCCCCCACTCAGCACCCGAGGGCCGCCCCCCCTGCACCCGGGATCCCCCACTCAGCACCCGAGGGCTGCACCCCTGCACCCGGGACCCCCCACTCAGCGCTGAGGGCTGCACCCCTGCACCCGGGACCCCTCAGATGCACCCACTTCCACACCCGATCTGCAGGTTTGGTGCCTGAGCTCCCAAGGGCTCTGGAGACGGCTGACCGACTGGCAGCCCGGACGGCCGCCCTCCCTGGCCGGCTGTTTCAGCCCCTCCACACCAGGGCCTGGGTCGGAGGCCACGCAAGCCATTCCGAGTCTGCTCTCAGCCCAAGTCTGCCTTCCCAGGCACACGCCCAAGCGCCTGCCGACAGCCACGGGCAAGTCCCGGCAGTGAGCCCACAGGGGCCCGCGCCCACGCCCCTCCTCCTGCACCGTCCACTCCAGAGCCTGCCGGGCCCTCCGCCCCAGGTGTGGTGCCCAAGGCGACCCCGGCTCAGGCTTTTCCCAAAGTTCCCTGAGGGCGGCCTGCCCCCGGGAAGCCCCCCGCGGGCACACGTCAGAGGTCCGACCCCATCCGGGGACGGCCCCCACGAGACCCGGCCTGGCAGCTGCGTCCCGGCGCAGAGGGCGGAGCAGGCCCGGCACCACCCCGCAGCCAGAGCCGCGCCCCTCGGGCAGACTCCAGCGCCACACGGGCTCCTGGGCCGCAGCCCCGAGGTCAGCAGGGTCCCCGCAGGGCCACGGACGCGCCAGCGGGTGCCCACAGCTCTGGCCGCCGGGGGCCTCCACAGGGACCCTGACAGGACCCCGCCGACGGCGCCGGGCATGGGACAGAGGCCAAAGAAAGCCCCTCCCCGCCTCACGGGGCTGCACCCCCAGGGGCACCACAGTGCAGACCCCCCCACTGCAAGCCCAGGAGAGCCCAGAGCTCCCTCAGGTCGCCCGGCCTCCGCTCCCTGGGGAGATGCCACCTGCCACCACGGAGCACGGGCACCCGAGTACCTGGGGCGGGCGCTCTGGGAAGTCCCTCGGGGCCGCGTCTGCCTTCCGAGGCGCCGGCAGCACGGGCGCCTTTGCCGGCCTCGCGCGCTCCTCGGCCCGCTGGCTGCTCAGAGCTGCAGAGAGGGGCCTCGCTGAGCGCCGCCGCGGGGGCAGCACTGAGGGAGACCCCGAGCTCCCGCCCTGGCTGCCGGTACTGGGAGAGCAAACCAGCAGCCGGCCTCTGTGTCTCCACCCCTCCCCGGGCAGGGCAGAGCGGAGCGAGGGACGCGGCTCCGCCCCCGGGAGGCACCCCCGGTCCGCCCGCACAGCTCGGACTTTGGCCCGGCCCAGCCCCGGCCGCTGTGGGCCGTTGGGGCCGGAACCGGCGGGTGGAAGGCCTCTCTCGTGCGCGGCCGCACACACACAAAGACACTTCAAGGCCGAGACGAGGACCGGCTCTCGGCCGAGACACAAAACCCCCAAGGCTCCCTCGCGCCTCCGTCCCAGGAATGGGCAGGACCCAGAGGCAGCTCCGGGGACCCACAGCCCCCGCAGCCGTCCCGGGGAAGCCCTCACCGCACGCTGCCCCGTGTGCAGGCTCCCCCGAGTCCTGGAGTCGGCGTGGTACCACGGGAGCCCCGGGGTCCCGACGCGACTGTGTGTGGGGAGGGGGAGGCGGGGCCGGAACAGCCCTGCACCTGTCCCGGGGGGGGGGGGAGCCTGCACCCGTACCTGGGGGGGGGACACCCTGCACCTGTCGGGAGGGGGACACCCTGCACCTGTCCCGGGGGGGGGGGACACCCTGCACCCGTACCTGGGGGGGCACAGCCCTGCACCTGTCCCGGGGGGGGGACAGCCCTGCACCTGTCCAGGGGGGGGGGGGAGCCTGCACCCGTACCTGGGGGCACAGCCCTGCACCTGTCCGGGGGGGGGACACCCTGCACCCGTACCTGGGGGGGGACAGCCCTGCACCCATACCTGGGGGGGGACAGCCCTGCACCTGTACCTGGGGAGGCACAGCCCTGCACCCGTACCTGGGGGCACAGCCCTGCACCTGTCCCGGGGGGGGGACACCCTGCACCCGTACCTGGGGGGGGACAGCCCTGCACCTGTACCTGGGGAGGCACAGCCCTGCACCCGTACCTGGGGGCACAGCCCTGCACCTGTCCCAGGGGGGGACACCCTGCACCCGTACCTGGGGGGGCACAGCCCTGCACCTGTCCCGGGGGGGGACACCCTGCACCTGTCGGGAGGGGGACACCCTGCACCTGTCCCGGGGGGGGGACACCCTGTACCTGTCCAGGGGGGACACCCTGCACTCGTAGCTGGGGGGGGACACCCTGCACTCGTACCTGGGGGGGACACCCTGCACCTGCACCTGCACCTGCGGGGGGACAGCCCTGTCCTGCGGGGCAGCCCGCCCTTGTCCCCTCCTCCCAGCCCGCGGCTGCCCCGCGTCCTCGGGCGGGGTGCGCGCCTACCTCTCCACTGCTCGGCCATGTTGAGGTAGACCAGGAAGCCGCAGAGGGCCAGGAGCGCCAGCAGGAAGAGGGCCAGGTTGCGCTGCAGCCGCGACAGCTGCTTCCATTTCTAGGGGAGGCAGGGGCGGCGCGCTGCTCGTTTGCCTCTTTTTGACCGAAAACACCGCAACCGCAGGCCGCCGCGCCCGCCTCCCGCGCCCGGCCCCTCACCCTCCAGCACGAGCGCCGCCGCCAGCCCTTGCGGTTGTCGTAGCTCTCGCCGAGGCTCAGCGTCACCGAGATGAAGTCGCGATGCGGCGCGGGCGGCGGCGGCGGGTACATGGCGGCCGCGGCCCCGCGGGCCCCGCGCGCCGGCGACGTCAGGAAGTCCGGCTCCGACCCCGGCCCGGAGCCCGGCGCCGGCCACACTCGCGGGCAGCCATCGCAGCGCCGTGAACACCCCGCCCATCCCGCGGCTCCGCCAGTGCGCGCGTGCCCCGCCGCCGCCCCTCACTGCGCCTGCGCGGCGACGTCACTTCCCCGCGCCCGCTCGCGCCTGCGCAGTCAGCGAGGCGCGTTTCCGGGCCGGGGGCTACGCGGCGGGCGGGCTGCGCTGTCCGTCGGTTCTGCTCCCTTCGGCCCCTGGGGCTGCGGGCCGGGCTTCTCCGTGCCCTGCGGTCGGGACGGGCCCGCGGACGCTGACTCGGGCTCGCCGCGGCCGGCGCCACCCGGAAGCCCGGGAGCCTCTGCGCGCGGCCTCCGTTTCCGGGTCAGCGCGCGGAGTCGGTCCCGGTCACAGTTCCGGCGCGGCGCACGGCTGCGCTCGACCCGAGACCCCTGCCCCGCGCCCCCGCCCCCGCCGCGGCCCCAGCGCTCCCGCGAGCTGCTGGCGCTGGCGGTGTCCGCCGTGCGAGTGCGGGAGCGTGGCCGCGCGGGCCTCGGAGCCCGGTGCGGGAGCCCCCGGGGCTGTTGACCCGCCGGGTGGTCCCGGGTCCCGGCCGAGCGCTGGGCGGGAGCCCGACGGGCCGCTGCTCCCACGGGGCCCCCGGAGAGCTCCGGCCTCGCCCGCGAGCGCCCGGCCCCCGGCCCACGCCCAAGGCGGCCCCTGCGGCCCCTGGGCCCGGCGCGCCTGCGGAAGCAGAGCCCAGCTGTCCGTCTCCTGGGGCTGCCCGCGGTCACGAGGGGCGGCACGAGGGCGACGTTTGTGGTCACGAGCGGTTGTGCCCCGCGGCGTGCGAGGGCGGTGACCTGGGCCACCCCGGGCGGGGCCGCGTCCCTGGGCTCCACGTCCTGTGGCCGAGGGAGGGAGAGGCCGCGCCGGGGAGACGGGGGAAGGACGCACGGGGCCTCTGGGTTGCTGATTCTGTTTTTATACAATTCTCTATGAAGTTTATAGCCATTTGCAAAGTTTTAGACAGTGAGTTGTTTCAGCACCTGTCAGGAGAGAGGGCGCAGCTACTGCGCTCAGCTCCTCAGAGCACCTGCTGCGAGTGGCCGAGCCTGGGGGCGGGCCTCGCCCTGCCGTTAAGCCCACCCTCAGAAGACAAGGCACGGTGGGAATGAGCGGGGGCCGGCAGGGCGGGACACACCCTGGCTTGTGTCATGGCCGCCGGTCGCGGCAGGGGGAAGGACAGAGCAAGGTGACAGCGCGGGGGAAGCGGCCGGCCAGCGGGCTCCCGCACCCTCATCAGGGAGCTGGGGAGGAGCCTGGGCCCCAGGGGCAGCAAGGGGCGTGCCCAGCTCCACGCCTGACTAATCAGCACCAGCACAGGCCACCGGCGTCGGCGTCGCTCTTGGGGGAGCACACCACGCCTGCAGCTGACTGAAGGCCGGAAGTGTGGCCGCCTGGACGTTGCGGCCCAGCTTCTCCCAGAGCTAGCCTGCCCCGGGCTGGATGGGGAGGCTGGTCTGTGACCCCCAGCCTCCCTCAGGGGGCCAGCACTTGGGTGTGGGGTGCAGAACGGCTGGTGCACCCCAGCCCTGGCCAGGGCTGGCTCCCAAAGGCACGGCGGCTGCACTGTGGGGTGCCACACCCCCTTAGGCCCGCCCAGAACCCCCAGCGTCCTGTTCCAGGCCAGCAGTCAGGTGGACAGGAGGGGCCCGCCCTACAGAAGCAACGCTGTGTTTGCAGGCTGGGGGCCGGGAGCACTGCGCCCCAGCCGGGGCCGGACGCCTGGCGGCCAGTCTCGAGTGGTCAGGCCTCCTGCGGCAGCAGCTCCCTGGCCCGAGCCTCATCCAGGATGAGTGGGGACTGCAGCGCCCGGCCTCGCAGGTACACTTCCAAACCCTGGCAACAAGCAGGCGACAGTGGCCAAGTGTCCCCTGTGGGCTGTCCCCAAGCACAGCCAGGATCTCCTGGGGGTCAGAGGAGCAGAGGCCTCCAGGGCCAGGGCCAGCATGAGGCAAGCCCAGGCTAGGGCTGACAGAGGAGCCAGGGCCAGCCTCAGCCTCCCACAAAACCCTGACTGGCCCAACCCCACACTCACTGCGTCAGCCGGGCACTGCAGCCTCTGCCCGGGACCCGACGAAGCCCCCTCGCCTCCCTGACCCCCGCCCGGCAGGCAAACGGGCAGCGGCCACCTCTCCCCACCTCACACCCACGCAAGCTGGAGCCCAGAGGAGGCCTCGAGGGGCCGGACAGCGCTCACCTCTCCGGAGTAAGAAACCAAGGGCGATATCTCGCAGATGGCCGGAGGGTCTTCATCTTGGGGCAAGCTGGGGGGAGTCCAGGGGTCAGCATCCGCACCCCCACTGCAGCTGCACCCCACGCCTGCCCCCTGCTGAGTGACAGCTCCCGATCCGTGGCAGAGAGCACCCAGGCATCCCACGCGGAGCCCAGGATAGGTGCCGGCTTCAGACACTCAGGGAGGCAGGAACCCAAGGGGCCAAATCCTCCGAATCCCACGCCCGGTCAGCTTCCGAAGGAGGGAGAGGGCCACGTCCCTGCTTCCCCATGGCCACCCACGCTGGGCAGAAGCCCGTCGCCTCCTCGGAACGAGGCGTAAGTGGCAGGGCCCTGGGGTGACCCGGCAGGACGGGCTGCACTCACCACGGCCGCTCAGGCAGCCAGGCCCCCTGGGCGTCCAGGAAGCGGGCGCCGGCCCGCAGAGCCCAGCGGTAGTGCTGGGAGAGCAGGGCGCGCCTGGCCGTGGAGGGGCTGTCCCTGTCCGCCCGCTCCCCGTTCTTCAGCGGGGAGAACTCCTCCTCCCTCGGCACCTCAAAGGCCACGAAGTTTCTGGTGAGAGAAGGCAGGGGCTGGCGGCGGGGGCTGCTCCCACTGGCTCACAGCCAGCTCCAGGGTGGGGCCCGCACGCCTTGCAGGGTCCCAGCAGCGGAGACCTGGGGCCCCAGAGGGAGGTTCAGGCGCCCCAAGAGCCAGCCGGCAGCTTCTGACTCCGGACACTGGGCCCACCCCTGCCGAGGACCTCAGCTGCCCCTCAGCTCCCACTCCCCCCAGGGGGGCCTCCCTCTGGGACCTGCCTGCGGCCCCCTCCCCATCCCATGCCCCTCCCCCACCCACACAGGGGGCGGGGCAGAGGAAGACGCGTGCGACTTGTGCCACTAACTTGGCGAACGGAAACACGTCGAAGACAAACTTCTCCATCTTTATCCCGTTCGGCGTCTGTGGCTTCACCAGAGCTCCCTGGTCGTCCACGTGTGGCACCTTCTTCACCGCCACGTGCAGTGGCAGCAGAGGCTCCAACTCCCTGGGGCAGAAGGGAGGGGGTCCGGTTCGAGCCGGTTGGCGACGGAGCCCAGCCGGGTCTCCCTGCAGTGCTGAGAACCAGGCCGCGGCAGCCCAGTGGGAACCAGCAGTGTGGGCCGCGGGGCCATTCCCAGGGGGAGACGGCGGCCCGGCCCGAGCCCACTCCCAGTGAGTCTGCAGTGCCCCCGCCTGCTGAAACGGACACCCTTCTCCACCCTCACCCCTCCGTGGCTCCTGACCACGGGCCGGCCGCCAGCTGCTGGCCAGGGCGCTCGGCCGCTCCAGTGCGCCGCCTGCTGCTGCACACCTGGTGACCATCTGGAGGAAGCCTCGGGTGAAGAAGTGGTTACAGATGTTGCCTGCGTTGTAGAGCAAGCCCCCATCCGGGGCCCGCAGTCCTGCGGTCTCAGGGCTGACCTCGCTGTACTCCACCACCTGGGGGACACCGTCCACCTGGCACACCACACCCACGGGCTCCTCGGGCTGTGCCTTCTCCACCACCTGCAGCCGCGAGGGGCGCGGGCTCAGAGGGCGGGGCGGGCGGGCGGGCGGCCCCACCCCTCCCCCAGCACACACCTTCGCGCCGCAGTCGGCTCCTCGCAGCACGCAGAAGCCCAGGAAGACGGGGTCGGCCAGGCGCACCAAGATGTTGTCCACGCAGTACACGTGGACAAACTCCACCCCGCGGACCTCCATGTCCTCCAGGACGCGCTGGTCCGCCAGCGCGCGGTACAGGCCACCGTTGCCATCTGCGGAGGGAGGGAGGGGGAGGGGCCTCAGGACGGGCGGTGGTCCCTGCGGAGGGGCGGCGCTCCGTCACCACGGGAGGGCCCCCGGCGAGACCGCTTCGCACTTGGGACTGGACCCAGGCCTCCTGACCCCACCCACACCCCCAGCTCTCGGCTGGGCGCACCTGGGGCCATGGCCACTTTGTCCTTGCGCTCGAGAATGGCCCTGCCCTCGAAGCTCACGGCGGGCAGCATGCGCTGCTCGAACATGATGACGCTGGCGGGGTCCAGCTGGAAGAAGTCGTGCTCGCGGAAGAAGGCGGCCGTGGGCCCCAGCGTGAACTCGCTGGTCATGATGTACCTGCAGCGGGCAGGGGCGCTCAGGTCCCGGGGTGGGGCGCGGCTGGGGCCGCGTGGGCGGGGGTCTCCCGGGGCGGAGCCGGGCCGGGGAGGACGCACCAGGGCACCGTGCAGCGCGCCCCGTGGCGCTCGCCGGCCAGCTGCTGCACGCGCCGGATCCGCTCGGCCTGCAGCTGATAGAGGGTCTTCCGGCTGGGGAGCCCCACGCGGTACATGCCCTTGGGGTAGTCCACACCCAGACGAGTGCCCTGTCCCCCGGCCAGCAGCAGGACGGCCACCTTGTTCAGGGCGATCTGGCGGAGACCTGGGGGCGTGCGGCACCGTGAGGGCACGCCCGGCGGGCGCCTGCCCCTGGGGCCGCTGGGCGCGGGAGGCGGGCGAGGCCTTCACAGCAGGGACAGGCCGGCTGGACTCCCGGTCGCCGCGCCCCCTGCCCCGGCCGCCCGGCCCGGGGCCAGGCCTGCCTACCCTCCTCCTCCCAGCGCCGCCGCGTCTCGGGGTCGCTGCGGCTCGCGCTGCCCACTCGTTCCGGGGGCAGGGGCCGCAGGCGCGCGGCCAGGCCGGGGTCCGGGCCCGGAGGGCGCGCGCAGGCCGCCGCCGCCTGCCGGCAGTGCTCGCGCAGCGCCGCGGGGTCCAGCGGCTCCAGCTCGGCCAGCAGCCCCGCGCGCGGCCCCGGCGCCAGCTCGGCCCAGAAGCGCAGGAGGTGCTCCTGGCCGGCCAGCTGCAGCCGGGCGCGCACGTCCCGCTCCGAGGCCATGTCGCCCGCCGCCTGCCGCTCCAGCGCGGCCATCACGGGACCGGCGGGAGGTGCCGCCCCGCCCCCAGCTCCGCGCCGCGCCCGCCTCCGTGGGCGGGGGATCCCGGCCGGCGCCGCGCAGGCCCCGGAGGCCGTGCTCGCCAGCCCCGGCCCCGGACGGCCTCGGGTCTGTCCGCAGGGGTCTGCCCTGGTGCGGGGTTGGCCGGAAAGAGGCGGGAGAGGAAGAAGTGCAGCCCCAGGGGACCAGTGCGGGGCGACCGGCCGCCGCGTGCCTGTGGGCCACGCAGCCATCGGACTTCTAAGCTGCGCGCTGAGAAGGGTGGCTCTGGCCATCTTGGCACTAAGCTTTGTCCTAGAAACCTGGTGGGGCTCTTTGGTTTCTGTTTCTTTTGCTAAGCACGGAGGAGAGAATATCTCTGTTTTTACAATTGCTTCTGCAAACCGCATTGGCTCTGTTCAATTAAAGTTTAAAAAATAAAATAATACACGCACCGACAGAGGCAGGAGCGCCGGTTTCACTGTCCGGCCCGCGGTGTTGGGGGAGTGCCTGGGAGCGGGCCTCGCGCTTTGCGGCTGCTAAAGGACAGTTGAGGGCAGGGTTAGGGTTAGGTTAGGGTTAGGGTTAGGGTTAGGTTAGGGTTAGGGTTAGGTTACGGTTAGGGTTAGGTTAGGGTTAGGGTTAGGGTTAGGTTAGGGTTAGGGTTAGGTTACGGTTAGGTTAGGGTTAGGTTAGGGTTAGGGTTAGGTTACGGTTAGGGTTAGGTTAGGGTTAGGGTTAGGGTTAGGGTTAGGTTAGGGTTAGGTTAGGGTTAGGTTAGGGTTAGGGTTAGGGTTAGGGTTAGGGTTAGGTTAGGGTTAGGGTTAGGGTTAGGTTAGGGTTAGGTTAGGGTTAGGGTTAGGGTTAGGGTTAGGGTTAGGGTTAGGTTAGGGTTAGGGTTAGGGTTAGGTTAGGGTTAGGTTAGGGTTAGGGTTAGGTTAGGGTTAGGGTTAGGGTTAGGGTTAGGGCAGGCGCTGCAGGTGGAGCCGAGGAATCAGGCTCCAGGCCGCAGTCCGAGTCCAGGAGCCGTCGTCCCCTTGCGTCCCTCGAAGGCAGTTGTGGGACGCACACTCAGGGCAGCCAAGGACCCCACCCCCAAGTGGGAGGGGGGCTCAGGGGAGGACTTGGGGAAAATCAGTTTGTGCAGCCGCGGGCATTCCCGGGGTCAGAAGGGGGTGACACACGGGGCTCAGCAAGGCAGGGTGTGTAGTGCTGCCTGGACCTTGCTGTGGCCACGTGGTCACCTCCACTTTACCTTAGATCCTTGTCCATGGGGCCCAGAGGTCAATGTGGAAACCAGAGGCTCTGGGAAAGGGGCGGGGCCGGTCCTTCACTCCACAAGCCAGTCACAGGTGCCTGTCTGGGATGGAGGGGCGTGGCCCTGCCCATCTGTCCCCAGGCTCCGCAGGGGGAACACAGCTCCCCCCCCCCCCGACGGCTGCCTGGGGCCGTCAGAGCCCCTCAGGCCTGCACAAGTCCTATGGGACGGCGGCAAAGCTGAGTCAGAGGACTGGGACCAGGCCAGGCTGGACAGCAGAGAGCAGGAGGAAGTGGCCGGGGCCCAGACAGGAAGTCCAGCCAGAGCCAGCGCCTCCTCCAGTGCCCAGGGGCCATGGGAAGCCCACAGACGCAGGGCCAGTTGGAGCCCCCTCCCCCAAGCTCTGGACACTGAGAACCCCTTGTTTTCTCTGCACAGTGGGCTCAGGACCACAAGGGCCACTGCCCTGGCCTGGCCACCACTGGCCACGCTGTCCTGAGCCACAGCAGCGCTGGCCACTGACTGCACCCCCACACCAGCATCTGCCTGCAGCGCCCAGGCCTGCCCCCCCACAGGCCGCACCTGGCCTGGGGTCCCAGCCAGGCGTTGCATTGCCGCTGTGACTCCCCCAGAGACAGCTCCTGTGGGGGCCATCCACCGAGCGCTATGGCGGGCCGGGCCAGCGCCGGGGCTTGGGGGGGCCCTGCCCTGCTCCCGGACGGCAAGGGCAGCTCTGGGCATCTGAGGGACAGGTGGGAGGGGACAGTACCTGGGCCGTCTGAAAGGAGGCCCAGAAATCGGCCTGGAGCTGGGGGCGCAGCAGGACGAGGGCCAGCAGTGAGGGAATGCTGGGGTGGGGGTGGGGCACGGCAGAGTCTTTGGCAGGAAATAGACCCAGGCACTCCCTGGCCAGAGCAGGGTGTCTAAGGCCCATGAGGGTCTCAAGAGAGGCCAGCAGCGGGAGGTGGGGGTGGGGGCTGCTCCCCTGGGGCAGCCAGGGTCCTGAGCCCCCCCCCCCCACAGCTTCTAGAAGGGCCTGAACTGGACTCCCAGGGCCAGACACAGGATAAGGCCTGCCTGCCGCTCCCTGAGTGGACAGACCAGATGGGGACAGGGAGGGGACCCCAGCTGGAAAGATGGGGGTGTAAGGGTAGCCAAGGAGATGGCTCACCAGATGGGGATCTGAGGACACAGGAGAAAGCGGCTTTGTCCTGCAGCCCAAAGACCAGGCCAGGCTGCCCCAGGGGACTGGAGGTGGCGCTGGCGGCGCCGCGGGACAGAAGGCCTCTCTGTGAGGGGAAGCGCCCAACTGGCCGGCGCCGATCTATCCTCTAGGGGCGAGAGATGGGGGCCGGGAGACCCTGCGTGCACGGGACCGGGGGTGGAGGACAGGTCCCGGGCGGGTGCGCCCGAGTCCTCGGACCCTACAAAGAGCCGCGCCGGGGCAGGAGGGGGCCCGCGAGGCGGGGGCGCAGCCTGGGCCTGGGGTCCCGCCCGGCCAGCAGGGCCTCGCGCCCCTCCGGGCCCCCTCGGTGTCCCGCGGCCGGAAAATCAAACCTGGGCCGGCGGCCGACCAGCCAATCGCAGCGCAGGCAGCCTAGCCTCGGCCAATGGCCGCCGCGCATGCTAATGAGGGCAGGCGCGCGAGGCGTGCCCCATTCAAAAAGTAGCCGCCATTGTCGCTCCGCGCCGCGCGCGCCGGGCCGGCCCCGCCGTCGGTCGGGCAGCGCGCGCGGGGAAGGAGCCCGCGCCCATGGCCGGGGCCGCGACGGCCGAGCGGGGCCGCGAGCCTCCCGCCGCGCCGGCACCCGCGCCCGCGCCCGGGCCGAGCACCGAGGGGCTGCCGCGCGCCTTCCTGCAGAGCCTGCGCACGCTCTTCGACATCCTGGACGACCGGCGGCGCGGCTGCGTGCATCTGCGGGAGATCGAGTCCCGCTGGCAGGGCGCCGACGCGCGCGAGCTGCCCCGAGGCGTCCTCGAGGGCCTGCGCCAGGTGGCCCCGGCCAGCGGCTACCTGACCTTCGAGCGCTTCGTGGCCGGCCTGCGCGCCTCGCTGCTGAGCGCTGACGGCGGCCCGCGGGGCCCCGCGCGCGCCCCGGCCCGGCCGCCGCCGCCGCCGCAGCGTCTGGCTTTCGCTCCGGCCGACGAGCCGCGCACCGTGCTGGAGAGGAAGCCCCTGCCCCAGGGCCCGCGGAGCCCCGAGCGGCCGTGCGGCCCGGCGGAGGCGGCGCCCTGCCCCGCGGAGCCGGAGCGGCCCCAGGGCGCGGCGCTGGAGCGGAGCAGGAGCGCAGACGCCGGTGAGTGCCGGGGCGGCGGTCGGGGAGCGCGTGGCCCGCGGGTGCCCAGAGCCAGCCCCGAGTCGCCCGGCAGGGTCAGCCGCGCCGAGCACGGGGACCCTTGCGGGCTGCGAGGGGGGAGCCCCAGTTGCAGTGTCCGCCCTGCACCTGGGGACACCTGGAGCCTGGGGTGACACCTCCACCTGCGGCTCCTGCACCGCCTCCGCGGAGGGGCACAGGCCACCGTCTCCGGCCAGGCTTCCGGTCGTCCGCAGGGACAGGCATGGCTGAACGGCTCCCGTCTCCCTCGGGATGGGGACTGCCTTGGGAACAGCACCAGCATCATGGCTAGGGTGGGGGCCGTGACCTGCCAGGTGGCAGCTGTTGGTCCCTGTGTGCCCCAGCCCCGTACCTGGTGCTTAGAGCCGGGGCCCTGGCTCCCTGTCCCTGTGCGGGGGGAGGTTCCGGCACCATCCGCGCCGCTGCACCGTGGAGATCAGCCGAGGGGTCGCAGTGGACAGGGTCAGCGCGGAGGCCTTAGAGCCCCACGTGGCCCTGGGTCAGCTCTGCACCCCTCTGAGGGCCGCCCGCCCCAGCGCAGGCCTTGGGCCAGGGCTGTAGCTGTGACCCGGGCGAGGAATGCTGTGTGACAGAGCCCGCTCCAAGGCTGTTCAGGTCCCACCCACCCCCCAGCCTGGAGCGTCAGGGCCTCCGTGCGTACCCCAGGGAAACTGGGGCCAGAGGGGCACCATGTGGTCACTGGCCCGGTGTCCAGCGAGCCGTCCCCTGGGGCTCTGGCACGTGACTGTGCAAACCAGGCCCGGGGTGGCCTCCCTCTGCAGGCCCCGTCCTCCTTGCCCACCCTGGGGCAGGTGCCAGGCCCACCGAGCCCGTTCTTGCCTCACCCACGCCCACCTGTGGCCCGGGCACCGGGGCAGGGCCTCTGAGCATGCACCTGGCGCTGGGGGCGGTGCCCCCCACTTCTGCAGATGGGGAGACCCCCAGGGCAGATGCCCACAGCAACAGGGACACTTGTCACGTCCAGGCGAGAGGAGGGCCGTGCACATCACCGTCCCCGGGGAGCCTGGGGCTCCGCCCACCGCCCACGCCCACAGCTCACCTGCAGTAGCTCTCGGGGGTCTCTTACCCAGCAGCCTTTGAGATTCGAGAGGGCCCCTGCCCAGGGAGGCTGGGCAGCAGATTCAGTGGCCTCCCAGGGCAGGCTGACGGGAGCTGGGAGCAGAGGGCTCCTGGACCCCAGCCAGCCCACAGGTGCCCGAGAGCTCAGTGGCTGGAGTGTGGGGGCACCCGGCGGGGGCCCTCAGGGTTGATGGAGGGACTCGGGGTGGACCAGGGAGCCAGGCCGGGGTGTCGAGCCCAGCTGGGCAGGTCTGGAGTTCAGCCAAGCCCATGCCTGCCCACCACAGGTGCAGCGGCCTGCAGGGCCCCCCAGGCGGGCACAGGGGACAGCCGGCGGGGACCCCGTGCCCGAGGGGAGCGTCGGAGGCACACCATCACCAACGGCGTGGACTGCAGCCTGGTGAGTGCAGCGCCGGCCACTGAGGCACCCCCCGCCCCTCCCTTCCCCTGCAGGCTGGCGTCCACGGCAGGGGTGGCAGCGGGCAGTCCTGAGCGCTAGGCTGGGCCCCCAGCTGCGTGCTCACCGCAGGGTCTCCACTGCCTTTGCTGCCCTGGGGAGCTGGCCCAGAGTGAGACACAGGCCTGTGGCTGGGCCGGGCTGGGCGCCGTCTGTGCTCGGGGGTCTCAGCCTGGGGGCCCGGGGCTGCTGGTGCACGGTGTGTGCAGGTGTGTGCAGGTGTGTGCGTGTGGGTGTGTGCGGGTGTGCACTGGTGTGTGCGGGTGTTGTGCAGGTGTATGCGGGTGTGTGTGTGCGGGTGTGTGTGTGCGGGTGTGTGCGGCCGAGTGCACCCCTTGCTCATGGGCCCGGGGCTGCTGGTGCACGGTGTGTGCGGGTGTGTGTGCAGGTGTGTGCGGGTGTGTGCGGCCGAGTGCACCCCTTGCTCATGGGCCCGGGGCTGCTGGTGCACGGTGTGTGTGCGGGTGTGCGTGTGCGGGTGTGTGCGTGCGGGTGTGTGCAGGTGTGCACTGGTGTGCGCGGGTGTGTGCGGCCGAGTGCACCCCTTGCTCATGGGCCCGGGGCTGCTGGTGCACGGTGTGTGTGCGGGTGTGTGTGTGCGGGTGTGTGTGCAGGTGTGTGCGGGTGTGTGCGGCCGAGCGCACTCCCTGCTCACGGGCCCGGGGCTGCTGGTGTGTGCGGGTGTGCACTGGTGTGTGCGGGTGTGTGCGTGCGGGTGTGTGTGGGTGTGTGCGGGTGTGCACTGGTGTGTGCAGTGTGCACTGGTGTGTGCGGCCGAGCGCACTCCCTGCTCACGGGCCCGGGGCTGCTGGTGCACGGTGTGTGCGGGTGTGTGCGGGTGTGTACGGGTGTGCACTGGTGTGTGCGGTGTGCACTGGTGTGTGCGGGTGTGTGCGGCCGAGCGCACTCCTTGCTCACGGGCCCGGGGCTGCTGGTGTGTGTGCGGGTGTGTGTGGGTGTGTGCGTGTGTGTGCGGGTGTGCACTGGTGTGTGCGGGTGTGCACTGGTGTGTGCGTGTGTGTGCGGGTGTGCACTGGTGTGTGCGGGTGTGTGCGGGTGTGCACTGGTGTGCGCGGGCGTGTGCGGCCGAGCGCACTCCCTGCTCACGGGCCCGGGGCTGCTGGTGCACGGTGTGTGCGGGTGTGTACGGGTGTGCACTGGTGTGTGCGGGTGTGCACTGGTGTGTGTGCGGGTGTGCGGGTGTGCACTGGTGTGTGCGGGTGTGCACTGGTGTGTGCGGGTGTGTGTGCGGGTGTGCACTGGTGTGTGCGGGTGTGCACGGTGTGTGTGCGGGTGTGTGCACTGGTGTGTGCGGTGTGCACTGGTGTGCGCGGGTGTGTGCGGCCGAGCGCACTCCCTGCTCACGGGCGCGGGCGCAGCTGCAGCAGATGGAGGTGCTGGAGCAGGAGAAGGAGGCGCTGCTGCAGGGCCTGGAGCTGATGGCGCGGGGCCGGGACTGGCACCAGCAGCAGCTACAGCAGGTGCAGGAGCGCCAGCGCCGCCTGGGCCGGGCCGGAGCTGCCGCGGTGAGTGCCGGCGCGGCCACGGCCCCCACCCCGCGTCGCGATCCCTCCTGCCCGCGGCCCTGGAGCTCTGAGCAGACATTTCAGGGGCAGGAATCCCCCGGGGGCCCCCACCCCCACCCTGAGGCATGGTGCCGGCCCTTCTCGCTGACCGCCGTCCCGCCCCCCCTTCCTCCTAGGACTTTGGGGCTGCAGGGGGGCCCCGCCCCCTGGGGCAGCTGCTGCCCAAGGTGCAGGAGGTGGCCCGGTGCCTGGGGGAGCTGCTGGCCGCGGCCTGTGCGGGCAGGGTGAGTGCGCCTGTCCTCTCCGTCTCCCCTTGGGGGACCTGGAGCTGCGCCTGACCCCTCCCCCTGCGGCCTGACCCCGCCCTCCCAAGGCTGACCCACCCCCCACACGCTGCCCACGCCGCCCACAGGCTCCGCCCCCGTCCTCCCTGGGGCCGCAGTGCCCAGCCCTGGCGTCCACCTCGCCCCCGGCCCCTGGCCGGCAGCAGCAGACCATCCTCATGCTGAAGGAGCAGAACCGGCTGCTCACGCAGGTGAGCCGCGGCGGGGAGTGCGGGCCGTGGCCGGCGCCCCGCAGGTGCTGACCGCCCCCGCCTGCCCCTGTCCACCCAGGAGGTAACCGACAAGAGCGAGCGCATCACGCAGTTGGAGCAGGAGAAGTCCGCGCTCATCAAGCAGCTGTTTGAGGCCCGCGCGCTCAGCCAGCAGGACGCGGGGCCTCTGGACTCCACCTTCATCTAGCGGCCAGGCCAGGACGCGGACTTGGAGCTGGCCTGGGTGGGGCTGCCATGCCCGGTCGGCGGACAGTGCGGTCCCCTCGCAGTACCGGCTACCAGGCAGCCCCGCCCCCACGTTTACGAGGGCCGGTGCTCTCCCTCCCCTGACCCTGGGCTGCTGCATCCGCAGAGAAAGGCCCTGGTCACTCCGGCTGCACTTCGGACAGTGGCCAGCAGAGGGCGCGGCGTGAGCGCTGCTCGTGCCCCTGGCGCCCCCTTGTGGCAGCCAGGGTGGAGTGGCCTCTGAGAGCCGGAGAGCCCGCCGTGTCCCGCTGGGTCCAGGGCTACTTCCCTCAATGGAAGGCGCTGATGGGAGCAGATGGAGAGCTAGGAGGGGCTCAGGGGTGGGGTCTGGGTCCCTGCCTGGCAGAGGTGGAGAAGGAATCAGCTCCACTTTTCGTCCCCTCTGGCCAGGACGCTGCCGCCGGCTACCTGTGGTCACCACCGAAGGACCCCACCACCGGAGGGTCCTGGGCAGAGTCCCCCCACCCAGCTGTGCACAGGGAGAGGACAGGAAGCAGCTGGGCAGGGCCCCCCGCCACCATCACTCCTGTCCCACTGCCCATGGCCAGTCAAGGTCACCCCAGAGCTCCGTGGTGTGGGGACCACCCCTGGACCCCCCGCCTCGGAGGCTAGGCCCTGGCAGGTGTGGCGCCGGCTCCCTCCTGCCCATGGTGGCCCCACAGACCTGGCTTCCCGCTCAGCTGCCGGGTGCCCAGGGTCAGACCCAAATCACACCAAGGCCAAGGGCAAGGTGTCCCTACACAGTGCCTGCGGCCGGGGCCCCCAGGACCCCAGCCCCACGAGCGCCCCCAGATCGGCCTCTGCCTTGTGACCCGGTGCCCCCCCTTCTCAAAGACCTGTGCCCCACTCAGGGCAGACCCCGGCCCTGACAGGTCAGGCCACGGCTGGGGGCTGTGCGTGTGCTGCTCGCCTCCGCCCACCTGGGCAGGCACCCCCGGCTGCCCCTCCCACACAGAGCTGTGGGCCGAAACCTGGTCCCCAGGGGAGAAGCACACAGGCCCCGCCCTGCTGGGGAGAGTCCGGGCTGTGGGGGGTGCCCTCCCCCTGCCCAGGCGCCTGGGTGTTGTAACAAAGTTGCCGGCTGAGACTCCCTGCTGTGGTTGGACGGGCAGGGCTGGGCGGACCACCCTGCTTTAGAGGGAACTGAGCCCCCGCCCCCAGCTCTGTGCAGGCCCCGCTCCAAGGCAGGCAGCGGAGCTCAGAGCCCGGAGGAACCGCCTGGCCGCGGGCAGTGGGAGGCTTTGTGGGTGTGGATAGTAATGGCATTCTATACACCTAAAGGAATAAAGAGACTTCAATGTGACCACCGAGTCGTCTTCATGGCCTCTCACCCCATCAAGAGCACAGCTTTTAAAGAGTGCTTCGGGGTCTCCCACGCGGTGCAGGGGCCCGGGACCCGACCTGGATCGGAACCGCAGCGAGCCGGGCTGGAACCAGCCCCTAAAAATAATGCTGTAAAAGACCTAAAAGAAGCTGGCGCCGCGGCTCACTAGGCTAATCCTCCGCCTGCAGCGCCGGCACACCGGGTTCCAGTCCCGGTCGGGTGTCCGATTCTTTCCCGGTTGCCCCTCTTCCAGGCCAGCTCTCTGCTGTGGCCAGGGAGTGCAGTGGAGGATGGCCCAGGTGCTTGGGCCCTGCACCCCATGGGAGACCAGGAGAAGCACCTGGCTCCTGCCATCGGATCAGTGTGGTGCGCCGGCCGCAGCACGGCGGCCATTGGAGGGTGAACCAACGGCAAAGGAAGACCTTTCTCTCTGTCTCTCACTGTCCACTCTGCCTGTCAAAAAAAAAAAAAAAAGACCTAAAAGAAAACCTAAGTAAGAAATAATGCGTACTCTTGGGTGCAGACCCGCTATTTGAGGGATGTAAACCCCCCAGTTGTTACGCAGAGGCGGCATAACTCCGCGGGAATCCCAATGCATGTTTTCAGGGACTCGGTTCTCGGATTTCATTGGAAGAACAAGAGCATGGAGTGTTCCCGAAACTGGAGGGAAAGAGGGGCGGGGCCTTCTCCCCCAGGCCAGGAAGAGCCCTAGGTCTGGGGGAGGGGCGGCCGGGTGCCCGCCTCTGAACAAAGCCCCCAGACACAGCCCTGTGTCCAGAGAGGAGCGGGTGGGGCTGGGGGCCGAGCGCATGTCCCAGGGGAGGCAGCCAGCTCTCCACAGGCGACACTCCCCTCCTCTCTCTCTCTCTCTCTCTCTCTCTCTCACACACACACACACACACACACACACACGCAGGCGGCTCCCGGATGCCCCGAAGCCAGCAGCCCAGAGGGTGCCCAGTGACCTCACCCGCGTTCCTCACGCATGTCCCCAGGCTGCAGACAACAGTGCAGAAGACAGAGCCACCCAGACTGTCACGAACCGCCCCGGCTCCAGGGCATGGACAGCGCTGGCCAGTGACAGGCTCTGGCAGGCTCGGGGTGGGGCCCCCAGCCCTCACAGGGGACAGGGAGAAACCCTCCCACCCCGGCAGCGACTCCAGAATCTAAAGCCGCCAGGGTGGGCGCTAGCCCCAGCAGGCTCAGGGCTGCTCGTGCGCCCCTCCCACACCCAAACGCCGGTCCCACGGCTCCCTGCTATGCACCTGGAAAGGCATCAGGTGCTGGCCCGAGTGCTGGGGTCCTGGCTTCCACCTGGCCCCGCCCAGAGTGTGCAGCACGGTCACGGGTGCCGCCGAGGGCCAACGGAGCACGGCGTGGCTTTGCCTGTGAAGCTGAGCACGCACACGGCTCCCGCACGCACACGCCTGCAGCCAGACCCCGCCCCCCAGCTTGGCTGCACTCACGCGATGGAAACCACAGGCGCTGAGACAGACCATTGTGCGCCCTGGGCTGTGAGCTGGCCAGGCCATGACCTCGGCACCGGGAAGGCACTGGACGGCGGCCACCTGGCCTGCACCCCTTGAGACCCACGAGGGGGATCCGTCCGGGATCCCGACTCCCAGCTTCCCCCCGGCCCCGCCCTGGCTGTTGGGGGCATTTGGAGAGTGACCGGCGGTGGCAGGTCTCCGCCCCCCCAAGCACGAGCACACAGAAATGACCTTTCAGAGGTCAGTTGAGAGCATTTCCAGGACAACACCCAGTAGAAAACAAAAAGCCGGGAAAGCGCGGAGATGCATCACCGTCGGGCGATAAAACGCTGGGGAGCGGCAGACACCAGACCCGGGCACGCCCGCCGCGGGGAGGGGCGGCGGGCCGCCCAGGAGGGCTCGGACGCCCAGCCCTGGCGCTGCTTCTCCCAGCAGCGCCCAGGCCAGCGGGACGCCGGGAGCGCCCTGCTCGCACGGGCCTGCCTCCACCTCCTGCAAGTTCTGGGTGGGGCCCTGAGGGCAGAGGAGGAGCTGAGTGATGGAGGCTGCGCCCCGGCGGGGGGGGGGGGGCAGCAGCCTCGCACACGCCTGCGCCCTCACACACCTGTGTGCACCCACGTCCCCCTGCCGGCCGGATGCGCTCCCTGGAGCCGCCCAGGCTGGGGCTACCCCAGCTCCCCTCTCGGGGCGCCCGGCCACAGAGGGGCTCCCCCCCCCGGCCAAAGAGGGCCCCCCCAGAGCTCAGCTCCCTGACCCCGGCAGCCTTCTCAGCAAGCCCAGCTGGGCATTCAGCCAGGGACTTCTCCCCCAGGGCAGGGCTGGACCGGCCTTGTCCTCTGTCCAAGGACAGGCAGAGCAGCAGGAAGCGGGGCCTGGGAGCAGGAGGTGGGGCGGAACCCAGGCCTGGAGCGCTGGGCCGGCCACACCAGGGGCTCTGGAGCCCGCCCCTCCCTTCCCGGCCCTCAGCTGGAAGAAAGACGCCTTTGGTGGGCCGGCAACACCAGACCCTCGGGCCGGGCAGCAGTCCCAGGCCATTGGCACTGCCCCATCCAAGGCGCCCTTTAGGCTGCGGCGCCGCCCGCCTCGCCCGCCTTGGTGGTCTGGCCTCACAGCCCCGGGGTCTGCCTGGCGTTCCTTGTGCTGGAATGTCCATTTTGCCCACGCCCAGGGTGCATGGTGCAGAGACCCCCGGTTTGCTGGGAGGAAGGGAGGGCTTAGATCTGCGGCAGCCCCAGCCTGCTTTGAGCCTCTGCGACCCCCCCTCCTGCTCCCTCCACTCGAAGCAAAGCCGGCAGCAGGGCCGGCCAAGGCCCGGAGCCAGGCCATGGGGGCTTGGGGTGACCAGGGCCAAGCCCGCCCGCCCCCGCTGTGTGCACTCCCTAGGGCGGCCCTTCACCGAAGAGGCTCTGCGTACAGCGCCCAGCACTTCAAGGTCGGGTCCAGCCAGGGTCCAGCCCGGGTCGGCTCGGGAGAGCCGGCCGCTGCGGCCCCCAGCCACACGGCACTTCCTTCCCAGGCCAAGAAAACGAGTGACCCTCGAGGAGCCTGGGGCCTCGCGCCCCTCCCCAGGGCGGGGCGGACGCTTATCAGCGCTGAGCAGGTCGGGAGGGGGCTGGTGGGGGACTGGTGCGGGAAGAGGCTGGGACTCAGCCGCGTCTCCCACCTGCGAGCCCGGAGCGGGGCGGGGCGGGGCGGGGCGGTGGGGCGGGGCTGCCTTGGCCCCGCCCCGGGCGTCTACCCCGCGGTCCCGGGCGCGGGCCGCCTCCGCAGCCCCCAGCTCCCGGCTCTGCGCTCCCGTGCGCCCGCCCATGGCCAAGAAGGTGCTGCCGCTGCTGCTGCCGCCGCTGGTGCTGGCGGCGCTGGGCCTCGCCGGCTTCCTGCTGCTGTACCTGCCCACCCGCGACGTCCGGGAGCCGCCGGCCTTCAAGGTGCACGCGGGGAGCCGGCCCGGGCCCTGGGCAGGGGCGGCCGCGGGTCCGCTGGGGACCCCCGTCAGCGCCTTAGGGCAGAGGCCGGGCTGGGTGGGGTCCTGGGTCTCCTGCACTCTGCTCCCGTCCACGCCCACGGGAGCGGCGCCGGGCGGGAGGCCGAAGTCCCGGGAACCGGGAACCCCACGCACAACGTCGACGCGGCCCTGGGATGGGGGCACAGGAGCCGGGCCCCCAGGGACCCTCCCCGCCTCCCCGCCGCCTCGGGCCGGCTGCTTTAACCCATTCTTGGGCCTGTGCAGAGTGCGTGTGAGCAATGTGGAGGTGGGAAGAACCCAGGATGGGAAGTCCAGAGCAGGGCTCTCTGGAGTGACGGACGCAGGGGGTAGGGTCCAGCTGCAGTGGGCCGTGGGCCCTGGGGAAGCCCCGGAGGAGTGCGTCCCACCGTGGAGTTGGCCCCTGGCCCGCGTGCAGCCTGGCTCCCTCCCTGGAGTCCTAGCCCTAGGGGGCACCCGCTGGAGCCCAGCACCCACCAGCCTGCCCAGTCTGCAGGAGGGTCCATCCGGCGCCCCGTGGTGGGCTCAAAAGCACCAGCCTCTCCGGCCCGGCTCAGCGGTGGAGGGAGGGGGCATCTCCACGCCGGGTATGAATCCAGGGTCCTCAGGGCAGGGGCTCAGTGCTCTGCTCCCCGCTCCGCCAGGCCAAGCTGTGCGGCACTGTGGTCACTTCAGGCCTTCTCTGGGCTCCGGTGTGAGAGGCGGGTGGCGAGCTGGGGGCCCCGGGCTGACTCCCACCCCCACCGCAGTACGGCATCGTCCTGGACGCCGGCTCCTCCCACACGTCCATGTTTGTGTACAAGTGGCCGGCGGACAAGGAGAACGACACGGGCATCGTGAGTGAGCACAGCTCCTGCCACGTTCGAGGTGAAGCCCCCAGGACACGCCCCAGCCTGGACTCCACTCCCGGGCCTCCGGCCGCCCCATGCTTGGTGCTGGTGGGCTCCTGGTGGGGCCCAGTGAGGCAGGATGCACCCTTATTCCACAAAAGAAGCCCGGCGGCAGGTGGGAGGTGGGGCCCCCCCAGGCCCAACACTGGCCTCCGCCCTCCCCCAGCGTAGCAGCAGGGGCTGTCGGGATCTGAGTGCTTTGTCCTGGCACCTGTGCCCACACCCACCAGGCAGGCGGCCGCTCAGAGACTGGGCGGCACCTGGGCCCCTTTTGTCTCCACGCTGGGTTCTCCGAGGGCTTTGGCTGGGTCAGCGTGTCCAAACCACCACCTGGCTCAGGAGCCCGGGACACCCAGCCCTGCTGGCCTCCAGCCCACCCAGGGGCCACCCACCGGGCACGGCCCCCCGTCTGCCTCCCTCTAGGTGGAGGAATCTCCAGCTACGCGGACAACCCGTCCGGGGCTGGCCAGAGCCTGGTCGAATGCCTTGAGCAGGCGCTCCGAGATGTGCCCAGAGACAGCCACGTGGGCACGCCCCTCTACCTGGGCGCCACAGCGGGCATGCGGCTACTCAAGTGAGTGTCCCCACCCGCCCGCCCCGGGCTGGGCAGACCCCAGCGCAGGAGCGGGCCCTCAGACCCCTGCATCTCACAGCCTGCGCAGCCCGGAGGCGGCTGACGCCGTGCTCGCAGCCGTGGAGCGGAAGCTGGCCCAGTACCCCTTCGACTTCCGCGGGGCACGCATCCTCTCCGGCCAGGACGAGGGGGTGTTTGGCTGGGTGACCGCCAACTACCTCCTGGAGAACTTCATCAAGGTGGGCGGGCAGCAGCCGGGCCGGTGCAGCTCCGGGCGCTCCGCCCCGGCCGCTGGCTGAGCCGACCCGTGCCCTCTGCAGTACAGCTGGGTGGGCCGGTGGTTCCGGCCCCGGAAGGGGACGCTGGGGGCCATGGACCTGGGAGGGGCCTCCACACAGATCACCTTCGAGACGTCCAGCCCCGTGGAGGACCCAGCCAACGAGGTGCACCTGCAGCTCTACGGCCAGCACTACCGTGTCTACACCCACAGCTTCCTCTGCTACGGCCAGGACCAGGTCCTCCAGAAGCTGCTGGCCAGTGCCCTCCAGGTGCCCGCCTAGGCTGCACCGTCCCTGGCAGCCACGCTGTGGAGGGAGGCGGCGAGGACGGACAGGGAGGGGCCCAGCAGGAGCAAGCGCCCGGTGGCGGGGGCTGCCACAGGGAGTGAGGAGCCCTGGGCGGCTCTGAGCACCCACGTGGCACTGCCTCCATGGGGCCGGCCAGCGGGAGCCCCTCGTGGAGGGCGCTGGTGCCACCTGCCCACTGGTCGACCCCCAGACCCACAGGACCCACCCCTGCTGGCCCAGGAATTACTCCGCCGAAGTACAGCTCCGGGACGTGTACCAGTCGCCGTGCGTCGGACAGCCCCAGGCCCTCAACGGCAGTGACCGGGTGGTCCTGCAGGGCTCCAGCGACCCCGACCTCTGCCGAGCCCTGGTCTCCCAGCTCTTCAACGTCTCCACCTGCGGCTTCTCCCGGTGCTCCTTCGATGGGGTCTTCCAGCCCCCTCTGGCTGGGAGCTTTATCGTGAGTCGGGACAGGCGGGGCTGGTGGGCTGCTGTCCTGATGCATGGCCCGGACTGTGGCCACGGTGTGACCGCCCCCCCCCCCCCCGTAGGCCTTCTCTGCTTTCTACCACACGGTGGAGTTCCTGAGGACCAAGATGGGGCTGCCGGTGGCCACGCTGCAGCAGCTGGACGCGGCCGTGGAGACCACCTGCAAGCAGACCTGGGCAGAGGTGAGGCCCGCGAGGGTCAGCCCCAGGCAGGGAGGGCCCAGGCCTCTGGTGCCACTGTGGTGGAGGCCGTGGCCCTGGTCCCGGGGGTCTGGGAGCCAGACAAGCCCCGCTCAGGGCAGCTCCCCTACAGCCGGGATCTGCAGTGCTTGGTCCCGTGGCGGCGGGGAGCTGGGGGCCGGGAGTGGGGACAGCCGCCCCTGCTGCCACCCCCAGCGGAGGGGCGCGGCGGGCCCGCGGCCTCACGGTCTCCCGGGCGCCTCTAGCTGCAGGCTCGGGCGCCCGGGCAGCTGGACCGCCTGGCCAACTCCTGCGCGGCAGCCACGTTCGTGCAGCAGCTGCTGAGCCGCGGCTACGGCTTCGACGAGCGCACCTTCGGCGGCCTGACGTTCCAGAAGCAGGTGCGCGCCGGTGCAGGCGTGCGGGGGTGCAGGCGTGCGGGGTCGGGTCGGGGCGAGGCGGGGCGGGGCCTCCGGGAGCTGAGGCCGCGCCCCCGCCCGCAGGCCGCGGACACAGCGGTGGGCTGGGCGCTCGGCTACATGCTGAACCTGACCAACCTGGTGCCCTCCGACCCGCCGGGACTGCGCAAGGGCCTGCAGCGCGGCGCCTGGCTCGTCGTCCTCCTGCTCTTCGCCGTCTTGCTCCTGGCCGCGCTGGCGCTGGGGCTGCGCCAGGTGCGCTCCGCCAAGGCGCAGCGCGCCATCTAGCGGCGGCCGGGCGCAAGGCAGCCCGCGGAACCCCGGCCCGCACCCGCAGGGCGCCGCTGCGGCCCCTCCGTGGCCGGGCTGGCCTTAGGCCTGGGGAGGGGCTGGGGCTCCGGAGCCCTGGGAGCCCCCCTTCTGCTGGGCCTTTGCGGTGGGAGGGGGCGGGCGGCCCCCTCCTCTTGTTAGGATTTGGTAATAAAATAGTTTTCCCCAAGCAGCGAGGGCAGTGTTTCTGAGGTGGGGCAGTGCTGCTGTCGCTCCCCGCTCCGCTCCTCCAGCTGTGCTGGGCCCCAGGCCTGCCCCTGGTCCCCGGGGATGAAGCCTTGCCTCTTCCTACCTCCTTCCTCTCCCGACACAGACCGGGGCCAGTGCTCAGCGCTGGCCATGCCCCCGCCGTCCCCAGACCCATCTCGGTGACCTAGGCTGGCCCTTGGGGTGGGCGCGGGCAGGTGTCCGAGGAGGGAGGCAGCGGGCAAGGCAGGTGCCTGGAGTCTGATCAGAGTCTGGGCTGCGGGCAGGCCCTGCTCAGGAACCGGGGGGGGGGGGGGGGGGGCGAGTGAGATCAGGCTCCGAGGGGCCCCGCCCCACAGAGGGATGAATGTAGAACCAAGCCACACGGAGGCACCCGGACGCCCTGCCCCCCCCCCCCGCTGTGCTTGTCCTGGGTTTTCTACACCCCAAAGCAGCCCCCCAGAAGCCCCCCTACGAGCCCTGTAGAATCCGGAGGCGCCCGCACGAGGCTGGGAACTGGTGGTCCCAGCGACCTCTCCCCTGCACCCTCCCTTCCGGGGGGTGCCCACACCACTCGTGCTCGGTCAGTGTCCCTGGGGGGAAGGGTTCTGCTCACCCAAACACACACTGCTGCCACAGACCGGGCGGCCGCCAGCCCCACCTTGGGATTCGGGGCTTAGGGGAGCGGGCGGCGCCGCCGCGGGGGCCCCTGCTTCTTTTCTTAGCCAGAGAGGGGGTGCGCAGAGGGCACAGGGAAGCCGCGCTCCCACGAGGCAGCAAGCGAAGGGCACACGCACGGGCCCCACGGGTGCTTCTTGTCACGCGACCCAAGGAGCTGAAGGGCGGGGCCCTGGGGTCCCCTGGACACCTTGGACAGCTCCCAGCTGGCTTTCCACCGCCGCCCAGGGTCACTCTTGCCCCCGGGTGGCCCTAGTGAGAGCCGCGGCCGGGGAGCCAGCCAGAATGGGGTCAGGACCTGGCTTAGTTTTGTGTCCGGGCGTCTGGGTGTCCCCGGCGCACAGCTGCGTCCCCCCCCGGGGGGGGGGCTCGCGCTTCTAGGCCCAGGCAGCGCCTCTGGGTCAGCGGATGTGGAGGCGAGGCTCAGAAGGCGGAGAGGCGAGCAGGGAGCGAGCCGAGGGGAAGCCCCCCACCCCAGCCCACCCCGCTCCCGCCAGTCCCGACTCCGAATTCTGGGCAGCGAGGAGGGCGGGACCCGGCGGCCCAGCGCTGGCGAGGCCGGGAGAGAGCCGGGCTGGCCGAGCCAAGAGTGGGCGGCGTCGCCGGGAGCGCGGCCCGCCCCCGCAGGTGCAGCGCGCAGGCGCACTCCGCGCGCGCCTCCGGTCTGCGCGCCCGCATCCCGGATCCTCCGCCGCAGCGTCAGCGCCGCCGACGCCTCCTCCCTCCCGCGCCCCCTCCCGCCCCTGCGCTGCTCCGGCCGCGGCGCCCGCAGCCCGCGCCGAGCCCCGGCCGCGCGGTGCCATGCTGCCCCGGCGGCGGCGCTGAAGGATGGCGACGCCCGTGCCTCCGCCCTCGCCGCGGCACCTGCGGCACCTGCGGCTGCTGCTGTCCGGCCTGATCCTCGGCGCGGCCCTGCGCGGGGCCTCCGCGGCCGCCGCCGGCCGCCCGGGTGAGCGAGCGCGCTGGGCGCAGGCCGCAAGGCCGGGGGTGGCCGGCGGGGGCCCGGGGTTTCCGGCCCGCAGGCCCCGCAGCTGGCGGCGATGGGGCCCGGGGTTTCCGGCCCGCAGGCCCCCGCAGCTGGCGGCGATGGGGTAAAGAGGCCGGGCCGCGCTGATGGGGCCTCTCCCGGCTCCGGGGAGGTGACCTGAAGTTCACGCCCTTTGGTCTTTGTGTCTGCGGCCCGGGGGTCTTGCCCCGCATCTGCCTCCGTCTCCGTGCGTGTCGCTGGCGTCCCCGGGCGCCGGCTGGCCTGGCCGCCCGCGTCTGCCTGCCCTGCAGGCTCTGAGGACTGCGGGACGCCCCCGCAGCCCGTCCCAGCCTCAGAGTCTTGTTCCGGCTTCCGTGGCCGGGAGGACGCTGGCCTCCCCTCAAGCTTTTCCTACCCCGGAGGGCACCAGCCCTTGTGCGCAGTTCCCGGGGAGTGATGAGCCGGGGTCTGGGGGACAGCGCTCCCCTCCCCCCAGGAGGCTGGATCGGTAGCTGAGCGCAGTTCTCTTGGAGCCCTGCAGGAGAGGTGCTGTCAGCCCATTTCACAGGGCGGGAGACTGAGGCATAGAGGGGTTGAGTCTGCTTGGGGCAGGCTTCCTCCTTGGGCACAGCACTCCGGACGGGAGGTAGGCACGACCAGCCGGGCTCCCAGGGTGGCCACGGGCATGGCGGGGGCCACCTGTGGTGAACCTGGCCCCAGGTGTGGACTGGCACCGCAGCACCTGAGCCTGGTGGGCGGGCACCATTCCTGGTGCTCTGAGCACCGGGCAGGGACTGCCTGGCTCCCCAGGAGCCGGCTGCTGGGTGGGGTCCGGGCAGATCCGCTGGCAGAGGCTTAATGTTTAACTTGTGGGAGCCCTGGGCCGAGCCCACGAGAGCTGGCGGCTGGAGGGTGTGGGCCTGCCGCCGGCCAGGGCCTGGATGCTTGCAGCTTCGAGGCCTGGCGTGTCAGGTGTCCAAGGAGACCAAGCCAGGCCAGCCCGGTCTGGAGAAGCCCATGTCATCCTGGGCCCCAGCAACCCTGCCTGCGGTGGGGTGGGGTGGGCTGAGGGCAGGGGCCCTGGTTGGCCAGAGATACTGCCCCCAGGAGGTCCCCCCGGCTGTGCCAAGCCGGACGCCAGGCCTGGGCAGGTTCCTCAGCTCAGCACCTCCATCCCAGCCCCGGATGGGGCCTGATTTTAGACCCCAGGCCAGAGGCAGGGACGTGTGGTTAGGAACCAGGTCTGGCCGTGGGCTCCCCGCACTGCCCAGCCCCGGACTGACCCCAGCCAGGGTCCTGGGCCTGCGGCAAGTGAGGCCGCCCCACCCCACCCTGGATCTCCCAGCCCAGAGGCCCCTGGGAGCGCTGGGGCCAGGCAGAGGCTTGTAGGGGTGGGACTCTGGCTTTGGGGGAGCCCTGATGTGTTTGGGGTGGGGGGCTAGCATCATCAACTCGGGGGTCTCCAGTGTGAAGGGGGGATCAGGCTTGCTCTGGGGCACTCTGCGGCCAGAGGCTGGATGAGGCCTGAGGGAGGACTCTGGGGACAGGGTGGGGGCAGGGTGGCTCTGATAAATCTTGGGGCTGTTTACTTCCTGGTCTGAGCCCTGGACGTCGGGAGGAAGGGCCTGCCCGAACAATGGCCGGAGTCAGGCCTGGCCTGGCCAGCTCTGCGGGGGAGGAGGAGGGCGGCACGCAGTGCAGAGGCCAGGCCGGGGGGCTCTGACCCGTCCTGCCGTCCGCCTCCTTCCCAGATGTGGCCACTTGTCCCCGGAGCCTGGACTGTGCTCTGAAGAGGCGGGCGCGATGCCCGCCGGGTGCCCACAGCTGCGGGCCCTGCCTGCAGCCCTTCCAGGAGGACCAGCGCGGGCTCTGCGTGTCCAGGGTGCGCCGGCCCTCTGGTAGGTGGTCGCTGGCACAGGAGGCGGGCGGGAGGGCAGTCCCTCCTCCCTCTGCCCCTAGGGAGCCCCGCCCTCTGGCAGCGGCCACCGGGTCCGCAGCGCCTTGTGGGGTGCTGGGGCCCGAGGCCGGGGGGACTCAGGTCACTCTCTTAAGTGGTTTCCTGGTCCATTCCAGATGGTGCCAGCCCAGGGCCCGCAGCTAGGGCCGGGGTGACCCGGCAGGAGAGGGGGTCAGAGTTCCCCAGCATGGGCCCCCAAGGTCTGCCAGAACCCGTGCGGGGCCCCCTATTCTGTCTACCCAGCACCTGCTGACCCCGCAGCCTGGAGTCTGTCCGGGTGGCCGGTGGCTGAGTGGCCCCAGGTGTGCTGGGGCCGTGGCTCCCTGGGGGGGCGTGGCAGGTGTGCAGGGGCCGTGGCTCCCTGGGGGGGCGTGATCACAGGGGAGACACAGACGTGGCCGGCAGGTGCCTGCCTGGAAGCTCTGGACTGAGGGATCCCCAGTGGGCATCGGTGGGCCCAGCTCCCAGCCCCGCGGCTGCCTTTCCTTTCTCTGACCTCCTGAGGGGGCCTGGACGCTGGGTGTGCTTTGCCCCTCCCTCCCCCGTCGCGGCCCCCTCGTGGCTTGGGGAAGGGCAGGCTGTGCTGCCCCAGAGCCCTGTGCAGGCCACTCCCTCCCCTCCTCACCCCTGGTCCTCACACACCCTCAGCGCCGCCGCCGGCACTCTCACCTGCTCTCCCTGGGGCTGCTGGACTCAGGGGGACTCCCCCAGTTGTCTCTGGGGTGCAGCGGGGCCCACACCAGGGCCTGGAGGGAGAGGCCAGGCCCGGGGCAGCTGATGGCCCTCGCCTCCGCAGGGGGGGGCCCGCCGCAGCCCAGACTGGAGGAGGAGATCGACGTCCTGGCGGAGGAGCTGGCCCGGAAGGAGGCCGGGCACTCGAGGGCCACAGCCTGGCCCCTGCCCGAGGGGCCTCCACGGCCGCTGGAGCCGGGTGAGACCCCTGCTCCACAGCCCTGCCCCTTTTGCCCTCGCGCCCCAGTCCTGCCTAACCTGGTCTCTCTCAGCAGCCACCCTGGTGTTCTCCGAGCTGGCTCAGGGACCCAAACCCGGCCTCCCCGCCACTCGGGCGGCCCCCACCCCCACGCCCCGCGGCCCCCTGGGCTCCCCTGTGTCTTCTGGGCCAGTTCACATGTCCCCACTGGAGCCCCGCGGCCGGCGGGGTGACGGGCTTGCCCTCGGTAGGTGGCACAGATGGCAGACAGGGAGGCAGGTGTGGGGGGAGGCAGGTGTGGGGGGGAGGCGGGTGTCGGGGAGGGGAGGCAGATGTGGGGGAGGCAGGTGGGGGAGGGGAAGGCAGGTGGGGGGAGGCGGGTGTCGGGAAGGGGAGGCAAGCCGCTTCTCACCGCGCCCCTCCCGCAGTGCTGATCCTGGGCTTCTGCGTGGCAGGCGTGGCCGCCCTGGCCGTGGCTGTCCTGTGCTGGTGCAGGTAAGCGCGCGTGGGCGGGTGGCCGGGGGCGACCCCTGCACAGGCCTCGGGCCCACTGCCCGCTGTCCGCAGGCTGCAGCGGGAGACCCGCCTGGCTCAGAAGGTGGACTACACGGCCCCGAAGGCGCCCGGATCGCCCGCCACGCCGCGGATCTCGGTGCGTGTCCCCGCATTCGCGCCCCGCCCCGCGCCCCCACCCCGCCGCCGCTTGACGCGCCCCTCGCCCACAGCCCGGGGACCAGCGGCTGGCGCACAGCGCCGAGGTCTTCCACTACCAGCGGCAGCGGCAGCAGATGCGCAGCCTGGAGCGGTGAGCGCCCGCCCCCGCCTCGGTCTGACCCCCCCGGCCCTCCACCCCCGCCTCCCCCACGGCCCCCCTACCCGCCCCCTCTGGTCTGACCCCCCAGTTCGTCCCACCCCCTCCCCCGGCCCCGTCTCTAACCCCCCAGCCCCTTCTTGCCCCGCCTCCTCCCTGGCCACGCTCCGGTCAGACCCCCTCCAGTCCCGCCCCTTCTGACCCACCCCCCACCTCAGTCTGACCCCCGCAGCCTCTCCCCTAGCCCCCACCCCCCACCCCCGTCCCTGCCGCGGCCTCACGCCCGCCACCCCCGCCTTCCACGGCTTCTAGTCCCGGCCACCCGCCCGCACCCGGGTGGGGGAGGTCCCAGCGGTCCCGCCCCCCACCCAGGCATAAAGAGCCGGCCAAGGAGCTGGACTCGGCCTCTTCGGACGAGGAGAACGAAGACGGCGACTTCACGGTGTACGAGTGCCCGGGCCTGGCCCCGGTGAGTGCGGGCAGCCGGGGCGCCCCCTCCCCTCCGCGGCAGCGGCCTAACCACACCTCTGCCTAACCACACCTCTGCCTAACCACACCTCTGCCTAACCACACCTCTGCCCGCACACCTCTGCCGGCAGACCGGGGAGATGGAGGTGCGCAACCCGCTGTTCGACCACGCCTCGCTGCCGGCGCCCCTGCCCGGGCCGCGCCCCCCACCCGCGCCGCAGTGACCCAAGGCCGCCGCTGGAGACCGCCGGGCCCACGGGTGGGGAGGGACCCCGGGTGGGGAGAGGCAGGGCCCGTGTTTCTCATTAAAAAATCAGGTTCCGAGGCTCTCTCGTGGCTTGCGTGTGGGGGCTGGGCTTGGGGGGAGGGGCTGGCCCTGGGCGCCTCTGTCGGCTGTCGGAGTCCCCCCTGCGGATGGGGCGTCCCAGGACGGGCTTTCACCTCTGGGCTGCAGGTGCCATTTGGAGGTGCTTGTGCACAGAGTGGGGGGCTGTTCCCTGTTCAGGGAGACCCTCCCTGGAGGGCAGCCCCGGGACCCCTCAGGACACTTCCCCTAGTTGGGGGAGGGGAGAAAGGCACTGTTGGGGGGACCCCTCCCGTGTTGCCTCAGGAACTGGGTGTGGGCACTGTGCCTCCATTGGCACGTGGGGCTGGGGGCTGGGAGGAACAGCAGGCAGCCGTGGGCTGGGGGCTTCCTCCTGGTACAAAACAGACCCTGGGCCCCTGCAGCAAACACAGCTGAGGGGCACAGGCAGGTGGCGGGGAGGGGGGCACCTGGGGCCGGGGCTGCCCACGGTGCCCCTGAGCTGAGGGCCAGGGGCGTGCAGACGGGAGGGCACGGAGTGGACAGAGGTGCCCAGCTCGAGAGCAGGGTGCAGGGACCAGACCGGGTCGGGCTCGGAAGCCCCTTGGGGGTTGGTGGCCAAGGGGCCCAGGCTATCCGGGGTGGGGGACAAGCCCAGTTTGAGGCACAGGGTCTGGGGAGTGGCAGGGCAGGCTGGTAGAAGAGGGGCCACCCCTGTGCAGAGCTAAGGTTTGCCCTAAGCAGGATGTGTTGGGGGCCAGAATAGATCCAAGCCAGGAAGCCCCCGTCCCTGGGGCTGTGCACTCCTCGCCTGTGACTGGCCCCGCCCCCGCCCCAGGACGTGGTGGGAGGGCAGGGCCGGCACCAAGCACCCACCGGGCCCACCCATGTCCCTTGCTGCCTAACAGCCATCAGGGAGGTGGCACCGACAGCCCCAGAGACAGGAACCAGGGACCCCCACGGGGCTGGCCCACTCGTCTGTCCACCTCTGCTGGCCTGGTCTGGGGTCTGAGGGTGACCCCGTCTGTTCCATCTTCTGGGGGCCCAAACCTGTCCTGGGGTCCTTGGTGCCCATGCTTAGAGGCCTTGGCAAGGAGGGGCGCCTCCCCACAGTAGCTGGGACCCTGCAGGCCTGGGCTGGGGCGGGCCACCCCCAACTGGCTCAGGCCCCCGTGTGACTCGGGCCCCAGCTCCCCAGCTGCCTTTGGCTCCAGTGGCCCCCATGTCCTTAACCCTGAGTCTGCAGTGACTTGGAAACCCCAAATCCTGGGTGAGGGGCCCTGGGTGAGGGGCTCCAGCCCAGGAGGAACCCGCCTCCCCACTCCACCCCCCTTGCTGAGTCCACCTAAGCCTCCGCCGGCCTGGCCTCCCCCAGCCCAGCGCCCCATCCACCCCTTCCCACCGGAGAAAGCCCGTCAGCGCCCCGGCCACTTCCCTGGCCTGGATTCTTGAGCTGGAGGGTGACCTCCCACACCCCAGCATGGACGGTGGTGGACACCCCGCCACCTGGAGACGCCCCCAACCCGGCAAGGCACGGGCAAGACCACACCCCCTGCCTTTGCACCGCGGAGCTGAGCCCCCACCCCCACTCGGGCGGCTGCCACCGGTTCCAAATCCTCCAGCTGTGGTGCCTCCCCCTCAGCTGTGTCACGAGGGGTGCATCTTGGTGTGGAACGGAAGTGGGCACATGCAAAACCTTTCAGTGGGCTGCACAGGTCCCTGGAAGCCTACCCCTGCACACCCCGGAGCTGGCCCGAGAGCCACACCTGGACCAGGCCAAGGACGCCCAGTGCTCCGCCACCCTGGGCTTGATGGGAAAAGGGCCCACCTGCTGCCCCCACGGCACACTGTATCTGTGTGCCCAGATGGCTCAGAAGCCCCTGGCTTCTGCCAACGCCCTAGTACCGCCCCCCTGGGCTGTGCCCTCCCCTGGCAGTCCCCTTGGTCACAGGCCAGCCCCCAAGGCACCCACCTTCCCCAGGGTGAGCACAGAGGGTCCCACAGCCTCCAGCTGCATGCTCCCCGCCGGCCGCCAGGGGGCCCTCGCGACCCGCCTCTGGACGTGGCCCTGCCCAAGCCACGGGCGGGGCGGGGGGGGGGGGCGACAAGCAGCCAGGCTCTGGGCTGAGGCTGGGCGCCCCATGCCCAGCTACCCTCACCTGGGACAGGGCTGGAAGGCTGAGGGCCTGGCCGGGACAGAGCGCCTGTCCCCTCCCCGCCATGTCACAGGCTGCCACCCGCCTGGGCCCCACAGGCCCCACGGCTGAGTCAGGAGGCCTGGGTGGGGGCGGGGCAGCCGGATGGGCACCCCCTGGCCCCAACTTTCCTTCTGAGTCAGCTCTCCCACCTCTGTCATTTCCTTTCTCGTTTTGACCCATTTCTGTGCCAAACCTCGGAGCCCCACTCCCCAGCTCACCGGTTCCCATGACTGCGTGCGATGGGGGATACTGGCCAGGGCGTGGGCGGCTCCCCGAGACCACCCAGGAAGGGAGCGGGCTGTGCGGGCAGACGGGTGAGGCCTGTGGCAGGCTCCGGCCGGGCTGGCAGCGCAAACAGGAAGGATGGCAGGTGCTGGCAGCCAGAGGCCCGGTCACCCGGCTGGGGCCTTCCGGCAGGCCCCTGCCACCTGCTGGGCACGCCGCCTGGGGAGAAGATGTGGGGGAAAGCGAGGCCTGGAGACAGGGTGTGGCTCCTCTGGTGCCCCAGGGGTGCCCACTGGGGTGAGAGACACTGAGCCCAGGGTCCCCTTCACAGAGGCGGCTGTGGGGGGTGCCTGCCCTCGGCGGAGCCGGCGGCGGGAAGCGAGGCGCTAGGGGCTGCCAGCTGGTTCGTGCCGGCTCCCATGGCCTCCCTCCCCTCTCGACATTGCACAAGCTTCCGCCGAAGCCGGGGTTATGCAGTGCCGTGGGGGTGGCCCAACTGCCACTCTCTCCCAGCCTTGCCTGTGTCCCCTCTGCGGGTGTGCTGGCAGCCCCAGCGGGGCGTGGGAGCCGGGCCCCGGGGTCCCTGGGCGCGGTGCTGGCAGCAGGCCAACGGTGGTTCTTGGCTGTGTTCCTGAGTGCGGCCAGGCCTCACCACGCCGGGGCTGCAGCTCGCGGGGACCCTGCAGGGTCACCCCGCCTGACTGGTCCTGGCGGCCACCGCTCCTCGGGGCTCCATCTGGCCCCAGGGCTGGCTGGGGGGAAGTGGACGGAATCCGGACTCAGGCTGGGGCCAGCCTTCCTGTTTCTGGAGCAGGCGCCTTCCCCTGCCCGCCCAACGGCGCCGGGGACACCAGGACCCCTTCCCTTTCCACCCTGGAAAGCCCCTCTGCTGCGGCCTGGGGGAGGGGACCGCAGCTCCTGCCAGCCCCCAGGGCCCAACCCCCAGTCTGGCCAGGGAAAGATGCAGCAGCCCCCAGCCCACCTGGGCCGTGCTCGTCTGCCCCGGCCGACCCCAGCTCGGCCCCATCTCTCTGGGGCTGGGCCCTGGGAGAGGCAGGTCCTTGAGGCGGCCGGGGTAGGTGAGGTGGGCCCGTGGGAGCCTGAGCGCCGCGCGTCTGCAGCCCGGTGAGTGCAGGGCTCCTGCGGCCACGCGTGGTGGGGGGCTGGGGTCGGCCGGGCCTGGGCTGCCCGGGGAGGAAGCGGGGCTGGGGGTGCCCTTTGGGGGCCACACGTGATCTGCACTGCCTTCCTCCTGTGGGGGCCGGGGGGCCCCTCTCCCGACCTGCCCAGCTGGCCAGCTCGCGGCCTGTCCAGGGCCAGCGAGGGTGGGCCGGGGCGCCCTCCTGCAGCGGACTCCCTCCCACCAGCGGGAGGGCTGGAGAGAGCCGAGGGTGGGGGTGGCCACGGGGCGGGGCGGCCGCAGGAAGGCCCTGGCTCCCTCACCTTGCGCGGACGAGAGGAGCGTGCTTCCCTCCCCCGCCGGGCGCTGCCGTGATTGCAGGATCTCAGGTTTTGGGGCGACTGCTTCTGCGGGGCTGTGGATGAGTAATGCGGGTGAGTGTCCCCGGGGAAGCGGGGGGCGGCAGTGCGCCAGGGCCCGCGGGTGCCCCTGAGCCTGGTGCCACCGCCTCTTCTCCCTCCTCCTCCTGCAGGGCTCAGCTCCACCCGGAGGCGGCGGGCCTGGGGGGCCCTGGTCGGCGTGGCCCTGCTGCTGGCCCTCTGGCTCCTGTGGCTGCTGGGGCCAGCCCCCGGGGGTGCCCCAGGCCCCCAGCCCACGGTCACCATCCTCATCTGGCACTGGCCCTTCACAGAGCAGCCCCCGGAGCTGCCCCACAACACCTGCACCCCCTACGGCTTGGCCCACTGCCGGCTGAGCACCGACAGAAGCCTGCTTGCCAGTGCCGACGCCGTGGTCTTCCACCACCGCGAGCTGGAGACCCGGCGCTCCCGCCTGCCCCTGGCCCAGCGGCCACGAGGGCAGCCCTGGGTGTGGGCGTCCATGGAGTCCCCCAGCCACACCCACGGCCTCCATCGCCTGCGGGGCGTCTTCAACTGGGTGCTGAGCTACCGGCGGGACTCCGACATCTTCGTGCCCTACGGCCGTCTGGAGCCCCGGCTGGGGCCTGCACCCCCGCTGCCGGCCAAGAGCAGGCTGGCCGCCTGGGTGGTGAGCAACTTCCAGGAGCGGCAGCCGCGGGCCAAGCTGTACCGGCAGCTGGCGCCTCACCTGCAGGTGGACGTGTTCGGCCGCGCCAGCCGGCGGCCGCTCTGTGCCGACTGCCTGCTGCCCACCGTGGCCCGATACCGCTTCTACCTGGCCTTCGAGAACTCCCAGCACCGCGACTACATCACCGAGAAGTTCTGGCGGAACGCGCTGGCCGCCGGCGCCGTGCCCGTGGTCCTGGGGCCCCCGCGGGCCACCTACGAGGCCTTCGCACCTGCGGACGCCTTCGTGCACGTGGACGACTTCGGCTCGGCCCTCGAGCTGGCCGCCTTCCTCACGGGCATGAACGAGAGCTGCTACCAGCGCTTCTTCGCCTGGCGCAGCCGGCTCCGCGTGCGGCTGTTCAGCGACTGGCCGGAGCGCTTCTGCGCCGTCTGTGCCCGCCTGCCGCACCTGCCCCGTGGCCAGGTCTACGAGGACCTCGAGGGCTGGTTCCGGGCCTGAGTCCTGCAGCTGGGCGCGGGTGGGAGAGCTGGGTGCTGAGATGCAACCGCCGGCAGCCAGCGGGAGGCTGGGGTCAGAGGCGGCGGGGCGGGGGCGGGAGGACGAGTGTGGTGAGAGCAGAGCGCGCTGGGGCGGGCGGTGTGCAGAGCGCTGAGGCGGGCCAGAGGGCGGGCCGCTGAGGACCCCCCTCACCGGAGGCAGGGCCCTGAGGGCTGGGACAGCCCAGCCAGAGGTGGGCAGGGTGCCCTGGACATCGACCTCCGTCAGCCGAGCCCGGGCGCGCTGCCGTCCGTAGCCGGGTCCCCCAGGGGGGGGGGCACTGGACAGCAGAGCCGAGCAGGCGTCTCAGGTGGGCTGTGCGGGGGAGCCGAGCCCCCTCTGCCTGCCTCCCCTCCCCGGCACCCCCTCCGTCCGGACCCCGGGACCTGCCCCTCCCCCTCCCACTCCCTTCAGCTTTGCCCGAGAGGCTCAGGCAGGTGCTGGAACCCAGAGGGGGCGAAAGGCACCCTGGGCAGCGGCCCTGCCCGCAGGGAGGAAGCCGGGCTGGCTCTCGGCAGGAGGAGGCTGCAGGCAGGAAGCCCCTCACTGCTGGGGGCTTCCTGCCCTGGCCCCGAGGGCTGCCTGGGGAGAAGGTTGTGGCCTGTGGCCGGCACTGGTGCCCTGCCCACCTTCCCCGGGGGGTCTGAGGCTGGCACCCTGCAGGAGGGGAAACAGGCCAGCCTGCCCTCTGCTGTCAGAGGGAGGAAACGCACCCCAGTCCCAGCCTGGCTGCGGGGTACCCAACCAAGCTCCTTGTGCCCAGGCCAGACGCCCTGGACACGGGGAACAGGTGCCGTCCACGAGAGGGACGGCCTGCGTCTCCCCAGGCGCCTGCTGGGCCCCTCTGAGTCCAGGGGGTACCTCCCCTTCCTCCTCTGCTCACGGAGGAGCCGCCCACACTGTCTGCAGTGGGTTCCCCGCGCTGTCCACTCTGAACGGGAGCTGAGCGTCCTCACGCAGCAGCAGGACCTGGCCACCCTCAAGTGTCCAGTTCGACCCCGCCCCGAGCCTCCGTGGCCTCCCAGTGACCCCAGCTTGACCAGCGGCATGCACCCTGCTGACCCCACACCCCACATGCTGCGGTGACTCCCCCCCGCCACGCCACACACCCAGGAACTCCTGCCTGCTTGCTTATAAAACCCGATTAACACTCCCCGTGTGTGCGTGTGTGTGTGCTGGGGGAGGTGGTGCTGTGGCATAGAGGGTGAAGCCGCCACCAGCAGCAACACCACAAGGGTGCTGGTTCGAGTCCCGGCTGCTCCACTTCCCATCCAGCTCCCTGCTAATGCACCTGGGAAAGCAGCAGAAGACGGCCCAAGTGCCTGGGCCCCTGCACCCACGTGGGAGACCCGGAGGAAGCTCCCCGCTCCTGGCCTCAGGTGGGCCCAGTTCTGGTCACGGCAGCCATTTGGGGAGTGAACCAGCGATGGAAGACCTCTCTCGCCTCTGCCTGTGCCTTTCTGTAATTTTAAAAAGACTAAGACTCAGCCGGCGCTGCGGCTCACTTGGCTAATCCTCTGCCTGCAGCACCAGCACCCCGGGTTCTAGTCCTGGTCGGGGCGCCAGATTCTGTCCCGGTTGCTCCTCTTCTGGTCCAGCTCTCTGCTGTGGCCCGGGAGTGCAGTGGAGGATGGCCCAAGTGCTTGGGCCCTGCACCCCATGGGAGACCAGGAGAAGCACCTGGCTCCTGGCTTCGGATCGGCACAGCGCCTGCCATAGCGGCCATTGGGGAGTGAACCAATGGAAGGAAGACCTTTCTCTCTGTCTCTCTCTCACTAACTCTGCCTGCAAAAAAAATAGACTAAGACTCCCCGTGGGAGACCTGCTTGGATAAGGCTTGGGCCCAGTAAAGTTGCTGGCCCAGGGGCCCTGTAACCCCCCCTGCCCCAGGGGCCCTGTTCCCCCCCCCGCCCCAGGGGTCCTGTCCCCCACCACTCCACCCAGGGGCCCTGCCCCCCCCTGTAATCCCAGCAGAGCCACCCGTAGCCGGGTCCGGTGTCACTTGGCCGCCCAGGGTCTCCTTTACGAAGGGCACAGGGGTGGGCGGGTGGTCGTCCCATGCCCGGCACCAGCACGGTTAGTCAGGGGCCTGGAGGGCGCACAGGATGTGGGGTGGCCGGGCTGGGGGCCGCGGGGCCTCCTAGGCTTTCCCCCTGGTACCGGAAGGGGTGAGCAGGGCGTCTCGGGTTAGACAGGGGCCTGGGCACGTCACTTCCACCCCGACCACATGGAGGGGGACATGAGGAGACCCCTCCCCAGACACAGGACAGCCTACAGCCGCAGGCAGGGAGGGGGACATGAGGAGACCCTCCCCACATACAAGACAGCCTAGCCGCAGGCGGGCCACCGTGAGGAGACCCCTCCCCTACACACACACACACACACACACACACACACACACACACACACAGACACGCGCGCGCGGAGCCCCTCCGCCTCAGGCCGGGACTCCCGCAGGGCGGGGGCGGGCGCCCCCTGGCGGCGCGGCGCGCGGCGCCTGTGAGCGCGGGCGGGGCGGGCGCGGGGCGGGCGCGGGGCGCTGCGGCCGGGCCGCCGGGGCGGAGCCAGTGCGGGGCCGGTCCCCGACGCCCGAGCGCCCCGCCCCCGCGCGGGCGATGCCGAGCGGCGCGGCTGGCGGCGGGGCCGGCGCTGAGGCGGCCGGAGAGCGGCCCGCCATGGGTTTCCTGCACCAGCTGCAGCTGCTGCTCTGGAAGAACGTGACGCTCAAGCGCCGCGGCCCGGTGAGCCCGCGCACGTGCGGCCCGCGGGCGCGCGCAGACCCCGGGCGGCGCGGCGGGGCCCCCGCACGGCCCTGCGGGCGCTGGGGGCTCGGGGGCGGGGGCGCGCGGGCCGGGCCGCCGGCGATCTCCGTGCGCGGCTGAGTCACGGGCCGGCCGCCTTGCGCAGCGCGCTCCCCGGGGCGGCCGCGGGTGGGGGCAGGTGGCCCCGGGCCCCGGCTGGCGGGAGGGAGGCCGCGACTGGGCCTGGACAGAGCGCTGGCCTTGGGGGAGGGGGGCTGCGTCCCGCCGGAGGCTGCGTGTCCGGGGCCCGGCCCCACGGAGCCGGTGCAGGGACCTGTCCCTGCCTCCTCCCGCGCCCCTCCGCCCTTGGGCCGGGCGCACGGTGATCCCGGCGGCACCCCTCGGGCGCGTCCGCCAGCCTCTGCTGGCCCTCGCTCCTCCGCGATGTCCTTCGGGGCCAGCCAGGCCACCCTGAATCCCAGCGCCCAGTCGTCCGCAGGGGCCAGGTCTCTGGCTGGTTCCCCTCCCCACCGGCTCCCCTGGGGGCTGAGGGTGCAGGACTCAGCCGCACTGGGTGACAGGTCCCTGGGGAGAGGCGCGCTGGGGGGTGGGCACGTGTCCTCAGAGGAGAGTGCTGGGCCCCTTGGGGCTTCTGAAAGGGCCCGGGGGGTTTCTCGGACCGGGTCCCAGGCGGGTGGGGGGCCGAGGAGGGCCTGGGCCCCGGGACCCCTTGGGTTCACCAGCTCCTGCCTGTGTTCCTGAGAGGGGCTGTGGGCAGGTGGGGTGGACGGCGTCCCCGTGGCCTGGCAGCATGGCCCTGGGCACCTGGGCCTGGCCGGGAGCCAGGATCGGGGACACTCCCTGTCCTGGGTGCCTGGGCTTGGTGTCTGGGGACAGCATGAGCTTGCATTGCTGTCAGCCCCAGGTTCCCGTCCGGAATGGCCTCCCAGGGCCCAGGAGCAGAGGCCGCGAGGGGGGCCCTGCGTCCAGGGGGCTCCCAGGTCAGGGAGGGAGCGGGGGGCTCGTGGGCACCTGGCAAGGAAGTGGGAAGTGCCCACTGCCCCGGCCTCAGGAGCGGGCTCCCTGTGAGGTCCCGTGGCCGCTGCCAGGGAGACCTTCGTCCAGGGAGGCTGGGTCCTCGCTCCCCTTGCAGCGTGTGCCTGGGGCTGGCTGCGCCCCTGCCCTCCTGGGGAGGGTCCCGGCTCCGTGGCCGGGGGCCTTGCCCGGTGCCGTGTGCCACGCCAGGGGCAGGGTGCACCTGTGCCTGCTGCTTCCCCTCCCAAGCTCTGTGCCTCGGTTTCCCTGTCTGGGTGTGGCAGGTGGACGTGGGTCTGCCCTGGGGTTGCAGGCTGCCCTTGGCCATGCGCTCTGGGTGGCTGTGAGGCAGGGAACCCTTGGGCCCCACTCATCTGCCCCCCTGGACACGGCAGGGAGGGGGCGCAGGGCCCCGGCGTCGGGCTGGCCTGGAAGGACTGAGCGTTGGTCACCTGCAGGCACCCGTGCGGGGCCCCCAGGTGGTGCCCGACCTGTGCCGCCTGCCTGTAACCAGATGCCCCTGCCGCCGCCCGCCCGCCTGCCAACCAGGACTCTCCTCCTCCCGGCAGCTCGTGCGCGGCCGTTGCTATAGCGATGGGGGAGGCAGCCCTGGCCTGTTGCTGCAGTGAGGCAGAGGAGGTGCCCGGCGGCAGGGCGGGTGTGGGCGGGGCTGGCACCTCGGACGTGACCCCTGCCTCCAGTCACCGGTGCCCCTGCCCGTGTGGCCTGCGCCTGTCCCGCAGCCCTGGGCGCCTGCAGTGCCTCCTGGGCTGGCGCGGGGAGGGGTGGAGGCTGGCACGGGCTGGGCGGGCGTGGGGTGAGGACACACAGCGTGGTGTTCCCGACCACAGAACACCATTGTCAGCGTGCAGTAAACAGCAGGGGCCGCCTCACCCCAGGGCTGGGGGCTGGGGCAGGGGGAGGGGGAGGGGCACCTGCTCTCTGCTCCCTGGGCCCCCAGAGGGCACCCCCACCCGTCTCCTGGAGCCCAGGGGTCCGGGCTAGAGCTGGTAAAAGCCCTGCAGGTGAATCTGACGGTGGACCCCCGAGCCCCCACACCGGGAGCAGGTGCTGTCGGGACTCACCTGGGTGCCTGCCCCAGGAGCAGGAGCTTTGGGGGGGGGCGGGGCAGAAGGCAGTGCCTCTGGCTGGGAGGCCAATGACCCGGGCTCATCCCCCCAGGCCTCACGGTGGGTGCAGGGCGCGTGGTGGTGGGGAAGAGGGGCCATGGGGATTCTGGCAGGCGGCCTGCAAGTTGGGGGCTGGGGTCAGCTGGGCAGGTGCGTGGTCCCAGTGGGTGAGCTGGGGCACGGGCAGCTCGGCTTCCTGGCCGTGGGGAGGCCGCGGGCGCCTGCCAACCCCCGGGCTGCGCGCACAGGCGGCCTCATGGGCCCGTCCTTTCCAGTGGGTCCTGGCCTTCGAGATCTTCATCCCGCTGGTCCTCTTCTTCATCCTGCTGGGGCTGCGGCAGAAGAAGCCCACCATCTCCGTGAAGGAAGGTGAGGGTGCGCGCACGGCCCGGGCCCGGCACGGCGGGCGGGCGGCCCCGAGGCTCCCTGTGCGGTCTCGGCCGCGGCTCCCGGCTGGGCTGCGGAGCTTGTGGCTGGCCGGGGCACTCACTGGTCTCTGTTCTGTTTCGGCCCCCACCCCCGCATGGTCTCTTGTCCTCGGCCTGGTCTGCATGCAGTCTGTAAGTGTGCCGCTGTCCTGTCCTCGCCGGCACAGGCAGCCGCCGCAGGGTGCGGCTTCCACCCCCACCCCCGGTCCTGCTTGCTTTAACGGCCAGCTCTCGACTGGGTGGGGCGGGTGGGTAGGGAGCGGCCAGGCTCCCTGGGCTGCTGCTGCCCAGTCGGCCGTGAGGCTGGTTCTCCACCAGGGTGTCCGTGGGGCCTAGGGGTGGGGCACCGGGCTGGCCTGGCTACTCCCACTTCTTACCTCTACTCACCCTGCTAACTGGCTGGCCAGAGAGGTCAGAGGTCACTGCCCCGTGGGGCCCTGTGTGCTCCCCGGGGTCTCTGGACGGCCACACCTGAGATTTATCTGGTGGTGGTGGGGCGGTGGTCCCAGGGCTGAAGGCATCCTCGGGGGTCCCCCTGGGAAGCGGTGCTGAGTGTCCCTTTGACCTCTGACCTGCTGGAGTCCCATGCGCTGGGGCTCCAGGCCCTCTGCCCTCTCGCTGCCACACTGCCTCCTTGCCCATCCTCCCCTGCGCGTCCCCTGCCCGACCCCCTCCCGGACCTGACCGCTCCGCCCCTCCTGTCGCCCACCAGCCTTCTACACGGCCGCGCCCCTGACATCAGCCGGCATCCTGCCGGTCATGCAGTCACTGTGTCCCGATGGCCAGCGGGACGAGTTCGGCTTCCTGCAGTACGCCAACTCCACGTGAGTGCCGCCCCGCCCGCAGGAGCTGGCTGCCCTGCCCCGCCCCGCCCCTCCCGGTGGGTGACGCCCGATGTGGTGCAGGGTCACCCAGCTGCTGGAACGCCTCAACCGCGTGGTGGAGGAGGGCAACCTGTTTGACCCGGCGCGGCCCAGCCTGGGCTCGGAGCTCGAGGCCCTGCGCCAGCACCTGGAGGCCCTTGGCTCGGGCCCAGGCACCTGGGAGAGCGGCGTGGACAGATCTGCAGGTGCGCCCCGTGGGCAGGGGGAGGGCTGGTGCTGAGGGCCTGACGCTGCCACCACCCCAGCCCTGCTGGTGTGCACGCCGGAGCCTGGGGTGGGCCCTGCCCCCAGCAGCCCCCAGCAGCCCCCAGCAGCCCCCGGTCGCTGAGCCAGGGTGCCAGGGGCTGGGCCCTGAGCCCACGTGGGTGCCTCCGCCGGGCGGCCTGGCCCCTCAGCGCTGCCTCCTTCCTGTCCAGTGTCCTCCTTCTCGCTGGACTCCGTGACCAGGGACCCAAGGGAGCTCTGGCGCTTCCTGACGCAGAACCTGTCGCTGCCCAACAGCACAGCCCAGGCCCTGCTGGCCGCCCGCGTGGACCCGCCCGAGGTGAGGCGGTGCGGTGGGGACAGCGCCGGCCTGGCCGCGCCCTCTGCCCCCGGGGCAGGAAGCGGGAGGCACGTGCGGCTGAGCCGTGCGCCCCACACGCCAGGTCCGTCGCCTGCTCTTTGGCCGTTGGCCTGCCCTGGGTGCCGAGGCGGGCTTCCCCAGGGGTCAGGAGCCCTGGAGCCACCTGGGCAGCAGCCCCCTGTTCCGGATGGAGGTGAGGAGGCCTTCTGGGGAGACGGGCTGTGCTGCTGGCTCGGTCCGGGTGGGGATGCCGCCGAGGAGCCTGTGGCCAGCAGGGGGCAGGGTGGAAGCGGGTCTGGCGGCGCGGGTGGGCTGGAGGCTGGCCCGAGGCTGCGGAGCTCCTGCCGTGGCCCCAGCTGTCCCCTGCGTCCGGCCTGCAGGAGCTGCTGCTGGCCCCCGCCCTCCTGGAGCAGCTCACGTGTTCCGGGGAGCTGGGCCAGATCCTCACGGCGCCCCGGGGACAGCAGGCAGCCCTGCAGGCCTACCGGGACACGGTGTGCAATGGGCAGGCTGCGGCTCGTGCCCGGCGCTTCTCCGGGCTGGCTGCTGAGCTCCGGACCCAGCTGGACATGGCCAAGATCGCCCAGCAGGTGAGGCCCTGCCCGCCCGCTGGCCAGCAGGCCTGCTCACCAGGCTGGAGGAGGCACTGGGGCCACTCTGAGCCCTTGGTGGCTCCCAGGCGCCAGACCGCGCGAGGGATGGTGCCGGCGGGTGGACGGGCGCCCAGAGCTCCTGAGACGGTGCCGTGACCTGGCCCTCTGCCCTCAGCTGGGCCTGGGTGCCCCCAACGGCTCCGCACCCCAGCAGCAGGCGCCCCCCCCACAGAAGCTGCAGACGCTTCTGGGGGACCTGCTGGACGCCCAGAAGATCCTGCAGGACGTGGACGTCCTGTCGGCCCTGGCCCTGCTGCTGCCCCAGGGTGCCTGCAAGGGCCGGGCGCCTGCGGCACCGCCCGGCAGCCCCGGAGGGGCGTCCAACGGCACTGGGGCGGGAGCGGGGCCAGGCCCCAACGCCACGGCCGAGGAAGGCGCCCCCGCGGCGGCGATGCAGGGCCAGTGCTCGGCCTTCGTGCAGCTCTGGGCTGGCCTGCAGCCCATCCTGTGTGGCAACAACCGGTAGGTCGGTGGCGGGTCCCCCAGGCCTGGCCCAGATGCCCGGTGCCCACGCCTGAGGTCCCTCCCAGCCCAGGCCCCTCCCCGACCCCCTCCCCATCCCCCCAGCACCATAGAACCAGAGGCCCCACCCCTGACCCCCTCCCCGCCCAGACCCCTCCCCTGACCCCTCCCCGCCCCCCAGCACCATCGAGCCAGAGGCTGCTCCCCTGACCCCTCCCCTGCCCCCTCCCCGCCCCCCCAGCACCATCGAGCCAGAGGCCCCACCCCTGACCCCCTCCCCGCCCAGACCCCTCCCCTGACCCCCTCCCCTAACCCCTCCCCGCCCCCCCAGCACCATCGAGCCAGAGGCTGCTCCCCTGACCCTCTCCCTGCCCAGACCCCTCCCCTGACCCCTCCCCAACCCCCTCCCCGCCCAGACCCCTCCCCTGACCCCTCCCCGCCCCCCGCCCCCCAGCACCATCGAGCCGGAGGCTGCTCCCCTGACCCCTCCCCGACCCCCTCCCCGCCCAGACCCCTCCCCTGACCCCTCCCCTGACCCCTCCCCCCCCGCCCCCCAGCACCATCGAGCCGGAGGCCCTGCGCAGCGGCAACATGAGCTCCCTGGGGTTCACAAGCAAGGAGCAGCGGAACCTGGGCCTCCTCGTGCACCTGATGACCAGCAACCCCAAAGTCCTGTACGCGCCCGCCGGCTCTGAGGCCGACCGGGTCATCCAGAAGGTGCGGGCCTGGCGCCCGGGCAGGGCGGCTGGGAGAGTCGGTGTGGGAGGGCCGGGACCTGGCGCACCTGCAGCTGGGGGCCCCTGTGGCTGGGGACGGTGCTGGCGGAGGGGCCCCGCGTCCTGAGACCTCGCAGTGGGCGTCTGAGGCCACTGGGAGGCAGAGGTCATGTCCGGAGCTGGTGGGAGCCCGGGAGGGGAGAGCCTGGCTGAGCCCAGGTCCTGGGCAGCGAGATGGCCGCTGGGAGATGGGGCCCGGGGACCAAGGGCACAGCGGGCTTCCTGTGAGTCCGGGAGGGGCCGGCACTGACCTCCACGCTGCCCGCCCCCTCTGCAGGCCAACGAGACGTTTGCCTTCGTGGGCAACGTGACTCACTACGCCCAGGTCTGGCTCAACATCTCCGCCGAGATCCGCGGCTTCCTGGAGCAGGGCAGGCTGCAGCAGCACTTGCGCTGGCTGCAGCAGGTGCCGTGGGGGCGGGGCCGGGCCGTGGGGGCGGGGCGGGGCGGGGCCGGGCACAGCCGGGCGGGCTGGGCTGGCAGAGGGGGTGCGGGCCCCCACCCCAGCCGGCGCCAGCCTCCCACCCCCACAGTACGTGGCGGAGCTTCGGCTGCACCCCGAGGCCATGAACCTGTCTCTGGATGAGCTGCCGCCGGCATTGCGTCAGGACAACTTCTCGCTGCCCAACGGCTCAGCCCTCCTGCAGCAGCTGGACACGATCGACAACGCGGCCTGCGGCTGGATCCAGTTCATGTCCAAGGTGGGCCACACGGCCCCCGCCGCTGCCCGGGGCCTCACCTGCCCAGGGCCGGCTGCAACGATGCCCCTGCCCCTAGGTGAGCGTGGACATCTTCAAGGGCTTCCCGGACGAGGAGAGCATCGTCAACTACACACTCAACCAGGCCTACCAGGACAACGTCACCGTGTTCGCCAGTGAGCCGCCCCGCCCCGCCCCCAGAGCCGCGTCCAGGCTCCGCCCTCCCGCACCCCCTCCAGGGGCTCCCCAGTCCCCGGGGTGGTCGCCCACAGGACGGCTCCCTCCTGACCCAGAGCCGTGTCCAGGCTCGGCCCGCCCCTGCCCCGCCCCCAGGTGTGATCTTCCAGACCAGGAAGGACGGCTCCCTCCCGCCCCACGTCCACTACAAGATCCGCCAGAACTCCAGCTTCACCGAGAAAACCAACGAGATCCGCCGGGCCTACTGGCGCCCGGGCCCCAACACAGGCGGCCGCTTCTACTTCCTGTACGGCTTCGTCTGGATCCAGGGTGAGGCCCCGGGGCGGGCGGGCGGGGGCGTGGGGGCGTGGGGCGTGGGCTGATGGCCGCCCCGCCCGCAGACATGATGGAGCGTGCCATCATCAACACCTTCGTGGGCCACGACGTGGTGGAGCCGGGCAGCTACGTGCAGGTGTTCCCGTACCCCTGCTACACCCGGGACGAGTGAGTGCCGGGCGGGGGGGGGCGCGCGCGGGGGTGGGCCGCTCACCCCTGCCCCCAGCTTCCTGTTTGTCATCGAGCACATGATGCCGCTGTGCATGGTGATCTCCTGGGTCTACTCCGTGGCCATGACCATCCAGCACATCGTGGCCGAGAAGGAGCACCGGCTCAAGGAGGTGGGGCCCGGGCGCGCGGGGCTGGGGGGGGGCCGTGCCCGCCGCCCCGCCCCGGCCCGACCCGCCTGCTGGCCCGCAGGTCATGAAGACGATGGGCCTGAACAACGCGGTGCACTGGGTGGCCTGGTTCATCACGGGCTTCGTGCAGCTGTCCATCTCGGTGACGGCGCTCACGGCCATCCTCAAGTACGGCCAGGTGCTGCTGCACAGCCACGTGCTCATCATCTGGCTCTTCCTGGCCGTCTACGCCGTGGCCACCATCATGTTCTGGTGCGCCTCGGCCCGGGCGGGCGGGCTCGGGGCGGGGACCCAGGAGAGCTCCCGGGACTGACGGCCGCGCGCCCCCCGCCCAGCTTCCTGGTGTCCGTGCTCTACTCCAAGGCCAAGCTGGCCTCAGCCTGCGGCGGCATCATCTACTTTCTGAGCTACGTGCCCTACATGTACGTGGCCATCCGGGAGGAGGTGGCCCACGACAAGATCACCGCCTTCGAGAAGTGCATCGCGGTGAGCGGCGGGGGCCGGGGGCAGGGCCAGGGCCAGCCGGGTGTCCACTCCGCCAGCCGCCCGCTGACCCCGCGCTCTCCTCAGTCCCTGATGTCCACAACGGCCTTCGGCCTGGGCTCCAAGTACTTCGCGCTGTACGAGGTGGCCGGCGTGGGCATCCAGTGGCACACGTTCAGCCAGTCCCCCGTGGAGGGGGACGACTTCAACCTGCTGCTGGCCGTCATCATGCTGATGGTGGACGCGGTCGTGTACGGCGTGCTCACCTGGTACATCGAGGCTGTGCACCCAGGTACCGGCGGCTCCGGGACGGTCCCGGGGGCAGCGGGGGCAGCGGGGGCGGCTCCCCAGGCGGGCGCTGGGCCGGTGAGGTGTCCGGTCAGCTCCCCTCCCCTCCCTGGCCCCCAGGCATGTACGGGCTGCCCCGGCCCTGGTACTTCCCACTGCAGAAGTCCTACTGGCTGGGCAGCGGGCGGACAGAGGCGTGGGAGTGGAGCTGGCCGTGGGCCCGCGCCCCCCGCCTCAGCGTCATGGAGGAGGACCAGGCCTGCGCCATGGAGAGCCGGCGCTTCGGTGAGGCAGGCCCCGGGGCGCTGGCCGGGCCTGGGGAGCTGGGGCAGCCCCCGCCCACCTTGCTGACCGCCCCCACCCCCGCCCCGGGTGCAGAGGAGATGCGAGGCATGGAGGAGGAGCCCACCCACCTGCCCCTGGTGGTCTGCGTGGACAAGCTCACCAAGGTGTACAAGAACGACAAGAAGATGGCCCTCAACAAGCTGAGCCTCAACCTCTACGAGAACCAGGTGGTCTCCTTCCTGGGCCACAACGGGGCGGGCAAGACCACCACCATGTGAGTGCCCGCGCGGGGCGGGGGCGCCGGCCTGGGCGGGCGGCTGGGCGGGCGTCCTGAGCGGCCTCCCTCTAGGTCCATCCTGACCGGCCTGTTCCCGCCCACGTCCGGCTCGGCCACCATCTACGGCCACGACATCCGCACCGAGATGGACGCGATCCGCAAGAACCTGGGCATGTGCCCGCAGCACAACGTGCTCTTCGACCGCCTCACGGTGGAGGAGCACCTGTGGTTCTACTCGCGGCTCAAGAGCATGGCGCCGGCCGAGATCCGCAAGGAGATGGACAAGTGGGCGGGGCTCGCGCGGGGGCGGGGCGGGGCGAGGGCGGGGTCGCAGACGCAGGGTCGTGGGGCGGGGCGGGGGCGGGGCCGAGCCGCGGGGGAAGGGGTGGAGGTGGGATGCAGGGGCGGCGCCGGGCGCGGGAGGGCCCACGTCCTGCTGCCTCTGCCCAGGATGATCGAGGACCTGGAGCTGTCCAACAAGCGGCACTCGCTGGTGCAGACGCTGTCCGGGGGCACCAAGCGTAAACTCTCCGTGGCCATCGCCTTCGTGGGCGGCTCCCGCGCCGTCATCCTGGACGAGCCCACCGCCGGCGTGGACCCCTACGCCCGCCGAGCCATCTGGGACCTCATCTTGAAGTACAAGCCGGGTGCGTGGGGCCCGCGGGGGTGTGCGCCTGTGCGCTGCGCGCCTGCGCTGCGGCCGCGCCCCCCTGACCGCCCCCGGTCCCGCAGGACGCACCATCCTGCTGTCCACCCACCACATGGACGAGGCCGACCTGCTGGGCGACCGCATCGCCATCATCTCCCACGGGAAGCTCAAGTGCTGCGGCTCCCCCCTCTTCCTCAAGGGCGCCTACGGCGACGGGTACCGCCTCACGCTGGTTAAGCGGCCTGCGGAGCCTGGGGGTCCCCAAGGTCTGTGCTGAGGCCACCCCTGCCCTGGGACCCGTCCCGCAGACCCCGAGACGGAGACGCGGGCCCGGGATGCGGGCTGAGCCCTGCCCGCCGCCCCTCGTGACCTGGTCGGTCCTTGTCCCGGGTGCCTCCACCCCTGCTCCCTGGGGTGAATGCCGCCTGCTCCCCTTCCCCTCCCAGAGCCAGGGCTGGCGTCCAGCCCCCCAGGCCGGGCCCAGCTGAGCCACTGCTCCGAGCCGCAGGTGTCCCAGTTCATCCGCAAGCACGTGGCCTCCTGCCTGCTGGTGTCGGACACGAGCACCGAGCTCTCCTACATCCTGCCCAGCGAGGCCACCAAGAAGGGGGCCTTCCAGCGCCTCTTCCAGGTGTGCGCGTGGGGCGGCTTGGGGCGGGGAAGGGCATGGTAGGGCGTGGTGGAGGTGGAGCAGAGGCTGGGTGGATGGGGCGTGGGGGCGTGGCGGAGGCGTGGCAGAGGCGTGGCGGAGCCGTAGGGGGATGGGCATAGTGGGGCGTCTAGGAGGCTTGGGCAGAGGCGTGGCTGCGGCGCGTCATGGCGGGGGCGTGGTGGAGGTGGAGCAGAGACTGGGTGGATGGGGCGGGGCTGGAGCACGTTGTGGCGGAGGCCTGGCTGGAGGGCGTCATGGGGCGTGGTAGAGGCGTGACAGAGGCGGGGAACGGGGCGTGGCTGGGGCTGGCGGGGGCGTGAGGGGCGTGTCATGGCGGGGCTTGCGGCAGGTGCTGAGCCTCCCGGCCCTGTCTAGAGCCTGGAGTGCAGCCTGGACGCCCTGCACCTGAGCAGCTTTGGGCTGATGGACACGACGCTCGAGGAGGTGTTCCTCAAGGTGTCGGAGGAGGACCAGTCGCTGGAGAACAGCGAGGCCGGTGAGAGCCCGCCGCCCGCCCCCAGGCCCTCCAGGACCTGTGAGGCTGCCTGGTCCCGCGGATGGGGGCTCCAGACTGGCGGGCGGGGGTCCTGAGCCCCACCCCCTCCGCCGGGGCCTGTTTCCACAGACATGAAGGAGTCCAGGAAGGAGGCGCTGCCCGGGCCGGAGGGCCTGGCGTCGGCGCAGGGTCCGGCCGGCAGCCTGGCGCGGTGCGCGGAGCTGGCGCAGTCGCAGGCGTCGCTGCAGTCCGTGTCCTCGGTGGGCTCCGCCCGCGGCGACGAGGGAGCCGGCTACGCCGACGTCTACGGCGACTACCGCCCCCTCCTCGACAGCGAGAACACGCAGGACGCGGAGGGCGCCAGCCTGCAAGGTGGGGGCGGCCGGGTGCGGCCGGCGGGCCCAGAGCTGGGCGCGCGCCGCCGGCTCAGCCCGCACCTGTCTGTGCAGAGGCCGAGGCTGAGGCCCTCACGCGGGCCGGCCAGGGCGGCCGCAAGCTGGAGGGCTGGTGGCTGAAGGTGCGCCAGTTCCACGGGCTGCTCGTCAAGCGATTCCACTGCGCCCGCCGCAACTCCAAGGCCCTCTGCTCCCAGATCCTGCTGCCCGCCTTCTTCGTCTGCGTGGCCATGACCGTGGCGCTGTCCGTGCCCGAGATCGGTAGGCCCCCTGCCCCACTGGGCCTCTGGGGGCTGCGGCCTGGGGGCTGCCGGCCGGCGTGGGCACTGGCCGGCTCCTGCTCTCCCCGCAGGTGACCTGCCCCCGCTGGTGCTGTCCCCCTCCCAGTACCACAACTACACCCAGCCGCGCGGCAACTTCATTCCCTATGCCAATGAGGAGCGCCGGGAATACCGGTGAGGCCTGGGGGAGGATGGGCGGGGGGGGAGCCAGGGCGGGCCGCGGGGGCGGGGCCCAGCCTGAGAGGCCCCCACTCCTGCCCTCGCACCTGCAGGCTCCGACTGTCGCCCGACGCCAGCCCCCAGCAGCTGGTGAGCACCTTCCGCCTGCCCTCGGGGGTCGGCGCCACCTGCGTGCTCAAGTCTCCGGCCAACGGCTCGCTGGGGCCGGTGCTGAACCTCAGCAGCGGGGAGTCCCGGCTCCTGGCCGCCCGCTTCTTCGACAGCATGTGCCTGGAGTCATTCACGCAGGGGCTGCCGCTGTCCAACTTCGTGCCGCCCCCTCCCTCGCCCGCCCCGTCCGACGCCCCGCCGGCCCCCGAGGAGGACCTGCTGCAGCCCTGGAACGGCTCCCTGCCGCCCACTGCCGGCCCAGGTACCGCGGGGCGGCTCCGGCAGAGGCGGGGCGGGCGCCACGCCGGGCTGCTCACCGCGCCATGCTGTGCCCGCAGAGACCTGGCCATCAGCGCCGTCCCTGCCGCGCCTGGTGCGGGAGCCGGTCCGCTGCACCTGCTCCGCGCAGGGCACGGGCTTCTCCTGCCCCAGCAGCGTGGGCGGGCACCCGCCCCAGATGCGCGTGGTCACGGGCGACATCCTGACCGACATCACCGGCCACAACGTCTCCGAGTACCTGCTCTTCACCTCTGACCGCTTCCGGCTGCACCGGTGAGCCTGCACGGAGGGGTGTGGGCGAGGGGCCGCTGGCCAGCGCCTGCCTGGCCCTCTCACCGTCCACCTCCCGTCAGGTACGGGGCCATCACCTTTGGCAACGTCCTGAAGTCCATCCCTGCCTCCTTCGGTGCTCGGGCCCCACCTATGGTGCGGAAGATCGCGGTGCGTAGGGCAGCCCAGGTGCGTGCTGTGGGGGCTGGGGCCCCGCCTGGGGTCTGCTGTGGCCCAGGGGTCCTGGGGGTCTCTGCCTCTCCCCCAGGTGTCCTGCCCCCCCAGGTGTCCTGCCCCCCTCCAAGTGTCCTGCCCTCCCCCCAGGTGTCCCACCCCCCCAGGTGTCCCGCCCCTCCCCCCAGGTGTCCCGCCCCTCCCCCAGGTGTCCTGCCCCTCCCCCCAGGTGTCCCACCCCTCCCCCAGGTGTCCTGCCCCCCTCCAGGTGTCCTGCCCTCCCCCAGGTGTCCCGCCCCTCCCCCAGGTGTCCTGTCCCCCTCCAGGTGTCCCGCCCTCCCCCCAGGTGTCCCACCCCCCAGGTGTCCTGCCCCTCCCCCAGGTGTCCTGGCCCTCCCCCGTGCCCAGCGCCCTCTCCCCCCAGGTGTCCTGCCCCCCTCCAGGTGTCCCACCCCTCCCCCAGGTGTCCCACCCCCCAGGTGTCCCGGCCCTCCCCCATGCCCAGCGCTCTCTCCCCCCAGGTGTTCCGCCCCCCCAGGTGTCCCGCCCCTTCCCCAGGTGTCCTGGGCCTCCCCCGTGCCCAGCGCCCTCTCCCCCCAGGTGTCCCGCCCCCCCAGGTGTCCCGCCCCCCCAGGTGTCCCGCCCCTCCCCCAGGTGTCCTGGCCCTCCCCCATGCCCAGCGCCCCTCCCCCAGGTGTCCCGGCCCTCCCCCGTGCCCAGCGCCCTCTCCCCCAGGTGTCCTCTCCCCCCAGGTCTTCTACAACAACAAGGGCTACCACAGCATGCCCACCTACCTCAACAGCCTCAACAACGCCATCCTGCGCGCCAACCTGCCCAAGAGCAAGGGGAACCCGGCAGCCTACGGTGAGCCCGGGCGGCGGGGCGGGGGCCGGCAGGGCAGGGCTGAGGCTGCCCCTCTTTCTCTGTACACAGGCATCACCGTCACCAACCACCCCATGAACAAGACCAGCGCCAGCCTCTCCCTGGACTACCTGTAGGCGGGGGTGGGCGGGGCAGGGCGGCTGGGGCGGGGCGGGGCGGCGGGGCGGCCCTGCGCGGGGCTGAGCTGCCGGCCACGCCCCCAGGCTGCAGGGCACAGACGTGGTCATCGCCATCTTCATCATCGTGGCCATGTCCTTCGTGCCGGCCAGCTTCGTGGTCTTTCTGGTGGCTGAGAAGTCCACCAAGGCCAAGCACCTGCAGTTCGTGAGCGGCTGCAGCCCGGTCATCTACTGGCTGGCCAACTACGTGTGGGACATGGTGCGTGGCCCGGGGGGCCCTCCCCTGCCCGCCCCGCGCCGCCCAGACCTCTCACCCGCCCCCCGCCCCCCGGCAGCTCAACTACCTGGTCCCGGCCACCTGCTGCGTCCTCATCCTGTTCGTGTTCGACCTGCCGGCCTACACGTCGCCCACCAACTTCCCGGCCGTGCTCTCGCTCTTCCTGCTGTACGGGTAAGGGGCCGCGGCCGGGCCGGGCCGCCAGCGCCGGAGCCGGGCAGCCGCTGACCGCCTGCCGCCCACAGGTGGTCCATCACGCCCATCATGTACCCCGCCTCCTTCTGGTTCGAGGTCCCCAGCTCGGCCTACGTGTTCCTCATCGTCATCAACCTCTTCATCGGCATCACGGCCACCGTGGCCACCTTCCTGCTGCAGCTCTTCGAGCACGACAAGGTGGGGGCGGGGGGGGGAGCCGATGGGCCGGGGCGGGCTGTGGGCAAGGCCGGGACTGGGGGGCGGCTGCAGGCGGGGGGGCGGGAGCCGATAGGCCGGGGCGGGCTGTGGGCAAGGCCGGGACTGGGGGGCGGCTGCAGGCGGGGGGGTGGGAGCCGATAGGCCAGGGCGGGCTGTGGGCAAGGCCGGGACTGGGGGGTGGCTGCAGGCGGGGGGGTGGGAGCCGATAGGCCAGGGCGGGCTGTGGGCAAGGCCGGGACTGGGGGGCGGCTGCAGGCGGGGGGGCGGGAGCCGATGGGCCAGGGCGGGCTGTGGGCAAGGCCGGGACTGGGGGGCGGCTGCAGGCGGGGGGGTGGGAGCCGATAGGCCAGGGCGGGCTGTGGGGCAAGCCGGGACTGGGGGGCGGCTGCAGGCGGGGGTGGGAGCCGATAGGCCAGGGCGGGCTGTGGGGCAAGCCGGGACTGGGGGGTGGCTGCAGGTGGGGAGGGGGGGTGGGAGCCGATGGGCCGGGGCGGGCTGTGGGCAAGGCCGGGACTGGGGGGTGGCTGCAGGCGGGGGGGTGGGAGCCGATAGGCCAGGGCGGGCTGTGGGCAAGGCCGGGACTGGGGGGCGGCTGCAGGCGGGGGGGCGGGAGCCGATGGGCCAGGGCGGGCTGTGGGCAAGGCCGGGACTGGGGGGCGGCTGCAGGCGGGGGGGTGGGAGCCGATAGGCCAGGGCGGGCTGTGGGGCAAGCCGGGACTGGGGGGCGGCTGCAGGCGGGGGTGGGAGCCGATAGGCCAGGGCGGGCTGTGGGGCAAGCCGGGACTGGGGGGTGGCTGCAGGCGGGGGGGGGGGGGTGGGAGCCGATGGGCCGGGGCGGGCTGTGGGGCAAGCCGGGACTGGGGGGTGGCTGCAGGCGGGGGGGGGGGGGTGGGAGCCGATAGGCCAGGGCGGGCTGTGGGCAAGGCCGGGACTGGGGGGGGTGGCTGGCAGGCGGGTTGGGGGCGAGGGTCGGCATGCAGAGAGGTGGGGGACAAGACCCACTGGCAGGTGGGTGGGGGTGGGGGTGGGGCCAGTGGGCAGGCAAATGGGGCAGGGATGGGGGCAGGCAGATGGGGCGGGGCCAGGGCAGGCAGATGGGGCGGGGCCAGGGCAGGCAGATGGGGCGGGGCCGGGGCAGGCAGATGGGCGGGGCCGGGGCAGGCAGATGGGTGGGGCCGGGGCAGGCAGATGGGGTGGGGCCGGGGCAGGCAGGTGGGGCGGGGCCAGGGCAGGCAGATGGGCGGGGCCGGGGCAGGCAGATGGGGCGGGGCCGGGGCAGGCAGATGGGGCTGGCCGGGGCAGGGGTGCTGAGCTGTGACCCGGGGCCCCCAGGACCTGAAGCTCGTCAACAGTTACCTCAAGAGCTGCTTCCTCATCTTCCCCAACTACAACCTGGGCCACGGGCTCATGGAGATGGCATACAACGAGTACATCAACGAGTACTACGCCAAGATCGGTGAGCCGCGGCGCCCGGGCGGGGCTGCCCTGCGCCCGCACAGGCCCTGAACCCGCTGCCCCGCAGGCCAGTTCGACAAGATGAAGTCGCCGTTCGAGTGGGACATCGTCACGCGCGGGCTGGTGGCCATGACGGCCGAAGGCTTTGTGGGCTTCCTGCTCACCATCCTGTGCCAGTACAACTTCCTGCGGCAGCCACAGTGAGCCGGGCGCCGCAGGGGCGGGGCGGGGCGGGGCGGGGCGGGGGGACGGAGGCTGGGCATTGCCCACCCCCCACCGCAGCCACAGTGACCTCAGGGGCGGGGGGACGGAGGCCGGGCAATGCCCACCCCCCACCGCAGCCACAGTGACCTCAGGGGCGGGGAGACGGAGGCCGGGCGCTGCCCACTCTGTCCCCCCAGGCGCATGCCAGTGTCCACCAAGCCGGTGGAGGACGACGTGGACGTGGCCAGCGAGCGGCAGCGCGTGCTCCGTGGGGATGCCGACAATGACATGGTCAAGATCGAGAACCTGACCAAGGTGGCCTGGGCCGGGCCGGCGGGCGGCGGGCATGGCGTACCCAGGCCTCCGCCCTGCTCAACGGGCACCCCGCCCCGTCCAGGTGTACAAGTCCCGGAAGATCGGGCGCATCCTGGCCGTGGACCGCCTGTGCCTGGGAGTCCGCCCCGGCGAGTGCTTCGGCCTCCTGGGCGTCAACGGCGCGGGCAAGACCAGCACCTTCAAGATGCTGACGGGGGACGAGAGCACCACGGGGGGCGAGGCCTTCGTGAACGGGCACAGGTACGGGGGGGGCACAGGTGCTCAGAGCACTGCCCCAGGTCGGGGGGGCCAGGGCGCACGGGGGCCGGTGGAGCTGCTGCGGGTCAGGGTGGGGGCCCAGGGCACACGGGTGCTCAGGGTGCTGCCCCAGGTCGGGGGTGGGGGGTCCCAGGGTGCTCAGGGCGCTGCCCCAGGTTGGGGGGTCACACGGGTGCTCAGGGCGCTGCCCCAGGTCAGGGGGGCACACGGGTGCTCAGGGCACTGCCCCAGGTCAGGGGGGGCACACGGGTGCTCAGGGCGCTGCCCCAGGTCAGGGGGGCACACGGGTGCTCAGGGCACTGCCCCAGGTCAGGGGGGGCACACGGGTGCTCAGGGCACTGCCCCAGGTCGGGGGGGGTCCCAGGGTGCTCAGGGCGCTGCCCCAGGTCGGGGGGGTCCCAGGGTGCTCAGGGCGCTGCCCCAGGTCGGGGGTGGGGGGTCCCAGGGTGCTCAGGGCGCTGCCCCAGGTCAGGGGGGGTGCACGGGTGCTCAGGGCACTGTCCCAGGTCGGGGGGGTCCCAGGGTGCTCAGGGCACTGCCCCAGGTCAGGGGGGGCACACGGGTGCTCAGGGCACTGCCCCAGGTCGGGGGGGGGTCCCAGGGTGCTCAGGGCGCTGCCCCAGGTCGGGGGTGGGGGGTCCCAGGGTGCTCAGGGCGCTGCCCCAGGTCAGGGGGGGTGCACGGGTGCTCAGAGCGCTGCCCCAGGTCGGGGGGGGGTCCCAGGGTGCTCAGGGCACTGTCCCAGGTCGGGGGGGTCCCAGGGTGCTCAGGGCACTGTCCCAGGTCGGGGGGGCCCAGGGTGCTCAGGGCACTGTCCCAGGTCAGGGGGGAGGTCCCAGGGTGCTCAGGGCGCTGCCCCAGGTCGGGGGTGGGGGGTCCCAGGGTGCTCAGGGCGCTGCCCCAGGTTGGGGGGGGCCCAGGGTGCGGCCGGGCGCACGGGCTCAGGTGCTCCCGGCCCTGCCGCCCCCAGCGTGCTCCGGGAGCTGCTCCAGGTGCAGCAAAGCCTGGGCTACTGCCCCCAGTTTGACGCCCTGTTCGATGAGCTCACGGCGCGGGAGCACCTGCAGCTCTACACGCGGCTGCGCGGCGTGCCCTGGAAGGAGGAGGCCCGGGTGAGGGGCGGGCTGGGGGCGGGGGGCGGGCCCTGGAAGGAGGAGGCCCGGGTGAGGGGCGGGCTGGGGGCGGGGGGCGTGCCCTGGAAGGAGGAGGCCCGGGTGAGGGGCGGGCTGGGGGCGGGGGGCGGGCCCTGGAAGGAGGAGGCCCTGGTGAGGGCGGGGGTGGTGGTGGTGGTGCGGGCCCTGGAAGGAGGAGGCCTGGGTGAGGGTCCGGCTGGGGGCGGTGGGTGGGCGGGCTCTGGGAGGAGGAGGCCCAGGTGTGGGGGGTGGGTGTGCCCTGGAAGGAGGAGGCCCGGGTGAGGGGCGGGCTGGGGGCGGGGGGCGGGCCCTGGAAGGAGGAGGCCCGGGTGAGGGGCGGGCTGGGGGCGGGGGGCGGGCCCTGGAAGGAGGAGGCCCGGGTGAGGGTCCGGCTGGGGGCGGGGGGCGGGCCCTGACGGCCCCTTCCCTCCAGGTGGTGAAGTGGGCCCTGGAGAAGCTGGAGCTGACCAAGTACGCGGACAAACCCGCCGGCACCTACAGCGGCGGCAACAAACGCAAGCTCTCCACAGCCATCGCCCTAATCGGGTCCCCCGCCTTCATCTTCCTGGTGAGCCCCCGGGAGGGTCCCCGCCTTCATCTTCCTGGTGAGCCCCCGGGAGGGTCCCCGCCTTCATCTTCCTGGGGAGCCCCCGGGAGGGTCCCCGCCTTCATCTTCCTGGGGAGCCCCCGGGAGGGTCCCCGCCTTCATCTTCCTGGTGAGCCCCCGGGAGGGTCCCCGCCTTCATCTTCCTGGGGAGCCCCCGGGAGGGTCCCCGCCTTCATCTTCCTGGTGAGCCCCCAGGGAGGGTCCCCGCCTTCATCTTCCTGGTGAGCCCTCGGGGAGGGTCCCCGCCTTCATCTTCCTGGGGAGCCCCCAGGAGGGTCCCCGCCTTCATCTTCCTGGTGAGCCCCCAGGGAGGGTCCCCGCCTTCATCTTCCTGGTGAGCCCTCGGGGAGGGTCCCCGCCTTCATCTTCCTGGGGAGCCCCCAGGAGGGTCCCCCGCCTTCACCTTCCTGGGGAGCCCCCGGGAGGGTCCCCCGCCTTCACCTTCCTGGGGAGCCCCCGGGAGGGTCCCCCGCCTTCACCTTCCTGGTGAGCCCTCGGGAGGGTCCCCCGCCTTCATCTTCCTGGTGAGCCCCCAGGGAGGGTCCCCTGCCTTCACCTTCCTGGTGTTCCCCCGGGGAGGGTCCCCGCCTGCATCTTCCTGGGGAGCCCCCAGGGAGGGTCCCCGCCTTCATCTTCCTGGGGAGCCCCCGGGAGGGGTCCCCGCCTTCACCTTCCTGGGGAGCCCCATAGCACGGGGGTTTGGTCCCCCGCCCACTGCCCTTTTCCTGGGCCCCAGCCAGCGCTGGCCTGGCAGGGCCCGTGCGGGAGCCCGGCAGCGGCTGAGCCCGATGCCCACCCCCAGGATGAGCCCACCACAGGCATGGACCCCAAGGCCCGGCGCTTCCTCTGGAACCTCATTCTGGACCTCATCAAGACGGGCCGCTCCGTGGTGCTCACGTCCCACAGGTGAGCTCGCCCCCGGCCGCCGCGCCCCGCCCCCAGGGCCCGCGTGCCAGCCCGTGTCTCCGCCCCCAGCATGGAGGAGTGCGAGGCCCTGTGCACGCGCCTGGCCATCATGGTGAACGGTCGGCTGCGCTGCCTAGGCAGCATCCAGCACCTGAAGAACCGGTGAGCCGCGGCGGGGGCGGGGCGGGGCGGGGCCTGCGGGCCGCGGGGGGCGGGGCGGGGCGGGGTCTGCGGGCCCGGCGGGGGCGGGGCGGGGCGGGGCCGGCGGGGGTCTGGGGGCGGGGCGGGGCGGCGCTGGGGCGGGGTCTGCGGGCCTGCGGGGATATGCTGGTGGGCGGGGCGGGGTCTGCGGGCCGCGGGGGGCGGGGCGGGGCGGGGCCGGCGGGGGTCTGGGGGCGGCGCTGGGTCTGCGGGCCGCGGGGGGGCGGGGCGGGGTCTGCGGGCCCGGCGGGGGTCTGGGGGCGGGGCGGGGCGGCGCTGGGGCGGGGTCTGCGGGCCTGCGGGGGGGGTATGCTGGTGGGTGGGGCGGGGCGGGGCGGGGTCTGCGGGCCGGCGCGGGTATGCTGGTGGGTGGGGCGGGGTCTGCGGGCCCGGCGGGGGCGGGGCGGTGCTGGGGCGGGGTCTGCGGGCCTGCGGGGGTATGCTGGTGGGCGGGGCGGGGTCTGCGGGCCCGGCGGGGGTCTGGGGGCGGGGCGGGGTCGGCAGCGCCGGGCGCGGGGGGGGGGGGGGGGTCTGCTGGCGGCACAGGGCCCCGGCCTCCAACCTGTGCCGCCAGCTTTGGAGACGGCTACATGATCACCGTCCGGACCAAGAGCAGCCAGAACGTGAAGGAGGTGGTGCGGTTCTTCACCCGCAACTTCCCGGAGGCCATGCTCAAGGTGGGCGGGGCTCGGGGCGGGGCGGGGCTCGGGGCGGGGCGGGGCGGGCCCGGGCCCCGCCCCGCGCCGCCCCTCTGACTGCCGGCCGCTGCCCAGGAGCGACACCACACGAAGGTGCAGTACCAGCTCAAGTCCGAGCACATCTCGCTGGCCCAGGTGTTCAGCAAGATGGAGCAGGTAGTCGGCGTGCTGGGCATCGAGGACTACTCGGTCAGCCAGACCACCCTGGACAACGTGAGTGCTCGCCTGGCCCTGCCCGCCGCCGCCGCCGCCCGCCGCCGCCGCCCGGCCCGCGCGCCCACCGCCCCGCCCCGCCCCGCCCTGCCTGCAGGTGTTCGTGAACTTCGCCAAGAAGCAGAGCGACAGCCTGGAGCAGGAGATGGAGCCGCCCTCGGCCCTGCAGTCCCCGCTCGGCCGCCTGCTCAGCCTGCTGCGGCCCCGGCCGGCCCCCACGGAGCTCCGGGCGCTGGCGGCCGACGAGCCGGAGGACCTGGACACGGAGGACGAGGGCCTCATCAGCTTCGAGGAGGAGCGGGTGAGCGGGCGGGCCGCCCGGGGCGTCGGGGAGGGGGAGCCAGAGGGGCGCCTGCCGTGCTGAGGTCCAGGGGTCGAGTAGACGGGGAGACAGCGTGGGGGCGGCAGGGACAGGGCCTGGGACGCAGTGGCCCTGGGGGAGGCCAGAGGCGGGGTCCAGGCAGGGGCAGTCCCCACAAGGCCGGCCTGTCTGTTCCCGCCAGGCTCAGCTCTCCTTCAACACGGACACGCTCTGCTGACCACCTGGAGCTGGGACAGGGACGCACGGTGAGGACATCCGTGTCCCCGTGCCACCTGCCAGGGCCTGGGGGCGGAGGCTTAGGACTAAGGGCCTCTTCCTGTCCTCCAGCCCAGCACCGTCCTCGGCCCTGTCCTGTGGTCACTGTGGCCCTTGCCCACTTGTGCCAAAGGCTGGCCCGGCCCCGGGCTGCGCACACCCTCACCCCGCTTTGCCTTAAAGCCTTGGGGTCCGGCCTGGCCCCTTGCCCGCCCACCCAGCTCTGCCCACCGCCCTGGGGTGACCTGGGCTGCTCCGGGCGCTCCCCAACCTTTACCGGCTTCTCTGACCCTGGCGGAGGGGTGGGGCCGGGCCTCGCTCAGGCTGGGTGGTCTCACCTGGCCCTGCTCTGCAGGTGGCTGCCCTGGGGGGTGGGGTGGGGCGGGGCAGGGCAGGTGGAGCAGTGTGGAGAAGCTGCCCCCTCCGAACAGGTGGGGGCCCAGGCCCTGCCCCAGCCCTTCCTCCTGCCTCCGCTCCCCCAGCTTGGCCCCTGCCGACCTCCCCCACCTGGGAGCTGGACCTGTACATAGCGCACAGATGTTTGTTTTCAATAAATAAACAGAAAAGCCCTGGGTGTCCATGTGCTTGCCTGCCAGGGGCTGGCTGTCCCCCAGTGAGCCGCACAGGGCAGCAGCTCTGCCAGGGCCCAGGTGTGGAGCCCAAGGCAGTCGCCCCGACATTCCCTGGGGCCCCACAGGGGCAGGTTACCCCCCGGGGGCTGAGTGGGGGGGGCTGTGCCCGCCTGCATTCCATCTCGCCTGGTTGCTGCCTGTCTGGACGCCGGAGCCCCTGGGCAGGCAGGAGGGCCTGGGGCAGAGCCCAGGGAGCCGTGCAGGCAGGGCCGGGGCTGCTGGGACCTTGTCCCCACACTGACCCACACCTGGGGTCAGCCATGCACCTGCTGCACAAGGTGACTGGGGACAGCAGCACTGACCAGAAGGGTGGGGCCGGCACTGCAGCCGTGCCGCGGAGTCTCCTCGGCCTGAGCCGCTCCTGCAAGCCCCCCCCCCCCCCCGGTGAGGGATGTGGACATGGACCCGAGCTCTGGTCCTCCTCCCCTTTTTCCTCTTTGAAGACTGATTTGTTTGAAAGAGCGACAGAGGGAGGGAGAGCTCATCCATCCCCCGGGTCGCTCCCCAGATGGCTGCAATGGCCCGGCCTGGGCCAGGAGCCGTATCCGGGTCTCCCACGCGGGCGCAGGAGCCGCAGCACCTGGGCCACCCTCCTGCTTTGCCAGGCCGTAGCAGAGAGCTGGACGGGAAGTGGAGCTCTGCCGAGCCTCAGTGCCTGCCCGCTCCGGCTCCCCTTAGGGCCGTGGTCCAGGCAGGGTGGCTCATCCGCCATGGAGCAGGGGCCGCCTTTGGATGGTCACTGTCTGCGGATTCCACTGGCTCACGATGGTGCCTCCGTCTTCCTGCCCCGCCCCCGCCCCACAGTCTGGAGCCTGAAACAGCAGAGATCTGTGGTGGGGCGGTGCTGGGGGGCAGCGCTGGGTCCTTCCGAGGGCCGGGAGGGAGACTCGCCCCTGCTCACACAGCACCCTCGCTGCACGGACGCCTGCCCCTGCGCCTGTGTGCAAACCCCTGCGCCTGGAGGGCCCCGTCACTGGGTCAGCCCTCACAGGCTAACCTGACCACCTCTGAAGGACACTGCGGTCCCAGCCGGGTGGACAGCACTGCACAGCTGACAGCGCCGGGGCAGCGATGCGCCTGCTCCCTCCCTATCCTGTCCACCTCATGGTTTTGCTTAGGGAGCTGTGAGGGCGCCTGCACAGAGGCGTGGACATGGGGACCACCGGCAGGTGTGCGAGGGCTTCTCCAGGGGAGAGCCCCTGGCCACCCCAAAGACCGGCCCTGGGAGTGGAAGGGGACAACAGAGGGGCAGGGGAACTCGGGGCTCAAAGGATGCTGGAGCCCCACACGGCGGCTTCCGAGACCCTCCTCTGCCTGTGCCCAGGAGCCCTGGCCAGCATGGGGTCAGATGACGGGTGCTGGGGCGTGGGCCACCTGGGACAGCCACAGGGGCCCTGCCGGGGACCGTTCCCTGGCAAGCAGGCTGGTGGCTGAGTGGGTGGGAGTGGCGCCACCTGGGCCACACTGTCCCCGACAGCCCGGCACCACAGCGCCCGAGGGAGGGGAAGGCAGCCGGGCCGGTCCTACGCTGGCCACTGGGTTGCACCGCGCCTCCCCGGGGAGCTCACAGCAGGTGCCAGCAGCTGAGCTGGAGGCTGGGCCGGCGGGCAGGCGGGCACCTGCAGGCCTCCCACCTCCCCGGTCCTTGTAGTCCAGCCCAGGGCCACACGCACCAAGGGTAGGGCTTCCACTCCCTGGCGCTGCTTTTCCGAGGCTGAGAGTGAGACGCCTGCCTCGGCCCCCTCTGGGGGAACACCCAAGCCAGGTTCCCCGGCCCAGCAGGGCACGCCTGGAATGCAGCTCCACCCCGAGCAGGGAGGGCCCAGCCGGGGAGCCCAGTCCTGGGAGGGCGTCTCCTGCAAGGGAGCTCCTGGCTCCCGGGAGACGGAGACGGAGATGGAGGCCAGGGCCGCCGTTTCTCCCACCCCACCCCGCTGGGCTGGGGGTCCCAACACGGGGGTGCTGCTGCAAGAGAGGCAACAGCCCTGACCCAGAGCCACCCCCAGGCTGGCTCGGCCCCGCCCCCAGCACGCCTGTGGCTGGTGGGCTCTCCCACCCCCTCCAGCACACTGGCACCCCCCCCCCCCAGCCAGCCTGGCCTGGCCTCACGTCCCCCAGGTGGCCAGCTCTGCGCCACTGGCACGGCCTGCCTAGGTGGCTGCAGGGGGCGGGCCGAGGAGCGGGGAGGGCGGGGCGGCCAGGCGGCCTTAAAGAGCTGCGGGCCCCACCCTGTGCCCCAAGCCCCGGCTCCACCATGGCCGAAACCTCCAAGCTGCAGCTGTTTGTCAAGGTGGGCTGGGGGGCTGGGGGGGGCGCGGAGCTTGCTGAGGGCTGGGTCTCCCCAGCACCGCCTGAGCCCCTGCTCCTACCATGGGTTCAGGGCACCCCACAGAGGCTGGGGGAAGGGGAGCCACATGGGGGCGGAGGCAGCCCTAGGCAGTCTGGGTGGCCCCGGTCCCACTCCCACCCTTGGTCCTCGAGCTAGGCCCCTTTGTGGGAAGGCCTGGCGGGACCCTGGGGTCACCGGGCCTGGGCAGGAGCAGGGGTCACACCCAGATCTGAGTGGGGGCTGTCAGGCCCTGTCCCCTCCCCGAGCTCAGGATCCGGGAGCCAGCGTGCGCGCGCCCAGCCCAGTGCCCAGTTTGCCGGGTGAATCACCTAGGAAACAGCCGGCCGGGTCCCCCTCACCCTTGCCGCCAGCCTCTGGCCCTGCCCAGGTTCCCCGAGGCTGGCACCCGCCTCCCCTTCCAGGGGTGCCCTGGACTGACCCCCACCTCACAGGGACCGAGTCAAGGGCCCTCAGCTGACACTTGGAGAGCCGGGCCGGGCTCCCGGGCTCCCGCCCAGCCGGGCGGCAGATTCCTGGGTCTGCTCCCAGCCCGGCTGGCTGTGCCCCACCCACCCAGGCGAGCGAGGACGGCGAGAGCGTCGGCCACTGCCCGTCCTGCCAGCGGCTCTTCATGGTCCTGCTCCTGAAAGGGGTGCCTTTCACGCTCACCACGGTGGACACGCGGAGGTGAGCCCCGCCGCGCCGCGCCGCAGGCCCGCCCGACCCCCTGCGCGCTCCTCGGCCAGCCTCTCCCCCCCCCCCGCAGGTCGATGGACGTCCTCAAGGACTTCGCGCCAGGCTCGCAGCTGCCCGTTCTGTTGCACGACGGGGACGCCAAGACCGACACGCTGCAGATCGAGGAGTTCCTGGAGCGGACGCTGGGGCCGCCCGAGTGAGCGCCGAGCGGGGCGCGCGAGGCCCGGGCGGGAAGGGCGCCTGGGGCGGCGTGCGGGAGTCAGCCGAGTTCCCCCCACGCCCGCAGCTTCCCCAGCCTGGCGCCGCGGTACGGGGAGTCCAGCACGGCGGGTAACGACGTCTTCCACAAGTTCTCCGCCTTCATCAAGAACCCGGTGCCCGCGCACGACGCAGGTGAGGCGGGCCGGGGGCCGGGCGAGGGCGGGGCGCGCCCCGGGCCGGCCCTCACCCACCGCGCCCGCGCCCGCAGCCCTGTACCAGCAGCTGCTGCGCGCTCTGGCCAGGCTGGACGGCTACCTGCGCGCGCCCCTGGAGCACGAGCTGGCGCGGGAGCCGCAGCTGCGCGAATCGCGCCGCCGCTTCCTGGACGGCGACCAGCTCACGCTGGCCGACTGCGGCCTGCTGCCCAAGCTACACATCGTGGACGTGAGCGGCCCGGGCCCGCAGCCGGGACCAGGGCGGGCGGGGAGGCGGGCGCGGGTCGTGGAGAGGCTCTGACCACACCCTGCACCCACCCGCAGGCCGTATGCGCGCACTTCCGCCAAGCGCCCATCCCCGCGGAGCTGCGGGGCGTGCGCCGCTACCTGGACAACGCGCAGCAGGAGAAGGAGTTCAAGTACACCTGCCCGCACCGCGCCGAGATCCTGGCGGCCTACCGGCCGGCCGTGCACCCCCGCTAGCCCCCTGCCCCACCCCGCCCCATGAAGGCCTCTCTGCCCCAGAAGCTGGGGGGGGGGCAGGTGTCCCACCCTCGGCCATTGCTGCCACCCCAGGAGCTCGAGGGCAGCGCTCCGGCCCAGATGAGTGCGCCACCAGCACAGGGGGACTGGACTGGGCTCCCAAACCAGTCAGGCCGGGGCGGGGCGGCCGAGGGGTGGGGCCCGCATTCCTCCCCAGGCCCAGGCTGCAGGCCCGGACCCCTCCCCCATCCCCTCCCCCATGGTGGTCACAGTGCAGATGCTGCCCCGCCCCACCATGGCCCTCCAAACACGTGTGTGCTCAGCACATCCTCCTGCGAGCATTCTCCTATGGGTGGGGGGGCCATGTTCTGCTGGGCGGGGCCTGGGAGGCTGAGAGCAGAGCTCCGAGCCGTGGGGAGCCCTGGCTGTGCCGTCCCGGCACCTGGGCTGGCCAGGGAGGGAGGACCAGGTGGGTGTGAGGTGGCTCCACCACCTGCAGGGCCACATGGGCGGCGCCTCCTCTAGGGAGCCGGCTGCACCTGTTGAGATCCAGGGGCCCCACCCGCGCCCAGAGTGCAGGCCCCAGGGGGCTCCCTGACCCCCTGCGCCAGCACCCCCAGGAACCAGCGCCTCGCCACCTCAGGGCACCTTTATTTGATGGGGCAGGGTCCTGAGGGGCAGCAGGATGGGCCGGGGGTGGCGGGGGCTCCCAGGGTGGTGCCCACCCCCCAGGCAGACTCCAAGCACAGCCACACTTCGCTGTCACTTCAGGCTTCGTCAAAGTCAACACCGCCGGCCGGTTTCTTACTGGGAGAGAAGAGGGGGTGAGGAGGCAGCGGCTGGGCCGGACCGTGGGCGCGGGGAGGGTGGGGGTGGGCAGGTACCTCTTGAAGCCGGGGTTGATGAGGGACTCCCCTGGACACCGTCTGCGGACTCCCTGTCCAGGGCCACCTCGCTGGGGATCCAGATCTAGGGGGAAACGGGACAGGGGATCCTGGACCCAGCAGCACCCGGGCAACAGCCCGTTCCCGATACCGGGGCCTCTCCGCGGACCTGCGCCCGGCCCGCTCCAGCCCCAACCCACTTCCCAGGCGACGCCTCACCTGGTAGGAAGAGCTGAGGCCCCGCCGGCCGGGGGCTCTTCCTAGGGCTGGGGGTCGACTCCTCCGCGGCTGAGGGAGGGGACCAGAGTCACTACGGGAGCTGCCAGGGGACCGGCACCTACGGGACCCCTACGGGGGGTGACGAGGGTCCCCACCTGCCAGCCGCCGCTCCAGGCTGCACACCCGCTCTGCCAGGCCCAGGGTCAGCGCCTGCAGCCTGGGGGCTGCCTCTGGGCCGGCTACCTCCGAGAGCTCAAAGGCCAGGGCGGAGGGCGCCCCGGGGAGCGTCAGGGATGCCGCCTCCTCCTGCAGGGTCACGGTCACGGCTTGCTGCTGGCAGGCTGCCCTGGGAGACAGAGCGTCCGGCTGCGTCCACGCCAGGCCCGCCCCCCCCCGCCCACGCCTGCCCAGCACCGGGCTCACCTGAACCGGGCGCCGAGGTCCTCCGCCGCGCTCAGCCCCAAGCGCGCCTTCTACGGGCACAGAGCCTTGTCACCAGGGCCCCTCCGAACCCAGCCCGAGTCACCTGGGGTGCCAGGCCAGGCAGGCCGGCAGGGCGGGGTCCCCCTCCCCGCCTGGGCCCCTGTACCCACGAGGGCCGCCAGGCCGCCCGGCGTCCAGCAGGTGCTCCAGAGCCGCGCGCCGTCCGTCACGCTGCGGCGAGAGGGGCTGTCAACGCGGCCGCCCGTCCCCGGGGCTCCCCGCACCGCCCCTCGCCCGGGAGCCCCCCACTCACCAGAGGGTGAAGCCGTCCTCGTCCCCGCCCTCCTGGCCCTCGCACCAGCACACGAAGCGGGGCGGCCCCGGGCCCGGCGGCAGCGTGCACAGCGGCGGCGGCACCATGGCAGCTCGGAAGCCGCGGGCCGCGCTGCGGGCCTAGGGCGCCTGCGCGGGGCGGGGCCTTCCCGGGGCGGAGCCTTCGAGGACTCGGGGGCGGGGCCTTGCCGGCGGGGCGGGGCCTTGCCGGCGGGGCGGCCCTCCGCGGCCTCGGAGCCCAGCCGCACGACGCAGGCGCAGTAGCCCCGCCGGCCACGCTTCCGGTGCGGAGAGGCGAGGCTCGCGGTCTCCGGCGGGGCGGGACCGAGCGCGCACCTGCGCGGCGAGCCTTGGGCGGGGTGGCGGGCAGGGGGCTCGGGCTGCCCCGGCCCCCGGGGCTGGCCCCTCTGGGTCTATTTGCTGACCGCGGCCTGCAGTGAGGGAGCCGGGCCCAGCGCTGCCGCCGCCCGGGTCTGCACCGCGGGTAGCGGGAACGAGGCGCGGGCTGCGCCTGCTCTGCGCTGCGGTGTGGGACGCGGTGACTCCCGCGGCGCCGGCTTGCTGTTCTCAGCCGCTGCGTGCGGGCGTGGTGACCGGCGCACCGGGGCGCACGGGGCAGGCGTTGCTGCGCAGCCCGAGGGACCCTGCCCGCTCCCGGCTGCCCCCCGGGGCCCAGCTCCTGCTAACGGTCACCGTGGGTGGAGGCCCCGGCTGCTGCTGTGGGCAACTGGGGAGCGAACCAGCAGGTGGGAGGTTTCTCCCCCACCCTGTTAAATAAATAAATACAAAACTTAAAAAATATTGTGGAGCTGTTGCGGGTTGGAGTGGGCCTGGCCCCCTGACTCAGCGTGGGCGGCCCACACTGGGCACCAGGGAGCTGGACCCGGCTGCAGGGGTGGACGGAGGGAGAACAGTGGGGGGGGGGCTGCTGGGGCTGGGGCAGAGCTGGGGGGGAGGTGGAGGGAGGCCCAGGACTGGGGCTGGGGCACAGCTGGGGGGGGGGGAGGGAGGCCCAGGGCTGGGGCACAGCTGGGGGGGAGGGAGGCCCAGGACTGGGGCTGGGGCAGAGCTGGGGGTGAGGGAGGCCCAGGGCTGGGGCTGGGGCACAGCTGGGGGGGGGAGGGAGGCCCAGGGCAGGGGCTGGGGCACAGCCTGGGGGGGGTGGGAGGCCCAGGGCAGGGGCACAGCTGGGGGGGAGGGAGGCCCGGGGCTGGGGCTGGGGCACAGCTGGGGGGGAGGGAGGCCCAGGGCTGGGGCACAGCTGGGGGGGAGGGAGGCCGGGGCTGGGGCTGGGTAACAGTGGGGGGGGGGGAGGCCCAGGGCTGGGGCTGGGTAACAGGGGGGGGGGGGAGGCCCAGGGCTGGGGCTGGGGCACAGCTGGGGGGGAGGGAGGCCCAGGGCTGGGGCTGGGGCACAGCTTGGGGTGGGAGGTGGCCCAGGGCTGGGGCAGAGCTGGGGGGGAGGTGGAGGGAGGCCCAGGGCTGGGGCACAGCTGGGGGGGGGGGAGGGAGGCCCAGGGCTGGGGCAGAGCTGGGGGTGAGGCCCGGGGCTGGGGCACAGCTTGGGGTGGGGGGTGGCCCAGGAGCAGACCCTGCATGTGGGAGAGTGGAAAAGGGGGAGGGGAGCTGGCCAAGACCACGGGGGGGTGCGGGGGGGCCTCTCCAGGGGCCAGTAATGGCGCCAGCACTCTGGCTGCCTAAACATGGGCCCTCCAGGCCCAGAGCTCAAGGCCTGGGTCATGGTTCCAGGTAGGATGTGGGGGCCGAGCCGCAGCCCCTCAGCCCTGGAAGCTGGAGTGTTCTGTGGTTGGAGAGGGGCCTCGTCCGAGATGGCCTCTAGGGAGCCGGCTGCACCTGTTGAGATTCAGGGGCCCCACCCGCGCCCAGAGTGCAGGCCCCAGGGGGCTCCCTGACCCCCTGCGCCCGCACCCCCAGGAACCAGCGCCTCGCCACCTCAGGGCACCTTTATTTGATGGGGCAGGGTCCTGAGGGGCAGCAGGACGGGCCGGGCAGGACACAGGGCTGACCTCGCACCCAGGCAGGGAGGAAGGCAGCCCGAAAGGGCAGCTGCGAGCTAGGCGGTGGCCAGGGCCTCGAGGGGAGTCGGCCGGACGGTGGCGGCAGAGGCACAGAGGCCCTGTCGTGGACAGGACTGCAGGGCGGCTGGAGCCAGGTGGACGGACGGCCAGGGAGGGCCTTGTGGGTCGGGTGCTGTCGTGTCAGTGAGATGGGACCCGGAGGGGGCAGGGCCCAGCGCCCATTCTCCAGGCTGGGGGGAGGGGGGTGCTGAAGGCCGCCCCCGTGTGGCCAGCGCGGGGTGGTGCAGGGGGCGGGAATCCTGGGCTGCAGCAGGGAGGGAGAGGGAAGAGGGAGAGGGAGAGGTGTGCTGCTCTGAGGCCGGCAGCACACCCTGGAGTCCCCTCTGCTGCCCTGGGCGCCCCTGCGTCTCCCGGTGCCTGTGGGAGATGAGCAGCGACGAGCAGACCTCCCCAGCCACCCACCCAGCGCCTCTCAGCGGGTGCCCCCCAGGCAGGTGCTGTCCCCTGGCCAGGCGCTAGGAGACGCAGTGTGGGGCCGGCTCTCCTCTCCGGGTCTGCCAGCCTTCAGGGGGCCCAGGGCAGGCGCCGGCAGGAGCTTGGCCTTGTGGGGGCTCCTAGCCTCGAGGCCAGCGTGCAGGTGGTGGGGCAGGCGTGCCGCGGCTGCCGGGGCCCCCGGAACTCAGGGGAGGCCTTGTCTCTGTGACCGGTCAGTCCAGCTGGACCCCCTCACGGAAGGCACGTCTGAGGGGACACGGCTGCTTCTGTTTACACTTTTCTTTGGAAGATTTATTTTCCATATTTGAAAGGAAGAGTTACAGAGAGGCAAGGGGGGAGAGGGGTCTTCCATTCGCTGGGTCCCTCCCCAAATGGCCACAACGGCCAGAGCTGCACCGATCCAAAGCCAGGAGCCAGGAGCTGCATCCTGGCCTCCCACGCAGATGCAGGGCCCAAGCACTCGGGCATCCTCCACTGCTCTCCCAGGCCACAGCAGAGAGCGCGATGGGAAGTGGAGCAGCCAGGACTCGAACCGGCGCCCGTGTGGGATGCCACATCACAGGCAGCAGTTTTAGCTGCTACGCCACTGCGCAGACTCCTACTTATTTTTATTTGAGAGGCAGAGAGAGAGAGAGGAAGAGAGTGCTCTGTCTGCTGATTCAGTCTCCAAATGCCTGCACAGCGTGGGCTGGGCCAGGCTGAAGCCAGGAGCTCCATCTGCCTCCCACGCAGGTGCAGGGGCCCAGCACGGGGCCATCTTCTGCCGCCTCCCAGGGTGCATGAGCAGTGGGCTGGAATCTGGGGGATCTGGGACTTGAACCCGGGCTCCCTGATGTGGGATGGACGCAGGCGTAACCACTGGGCCAACCGCCTGCCCCAATTATGATTTATTTATGTATTAAATTGAAAAGGAGAGAGACAGAGAACTCCCCCATCCACTCGTCCGTTCCCCAAATGCTGGGAGCCCAGGACTCCATCCGGGTCTCCCGCCTGGAGGCAGGGACCCAGGTGCCTTAGCAGGAAGCTGGGGCGGGGTGGGGGGGGACCGGGGGCTCCTTAACCTCTCACAAAGGCCCACCTGGCACCCATCATTCCTGAAAAATTCCCACCTGAGCCCCGGGGACCCCCAGGCCACGGAGGAGCGACAGCCCCCCCCCAGGGCGGACAGCCACAGTCCAGGGCCTGCTCCCCCCCCGGGGGGCTCTCTGCGGCATCATCCACCCCCTCCCCTGGCCCCATGGCGGGCGGGGCCTGGGCCGGGGTCTCCAGTCGGTCGCTGCAGCTGCCTGGTGGGCTGGGCGGCCGCAGGTAATGGGGCGAGGAGGCTCCCGGAGCTAGGGGCCAGGGAGCCCCGGGGTGCAGTGCGGGAGGAGCCCGGGGGTCGCGGCGCGCGGCGGGCACCTGTGCCGGGATCCCCGCCAGTCCGCAGGAGCCTCAGCCCCTCCCGGAGCGGCCCTGGGGGGTCCCCGCCCAGCCCTGCGTGGTCTTAGGGAGCGTCGGGGTCCGGGCCCGGCCCCCCACAAACGCACGGCGCCGCTGGCTGGCTTCGGAGACATTTATTTTGCTTGGGGCAGGGGAGCCGCACGGCCTTCGGGGAGGGGGCCTCACTGTAAAACAAGGGCGGGGGCGTTACGGTGACCGCCAGAGCGGGAGGCCCCCCGCCCCGCCCCCGCCGCGGCCGCGCGCACGCACCTGGGCGAGGGCACCGGCGCACTGGTCTGCGGGAGAGAGCGGCGTGAGGGGCGGCCTGGAGCCCTTCCCGCGGGCGGGGCCCCTCCCGACCCTCCCGACCCTCCCTGAGGGACCGTCGCCCACCCGGCACCTCCCCCCCCCCGCGGCTGGCTGGGTGACCCCTCCCAGGCGGGCTCTTCCGGTCTGGGTCGGAGGGCCCCCGCCCCGGAGGGGGTGGGGAGGCGGCGCTCACCGGTCTTGGGCAGCAGGGCGCCCTGGCTGGGGTTCAGGCCCACCTGGGGGCCCAGCAGCTGCAGCTTCTGCGCGCCTTCGGGGAACAGCTCCGGGGCGCGGGCTGGGGGTCGGGGTGGGGTGCGGGTAAGCGCCAGGGGCGGGGGAGGAGGAGGGGCGGGAACGGCGGGGAGGGGACGCTGGGCCGGGGCGGCGCCCACCGTAGAGCTGCAGCCAGACGTTGCGCGTGTCCCCCCGGCGGGTCTCCAGGTACAGCACGGCGAAGTTCAGGTAGTCGGTGAAGGCCACGCGGATGTCGGTCTGGCCCATGGCTGCGGAGAGAGCGAGCCGGCTGCCCCGCGCCGGGAAACCGCACACCCTGGCCCCGCAGCCCCAGCCGCCCCCCTCCCCCACCTGGGGCACCCTCACCTGGGTTGCTGAACTGCCCGGCCACGGCACCCTTGGTGAAGGTCGCCTCCAGCTTTTGACACCCGCCATCGGGCCTGGGGAGGAGGACCCCAAACCCTGAGCTGCAGCCCCTGCTCCCCTACTCCCAGGGCCACAGCCACCTGGAGGGGTGCACAGGGCCAGAGGGCACAGGGTCTCCCCCCACACACAGGTGCACAGGGCACCACACACAGGTGCACAGGGGACCACACACAGGTGCACAGGGGACCACACAGGTGCACAGGGGACCACACACAGGGGCACAGGGGACCACACAGGTGCACAGGGGACCACACACAGGGGCACAGGGCACCACACAGGTGCACAGGAGACCACACACAGGTGCACAGGGGACCACACACAGGGGCACAGGGCACCACACAGGTGCACAGGAGACCACACATAGGTGCACAGGGGACCACACACAGGTGCGCAGGGGACCACACAGGTGCACAGGGCACCACACAGGTGCACAGGGGACCACACACTGACTCCTGGGCCCTTCACAGCCTGTGGCGCTGCTCTCACACCGGCCCCTGTCCCAGCTGAGGCCCAGGTCACTTACAGGGGGTACCCGAACTTCAGGGCCAGGTCGCCATTGGCCAAGGGGGTCACCAAGACCACGGGCATCTTCATGTCGTCCTTGCTGTCCTGGAAGCTCTGGTCATTGGATGCGGCCCCCACCATGTACCAGGTGCCCTGGAACTGCGGGCGGGGGAGGGAGGCTGGGAGGAGGCCCCCCACTGAGCGGAGCTGTCACTTCCTCCCCATCAACCCTGACCTGGGGTTGGGGCCGGGGGCAGCTGCTTGTGGCAGTGGCAGGCCCTAGGAGTGGTGGGGACCAGCTGTGGAGTGGGGCTCCTGGGGGGGTCTCTTCCATGCCCCCAGCCCCAGCTGAGCCTGGATGAGGAACAAGAAGTGGGAGGAGGCTGTCCCGGCACAGGGGCCGGCAGACCGGGACGCACCTGGCTGGCATCGAAGTTGGCCTGTATGGGCACCTGGGCCTGTCCCAGGGATGCCCCGAGCAGGGCCAGGAGGGAGCCAAGCAGCAGAGCCTGCAGCGCCATGGCAAGGGGCAGGAGCGCTGCGGTGGCCGCCCCGCGGAGGCCTTTATGCCCCTGAGATGCCCCGGGGCGGCTGGCAGGCCAGCCGGCGGGGTCCCAGCCCACTGCGATAGGTGCCGATCGAGTTGCACCCTGCAGCACCCTTGGCCCGGCCCAGGCTCCACCTGTTCCGCTGCACTTTGCCTGGGGCTCTCTCGGGCTCTGGGCTGGGGGCTGCCCTCGCCTCCCCGGCCTCCCCCAGCCCCCTGGGATGTCGGCCCCCACTCTCAGCTCAGGCACAGCTGCCTCTTCCAGGAAGACCACTGAGGTCACCTTCACCTCAGGCCTTGTGGGCGGGTGGGGGTGGGGTCCTGCACACCGTGACCCAGCAGCACCGGGACGGAGGCCTGGGGAAGGCCACTGCGGCCGGGCATCTGGGGCCAGCTGGAGGCTGGGATTACAGTTAGGTGGGCCTCGTGTGGCTTTGGTGCCAGCGCTCCGGGGGGGCAGGGCTGTGCGCTCTGGAGACCCAGGCCGGAGTGGCCCAGCGAGTCTGTCCCGGGAGGGGTGGACACACCTGCCTCTCCAAACAGTGTGCCTTTCTGTGCCCTAGACCCTTATCTGCCCACTCTGAGCGTGCTAATCCCACACTTGCAAACCCTATCCGGTCCGCGGCTCCTGTGCAGGGTTGGGGCAGCTGCCTACAGGGATTAGGAGCTGAGAGGCAGGACCCAGCGCCCAGGGGGGCCGGGGCGCAGCGGGCAGCCTGAGGGGGGCTGCCGGGCACGTCCCCTCAGGGGTCCTGACTGGCGGCCCTACCGGGAGCAGACACTGCAGGGTCCCCTGCCCGCCCCGCCCCGTGGATGACTACAGAGAGGCGGGTGTGTGTGTGCTGGGGGTGGGGTCCAGGTGGCTGGAGCCAGGCCCAGGGCGGCGACAGACAGGCAGGAGCCAGGCTTCTGACTTTGCTTGGAGTTTATTTCTGAGCCCAGGAACAGCCCAGGGGGCAGAAGTGCTTGGGGAAGGACGCAGGGCTGGAGTCTCCAGGGAAGTCCGGAGGGCTGGGGTCTCCTGGTGGGCAGAGCAGGACCCATCAGCCCCCAGCCCCGACTTGCAGCAGGGGTCTCCCCCAGGGGGAGTCCTCTGACCTCCCCTGCTCATCGCACCCCTCCCTTCGTCCAGGACGGTCCCTGCTGATGGAGGCCCTCCCCCAGCCTGGGGACCCCCTCCCCCCGGCCAGGCTCCACACCCGCCCCCCCCCCGTCCTCCTTGGGGGCCCAGGTCTTCTCTGGAAGGCGTGGTGGGGCGGGGTGCGGAGTGCCCGGGCGAGCCGGCCTCACCTAGTCCTGCTCCTCCATGCATTTATCTGCCAAGAAAGGGGCAGGGGCGTGGTCAGCGCCCAGGCGGGGCCAACCCCCTGCAGGAGCTCCCCCTCCAGGAGCCCCAAACTGCAGCCTCCGGCAGCCCGCCCCTGCCCTCCCGCCCCAGACCCTGCTCACACAGGGGCCACCTTTCTCCACCTCAGCTGCCCGCCACCTGCTGGGCCAGTGCCCCTGTGTTCCCCAAGGGTGACCCCACCTCTCACCACGTGCGGGGGGGGGGTCCTGTACTCTGGGGCCTGGCCCCAGTGTGGGCAGGGGTCCCAGTGAGGGGGCTGCAGGCAGTCAGCCCCTCCCCAGCGCCCTCTCCTGTCTGACCTCAGTGGCCGCCCCTGGACCAGGCGCCCTCACCGTTCCGGGGCAGGAAGACAACGATGTCCTCCGTGAAGCCCTGGGCCTTGCAGAACGCCATGAACTTCTGCTTCAGCTCAGCCCCGGGGGTCTGGCTGCGGCCTGCGGCAGGCGGACAGGGAGCCGGCCTCAGCGCGCCCAGGGCCTGGGAGCCGCCTGGCACTGCCCTCAGGGCCAGCCCTGCGTCCCTCGCCACCCCGGGGCCAGGCGGTGCTGGGCAGGGCACCTACTGTAGAGAGTGGCCATGCGGAAGTCCTGGCCCGGGCCCTTGGCACCCTCACTGTACAGCAGAGCGAACTCCTTGTAGTCGGTGTCCACAACCCAGACAGAGTAGGTGCTGCCCCAGTCTGGGGACCGAGAGACCACCTTGTTGGGGGCCCCGCCTCCCGCCTTGGGGGAAGGGGCACCTTCTGTGGGCTGTGCCGCGGGAGGGGTCTGGCTGCTCTCTGTCCGTCTGCCCACCAGCCAGCTCCCCGTTTCCCATCTGCACAGCCTGGATGCCCGCGCCCCCAGCCAGAGGAGAATCCGGGGTCCAGTGTGGCCACAGCGCTGCTGGCCAGACCCCTGGAGGGGAGCCCACCCCAGGGATGGACGCTGTGTGGAGGTGAGGTGTGGAGGGGACGTGGGGGCTGCGCGTGCCCCCCGCCACGGGGGCAGGGGTGGTGCCTGGCAGAGCTGCAGTGGGGTCTAGAGAGGTTCCAGCCCCCTAGGGGGAGTCCCTCTGCCCCCACGCCCACACCCACAGGTGTGGCCGTCAGGGGCAGGCCTGGCCTGGGAGCCCTCACCCCGGTGCCGAGCAGCGCCCCCACCCCAGCTGTCTCTGGGCAGGAGCCCGCGTCACTCCGGACGGGTGCCACTCCCAGGCAGATCGGGTGGGGCCCACTCACGGGGACTGGTGTAGGTGTAGCGGCCGGGGCGCCCCGCGGGCTGCAGCAGCAGAGTCCGCGTCTCGCACTGGTTTTTCCTGCGGGCAGGTCACCCTCGGGGTCAGGGAGCGGCGCGCGGGGCTCTGGGTCCCGCAAGCCCACCGCCCTCTGTCCCACCTGAGGAAGGTGGAGGTGATGTTGAGCGCCCCCTCTTCCGTGGGGGCCACCGTGGACCGGCACATGGACAGCGCCGCCTTCTTCTCGCGGAACCAGCTCGAGTTGGAGGCGAGGCCCGCGGTGAACCAGCGCCCCAGGAACTGCGGCGAACGACCCTTGGTCTCGGCCAGGACCCTACGGGCCGACCCCGAGAGGGGGGACCCCGCCCCTCCCCCTTTCGGCCCCACCCTCGTGGCTGCCGCGCCACGCCCCCATCCGTCCCGCGCGGCACGCGGGCGGCGCGGACTGCAGAGGGCGGCTCGCTCCGGGAGGGGTGCGGGGCGGGTCTTCGGCTCCCCTCGGCCAACCGCGGGGGTCGACAGGCCGCCGGGGCGGGGCGCGCGCGCTCGCGCACACGCTGCTGCGGGAGCCATCCCGGCGCCCGCGCGGCTCCGCGCCGCGTCCTAGGGCTTGTGCGCCGTGCGTGGACAGCGCTCGGGCGCCGGCGCCCGCACGGACTTGCCGCGTGGGAGCAGGTGCCTCCCGCCGCGCCGCGCCGCCGTCTTTCCCGGCGAAACGCCGGTTGTCCTGGCCAGCGGGGCCCGGTGCCTGGCTCAGCCCCGCGCCGCCCAAAGCGCCCCTTCGCCGGACAGGCCCCTGTCCTGCCGCGGGGCGGGGCGGGGCGGGGCGCCCCTCACCTTGTCCTGTTGGAATTCGGGCTGCACAGAGACCGGGTCCTGGGCGCGGGTCTGCAGGACCCCCAGGACTCCCAGCAGCACCAGCCCCATCCACAGCCCTCGGGAAGCGGCCATCGCTCGGAGCCCAGTAGGCAGAGCTAGGGAGGTGCACAGCGGAGCGGAGGGCGCGCAGCAGACCCCTATTTATGGGCCAGGCTTGGCGGCCGCCCAGGGCGCAAGGACAGCCCACTGCGGGCTCGTGATGCTGGTGGGGGCGGGGAGGCAGCTGCAGCCTCTGCCCCCGCACGGGCGCTTATGCAAGAGGCTCCGCAGAGCCAGGCCGGGGGGGGGGGGGGGGGGGGGCCGGGCTGCGGGAGGGAGCGCGGGGGTGGGCAGGGCCCTGCACCGGGAGCCCCAGAGTCCGGAACAGAGGCCCACGTGCGGCCTACAGGGTGGTCTTGAAGGGCGGTGATGGGGAGTGGCCTGCATGCCTGCCCCCCCCCCGCTGCCCTCCCTTGAGTGGGACCCAGATGGGGGGGGGCGGGGCGCAGCACCCCGTGGACCCGGCCCCACCCTGTCACCTGGGCTGGCCCTGCTGGGTGGCTGTCGGAGCAGCCGAGGGTGGGCCGTGCGGGGCTGGAGGGGGTGTCTCTCACAGGCCATGTTCCAGGGCTGCACCGACCAGGCTGTCAGGAGCACCCAGGAGCACCCAGGGGAGGGGCTGCGTCTTTCCCCCACCCCGCCCCTGGGTCTGGGGCCCCATCCCTTCCCGTGGGGGGGGGGTCCAGGCCCTGCTGCCTTAGCGTCAGCACCGGCCTGGGGCTCTTGCTGCCACTGGTGCTGGGCAGAGGCAGGTGTGGGGGAGGGGCCCAGAGTCAGGTGGCTGTGCAGAGGGAGGGGCAGCCCGGCCCCCCATCAGCCCTGCCCGGAGCAGCCCGAGGCACTGTGAGGCGGGCTGGCGGGGGTCTCGGGGGGTCCCCTTTAGGGTGCAGCAGGCAGAGCAACGCGGGGAGCAGGCCGTGGGCGTCAGTCCCCACTGGGGCCCTACCTCTCCTCCAGCTGAGCCCTGCACCCTTCCGCCTGGGGAGACCTCCCCCCAGGGGCCGTCTCCTGCGCTGCTGGTGTTGGAAGCTCTAGAAGATTCCATGTCACAACCCACCCTGGCTCTTGGGACAGACCTGGCCCCTCAGCTGTGTCCCCCGCCCCCCGGCAGTCCACGGCCGAGCCCCCAGTCCATCCTGCTCTGTTCCAGTCCCCAAGCCCTCCACCTCGCCAGGGGCCAGGGCCAGAGACCCGAGGGGTGAGTGGTCGGTGTCCCCCGGGGCCCGGCCCGACCCACGTGCAGGCCCTCAGCCGCCAGCCCCGCCCTCGCCGGTCCCCAGCAGGTGGACGGGCGCTGGCCGGTTTGCGGCACGCGTGGCGTCCACGAGGCTGCTCTTTCATCTTCCGCCAGGCGCAGGGAGGGCTGAGTGGCTGCCAGACCCTGCCGAGCACGTGTGAGGTCTGTGCTGGCCCTCCTGCAGGGATCTATGAGATGGGCTGGGGCGGGTGTGGAGGACGCCCCCCGAGCCCCGTGCGCCTCGGGCAGGGCGAGGGCCTGGCTGCCGGGGGTGGGGACCGGCTGGACGCTGGGACAAGGCCCACGGCAGCACAGCTGCCTGCTGGTCCTCGGAGGACTGGGGGAGCCGGGTGACTGTGAGAGGTCGTTCCCAATGAAAGGGCCCCAGGCCGGCCCCTGGAGCCCACAGAGGCCGGGCACAGTCCGCTCGGTGCCTGCCCTCAGAGGTCTGGGCCTCGTATAGCACCAGGCCCAGGACACACAGCTCCTGGCCTGGGGAGGACAGCAGCCGCGCGAGGTCCGTGGCGGCTCAGGCAGGGGTCTGGAGCCTGGCCCGCCCTTCCGGGGTCCACCGCCTGGCCTGAGATCCCCTGGTGTCTGGGACATGCAGGCCATGGGGACGGACAGTGGGGTTGGTCGCCGCACCCTGCAATGCCCAAGGTCCACTCACAGGGACAGCTCGGCACCCTGACCACTGTCATCCCCCAGCCTCCTGTGTCCTGGACACAGCTGTCTCCCGGGACCCCCCACCTGCCTCCCCTCCACCCTGCTCACCGGCCACTGGGCCTCCCACCACCCTGCGTCCCCTGGGCTTGGGTTGACCCTGGGCTGGGGGTCCGCCTTGGCCCTGGCGTGGCCCCAGCTCCCTGCAGCCCAGTTCTCTGGGCTCTGGTGGCATAGCCCCTCCCCCCAGCATCCACTTGACACTCAAGTCCCCTCTGTGTGGGGCCTGGCCGTACGGGTGTGAGGGGTGGGGGGTTGCGGATGCAGTGTGGAAGCTGGAGGGGCTGGGGCCCGTGAAGCCCCCGGAGGCCCAGGTGAGCACCGTCCTCTTCCCGGAGCCCAGCCTGGGTCAGCCGGGGCTGGCAGCTCGTCAGTCCCTGGTGCTGGCCACACCCCTGGGTGGCCCTGTCCTGAGCCACCAGCCTCGGGCCTCCTCACAGAGGACTTGGCTTCATGGCAGAGGAGCCCTGGCCCTGAAGGGGGGCACAGCAGGGCTGGGTGAGGCTGTGGGGGCCTCGCCTGCTCCTCCTGTCCCCTTCCTGGGAGCAGAGACAGAGGCAGCCGCCTCCACCACCGCCCTGGGGGGCAGCAGGGCGGGAGCAAGCCCGGCCCCCCCCCCCCCCCCGAGCTGGGCAGAAACAGCAGAGCCAAACGCCGACTCTCAGGAAAACCAGCGCAGAGAGAGGAGAGCCATGAGCCACCAGGCGGGCGCTGGGCCTGGTGCTGAGACGCCCACGGTGCAGTGCAGGGCGCCTGGGCTCTGGCCGCTGGCTCCAGGCTCCTGCTGACCCTGACCCCAGGGGAACTGGGTCCTTGGACAGAGTTCCGAGCTCGCAGGCTCAGCCTGGCCCAGTCTTAGCCGTCATGGGCATTTAGGGAGAGAGCCAGAGGATGAGAGCTCTCTGTCTCTCAAATGAATAAATTATTTTTGAAAGGCAGAGTTACAGAGGCAGAGAGAGACGGAGAGAGACAGAGGGAGAGGTCTTCCATCCACTGGTTCACTCCCCAGATGGCCACAACAGCTGGAGCTGGGCCGATTGGGAGCCAGGAGCCAGGAGCTCCAACCGGGTCTCCCACGCGGGTGCAGGGGGCCATCCTCCACTGCTTTCCCTGGCCAAGCAGAGAGCTGGATCGGAAGTGGAGCAGCTGGGACTCGAACCTGCTCCTGCATGGGATGCTGGCACTGCAGGTGGCGGCTTTACCCTCTAAGCCACAGCGCTGACCCCGTTAATAAATTTTTAAAAAGATGCACGATGCAAATGAACCGTGCCCAGAAGGGTGCGGGGGTCCTCGAGGGCTAGCAGGACGGCCCATAAAGAAACGGCGTTTGCCCAGTGAAACAGGACGTCGGAACAGGTCTCCGTGTGACAGGAGCACCCGCCGCCCGGGGTTCACGGTCACGGGGCGGACCCAAAGCCGCCGGCTGTGTAGGGACCTTCACGATGGACGTTTTGTCTTGGGACAGCTTTAGATGTGCCCGAGCCCCCAGCCTCGTGGCCAGCCCTCCCACGAGCGCACCAACCAGTGGACCGCCCCGGCCCGCGATCCGTCCTGCAGCCCCTGGGGGACCCCCCCTTCCCGCTGCTGTGAGCCGGCTCCCACTCCCCAGGGCTCCAAGGGGCCCCCACTCCCCAGGGCTCCAAGGGGCCGCACCGCGTGCACTGCGCCGGTCCTTCTCACGCGTGCGCGGTGCCGTCACGGCTGACGTCATCAGCCCCTCGCTTCGCGGTCCCTGTTGGCCCTCGCTAGGGCGGGCGTCTGGGTCACTCCAGCCGCAGTGGACGCCCCGGGAGTCTCCGTGGTGCTGGCGGTCTGCGCGGGGCAGTGCGGCCACCGTGGGGGGCCGAGAGCACCTAGGGAGACGCCTGCCCAGGGCTGCAGCTGGGGAGGGGCGCACGGGGCCTGGGCAGGGAGGGTCGGGTTGCGCTGGCACCACAGACAGCCCAGCGTGACTCCGGCGTGCACCCCCCCCCCGGAAGCCCCCACGTGGCCTCTGGCTCGGGGACCTGGCCCTTCCGCGGGGGTGGCCCCTCGGGAACCCCTCCTGGAGGGCGCCCCTCTGGTCCCAGGCACATCGAGGCCTGGGGAGGAGCCGGTGGCCACCCGGTGCCCACCGACCTGGTCCCCCAGGGCAGCCGCCAGGATGGCTCCACCGGTCACTGCCTGCTGCCCCTCAGCCTGTCCTCCAGGTCTGAGACCAGCGCAAGCCCTGGGGTCCACGGGATCAGAACAGGGGCCACAGACGCCCAGCACCCAAGGGTCCCCCCAGGCAGGCGCTCCCTGGAGCCAGGGGTCACTCCTGCCCACCATCTCCCTGTCCATTGCTGAGGTCACCCGCAGTCCCTCACCCAGCTCCAGCAGGAGGCCGGGCCTTTGCGGGAGCCGACCCTCACCCCGTCCCCTCCCGGGCCCCGTGTCCCCTTGAGCACAGCTCACGGCTCTGGCCCCTGGTGGACAGGGCAGCCCGCAGACCCTTCCCCACCCCACGAAAGAGTCTCGGGGCAGAGAAGGGGCCAGGACCCCCCCATCACCACTGAACTGCTGTGGGATGGAAAAACCCCGGCTCCCCGTTAATCCCGCGAGCCGAGGAGAAAGACAGCTTCCTGCAAAACAGATGCGCTGGCTGCCAGCATTCCTGCCAGCGGGCTGCGTCCCGCGGGGACGGCGCTGCCGGGCACAAAGCAGACAGTGTGTCCCAGAACAAAGCCCGGCCCGCGCTCGGGCGTGCCTGCGTGTGCACGTGTGCTCTGCGTATGCCTGTGTGCGCGTGTGCTCTGTGTGTGCATGTGCATGTATGTGTGTGCGCGTGTGCTCTGTGTGTGCGTGTCTGAGTGTGTACATGCATGTGTGTGCCTGTGTGCACGTGTGCCTGTGTGTGCATGTATGTGTGTGCACGTGTGCCTGTGTGTGTGCAGGTGTGTATCTCTGGGTGTGTACATGCAGGTGTTTGCACATGTGTGTCTGTGTGTGCACATGTGTGCATGACCTGTGCACGTGGAGGCGGAGGCAGAGTGTCAGCCTCCCGGAAGCTGCCCGGGGAACTCTCCCTCACTCCCGCTTCTCCGCGAGGACACTCAGGTGGTCGCAGGGCTGGGGAGGAGCCGAGGCCGGGAACCCCTGCCCCCTGGCTCTGGCCGTGGCTGTGGTGTGCAGAGCAGACGCAGCCCCAGCTGAAGCCTTGGGCTGGCTCAGGCCAGCTCGGACCTGTGTCCAGGAAGGGCAGAGATGGGCGAATCAGTGGGGGTCCGGGGCAGCTGGGCAGGAGGGCCCAGGGCTTGGCCCCTCGGAGTCGGTCGGATGCTGGGCCCCAGCCTGGCTCCCTGCAGAGCCGCTTGGGTGGCCTGAGCTGCGCCAGGCCTGGCTCTGAGCGCCGTGCTGTGCTGGCCGTCAGACCCGCGTCCTGAGCTTCTGCGCGCAGGGCCACGAGCTCGGGCAGACAAAGCAGGGAGACGGCCGTGGGCTGCGGCTCCGTGGGCTGCGGGTGGGGGCCCAGGGGTCGGCACACACGGTGGCTCTGGCCCCGGGCTGACCCCGGACGCCCCGTGTCCCCGAGCACCCGCTGCCTCCCGCAGGAACAAGCAGAGTCAGCGCGGCCGGCCCGGGACTGGCGCAGGCCCAGCAGGCCCAGCTGGTATGCGGAGCAAGCCGTTCCCGCGCCAAGATAAAGAGACGGGCCCAGCGGCCCCACGGGACTCCAAGGCCGGCTCCCACGGCTCAGCACCCAGGTGCACGGCCAGCGGGAGGCCCTGCCTCACCCCCGGGTCCCACTGATCCCCCCTCCGGGCCACATTCCCGGAATACCCTGCACCCCGTCCGGGGCATCGGGAGGAGGGGGCGTCCCACGTGGACGCTCAGGGAGCCTGGCCTAACACTCGCCTCGGTGCAGCCCCAGCCTGGGTGGGAGACGGTTGAGAATTTTTCTAGTTTATGGAGATATCCTGTGCGGGTGTGTAGACACGCCCACAGCATCCTGGCCCCGCACTTTTCCAGGCTTTTCCGTGGCGTCGCCTGTCTGCAGCGGCCCCTCTACTCCCTCGCTGCCAGTCCCACCGGAGCCGTCACCTGGATCCGCTTTTCAGAGCTGCCTGGGGGCTGCAGCTCTGTGACGCCGGTGTCCCACATCCGAGTGCCCGGTTCCAGCCCGGCTGCTCCACTTCCCACCCAGCTCCCTGCTGTGGCCTGGGAAAGCAGTGGGAGGTGCCCGAGTCCTTGGGCCCTGCACCCACGCGGGAGACCCGGGTGGAGCTCCTGGCTCCTGGCTTCAGCCTGGTCCAGCTCCGGTCATTGCAGCCATCTGGGGAGTGACCCAGCGGATGGAAGACCTCTCTCCTCTCTCTCTCTCTCTCTCTCTCTCTCTCTCTTACTGACTCAATTAAAGCTGTGGTGGAGGCCTTCCCAAGGTCAGAAGAAAAAGGGAGGCCTCTGTCCCGGAACGTGGCTGTGATCGCCTGCCTGGGACTGCCTCAGCTGTGGGCCTATCTGCGCCTCCGCCACCACCCCAGGCTCTGCCTGGGAGCACAGAGCAGTGTGGGTTTGTCTTTAAGATTTATGTTGTTTATTTGACAGAGTTACAAAGAGGGGGGTGGGGGGGAGAGAGAGGAAGAGGGGGAGGGGGAGGGGGAGGGAGAGAGGGAGAGGGGGAGAGGGAGAGGGCGGTGGAGAGGGAGAGGGAAGGAGGGAGAGGGGGTGGAGAGGGAGGGGGGAGAGGGAGAGGGCAGGGGGGTGGAGAGGGAGAGGGAGAGGGGGGGTGGAGAGGGAGAGGGTGAGGGAGAGATCGAGGATGAGGGAGAGGGAGAGAGAGAGAGGGAGAGGGAGAGAGGGAGTAGGGGAGAGGGAGAGGGAGAGGGCGGTGGAGAGGGAGAGCGAGAGAGGGAGTGGGGGAGAGGTAGAGGGAGGGGGGGTGGAGAGGGAGAGGGAGGGGGGGTGGAGAGGGAGGGGGGGAGAGGGAGAGGGGGTGGAGAGGGAGAGGGGGAGAGGGAGAGGGGGTGGAGAGGGAGAGGGAGGGAGAGGGGGGGTGGAGAGAGAGAGGGAGAGGGAGGGGGGGTGGAGAGAGAGAGGGAGAGGGAGAGGGAGAGAGGGAGTGGGGGAGAGGGAGAGGGAGAGGGCGGTGGAGAGGGAGAGCGAGAGAGGGAGTGGGGGAGAGGTAGAGGGAGGGGGGGTGGAGAGGGAGAGGGAGGGGGGGTGGAGAGGGAGGGGGGGAGAGGGAGAGGGGGTGGAGAGGGAGAGGGGGAGAGGGAGAGGGGGTGGAGAGGGAGAGGGAGGGAGAGGGGGGGTGGAGAGAGAGAGGGAGAGGGAGGGGGGTGGAGAGAGAGAGGGAGAGGGAGGGGGGGTGGAGAGAGAGAGGGAGAGGGAGAGGGAGGGGGGTGGAGAGAGAGAGGGAAATGGCGAGGGAGAGGTCTCCCCAAATGGCTGCAACGGCCAGAGCTGTGCTGATCCAAAGCCAGGAGCTTCCTCCAGGTCTCCCACGCGGGTGCCCAAGGACCTGGGCCATCGTCCACTGCCTTCCCAGGCCACGGCAGAGAGCCGGATCGGAAGTGGAGCAGCCGGGACTGGAATTGGCGGCCACGCGGGATGTCGGAGCTGCAGCCCGGGGTTCACCGCTGCGCCACACCCTGACCCCCGCTGGTTTAGCAGTTAACCCGGAGTCTGCGTTGGTGTCACTGCTGGCACCGCCGCATCTTTACGTCCCCGTCCCTCCTCTGGCACTCACACGCCCCCCCCCCCAGCTCCTCACGGCTGAAATGCACGCTCCAGGGAGGTGCCGGTGTCCGGCCCGGGGGAGGGCGGCCGAGATGCAGCACAGACACCTGTGTGAGCTCAGCCCAAGCCAAGATCCCGAACTCCCGCTGCCGACCGCAGCCAGCGTCCCCACGGCAGCCGGCAGCCAGGGTGGCAGGGCTGGGCCCTTCCGGTCTGCTTCCTGCAGGACCCAGCTCCGCCCCCTCCGCTGCTCTGGGGTCAGGGGTGACCGGCCATCCTCACCCCCCCTCGGATAAGGCCTGTGCCAGGCTGAGCTGGGGGCTGGGCAGGTCGGCCCCTCGGAGCGCTCTGCGTCCCCCAGGCGGGGGGTCAGTGGGGGGCCAGGGCAGCCAGCAGCTCTGGTGGTCTCCACCTCTGGTCTGGGGCCCTGGGGTGCACACGCTGCGGGCTCAGGAGGACCCTGGACCCTACGGGGGCTTGGCCTGATCTTCCCCACCCCCGCCCTGCCCCAGGATTGGCCCCCACCCCACCTCCTCGGGTGTGTGCCTCTGTGTGCCCGGTTCAGCTGCCGCCCCCCGGGGGGGGGCACAGGGCGCGGTCAGGCCTCCGTCCTCCCCCGGGCCTGCGGCGGCCCCTCGCTGTGGGCAGGTAGATGCCGTTGGCCGGTGGAGAGGAGCTGACCTGACACACAGCTCTGGGGCCTGCCACCGATGGACAGTTCCAGCGGCCCCACGGCAGCTCCCAGGCGCCCCCTTCTGTAAAGCAGCAGGCGCAGGTCCCCAGTGTCACAAGCTCAGAACCAGCGCCGGCTAGACAGGTCCAGGGTGGCTGCAGGATGTGTCCCGGCGTGGGCCGGCGCTGCGGTGCCGTGGGCGGAGCCACCCCCCCCCCCCCCCCGGGACACCGCATCCCCTACGGGCACCAGCTCCAGTCCCGGCTGCTCCACTTCCCTCCCAGCTCCCTGCTGTGGCCTGGGAAAGCAGTAGAAGAGCCCCTGCGCCCTTGGCCCCTGCGCCCGCGTGGGGGACCCGGAAGGAGCTCCTGGCCGCTGGCTTTGGTCGGTGCATCTCCGGCCACAGCAGCCAATTGGGGAGTGAACCAGCGGATGGGAGACCCCTCTCTCTCTCTCTCTCTCTCCCTTTCTCGAACTCTGCTTTTTTAAATAAAATAAAATAAATTTTAAAAATGAATAAAAAATAAAGTTATCATGGGAGCACGCCATCTCCCATCATGCACCTGAGGCCGGGGCACCTCTGATATTTCTAGAACAGGGCACGGACATGGGCGGTGCTCGAGCCCCGCCCCCTCTGTCCGTTGGCCACCCAGGCCAGGGCCCGTGTGTCTGGGGTGCAGAGGCCGCTCCACCTCGCCGGGGGTCCTCCCCCGGGCTTTCTGCACTCTCCCCCGAGCCTGCACTGTTCCGTCGGTCCCAGCCCGGCCTTGAGCCTCCACCTGGAATCCGGTCGCGCGTGGAGGGGAGAAGCTGGAATAGACCCAGCGGGGGCCCCGCCGCAGGGGGTGGGCTGGTCCCCAGCCGGCTGCTCTGCACCTGTCAGGGCTGTCTTCCACAGGGCTCGGTGCCTGCAGGGGTGTCACTGTCGGGCGGGGACGAGGCCACAGGGATCCCCCGACCTGCCTCTGCCTGGGCCGGCTGGAATCCGCAGCAAGGGGCACACGCACAGCCCCTACCCCGTTCCCCGCCTCCCCAACAGCTGTGCCCCCAGCCTGCGGGGCCGCCGTGGGCAACAGAGTGGGGGCTGAGCCTGCTCGGGTGGGGCCGGGCCAAGGAGGGCACCATCAGGGGGTCTTCATGTCTGAACGTGGCGGGCACCAGGGCGGCCTCTGTCCCGCGGCTTTGCTAGATGACCATGTCCATGGCCCCGGGGCACAAGGGGTTCAGGTCCCACTGTCTCAGGACGGGGGGGGGGGCTGCGGTAGAGCCGCAGCTCGGCCCCCGCTGTCTTCCCGTGGCTCCAGCACCAGAGTTCAAGGCCTGGCTCCTCGTCCTGGTCAGGGGCACCGTGTCCCCTGTGGGACGTTTTTATTTTAAGATTTTATTTATTTGAAAGTCAGAGTTACAGAGAGAGCCCTCCCTCTGCCGGTTCACTCCCCACATGGCCACAATGGCCAGGACTGGGCCGATCCGAAGCCAGGAGCCAGGAGCTTCTTCCAGGTCTCCCACGTGGGTGCAGAGGCCCCGGCACTTGGGCATCCTCCACTGCTGTCCCAGGCCACAGCAGACAGCTGGATTGGAAGTGGAGCAGCCGGGACTCGAACCGGTGCCATATGGCACTACACCACAGCGCCAGCCCCTGCTGTGGGTTTTGTGGGCACAGAGGGCAGTGGCCACCCACTGGGGGCACAGTGTCACTGCTGGCCACATTGTGGATGCTTAGGGTGGGTGGTCAGGGGACAGGACACAAGAGGGCTAGCCTGCCCAAGAGGCCTTTGGGGGCCTGGGGACATGGCCTGAGGTCTCCGAGGGGCTGGTGCCTGCCCAGGTGGCTGTGGGTTGGGGGCCAGGCAGGTGGCCTGGGGCGCGTTGCCGACCCTACAGGACGGTCTCTGGACTCTGGCCCCAGGCGAGCCGTCTGGCCTGCTGAGCAGGTGACCGTGACCACCCCAGCCCCAGCCCCAGCCGCCCCCAGGCTAACAGGTGGGTGCCTCAGCTTCCCAGCAGGCAGCCCTGCACACACCCTCGGGGCCTGGAATCAGCCCAGCCCCCCAGCTCCACCCCTGCCTGTGTGCAGTGCATCCTGGGCTCCCAGGGGCAGGGGGCAGGGAGGGGCCCCGGGAAGGCGGGGGATTGGACGAGGGCTGGGGGGCTCTCCCTCCCTCCCAGCACACCCCAGGGCCGAGGTGGGCTGCCATCATCACCCTCACAAACAGGTGGGCACCAGAGGAGTGAAAGGCTGTGGGGGCCTGCACCCCGCAGCTCCCCGCAGCTCCCTGCGCCCGCTCCCACTCACTGCTGGCTCAGCCCTGCAGGCCCCGCCCTCGAGGGCAGGCCCAGGCGGGGCTCCCGGGGCAGGGAGCGATGGTGCCCCCCAGAGGCGGAGGAGGGAGGGAGGGCGGCTGTGGTAGCAGGAGCGCGCGGGGAGGCCGTCCTGACCTCTGAGCCCGGGGCCCAGCTTCCGCCCGGCCCAGAACTCATGGGCAGGAGTGAGACAGCTGGGTGGGACGCCCCGTGCGCCAGAGGAGCAGGCAGGGCGGCCAGGGGCTGAGGTCAGCCCCAGTGCCCTGCCGTCACGGGAGCCCGGGTCAGTCACGGCCCCAGGCCACGCGCTGGCCACGCAGGGGGCCTCTTGTGGCCTGTGCCTGTGTCCACGGAAGCGGCCAGCACCTGAGGCTCAGCCAGGGTGCGAGGAGAGAGGCGGCCCCGACCCCACGGTCTTCACCCGCAGCCAGGGGCGGAGGCCCCGCTCGGCTGAGGGCCGTGGTGAGGGCTGGAGCCGGGAGGCGGTCACACGGGGGGCGAGCTGGGGGTCGGCAAGGTCAGCGGCCGGCCAGCCCAGGCCTCCGTTTCCCACCTGTGCAGAGCCGTGTGGGGTTAGTGGGGGAGCCATCCAGGCACCGCCCCCCTCGCCTGGGCCCCACGCAGGCGCCTCAGGCCACGGCAGCCCACGGCAGCCCACGGCTGACTGGGGGGCTCAGAACATGGCTCCACAGTTGAGTCCCATCCCTGGGCACCAGAACAGGACAGCGGGGGGCCGGGGCAGGGTCAGGCATCCGGGAACGAGGGCGCTGCCCTAAGGACCCCTGGGGATAACCCACCCAGTAGCCGACCCACCCGAGGGGGAGTGACCGTCCCTCAGAGCTTTCGTAAAGGAAGCCCACTCGGCCCAAAGCCACGGTCGTCTCCACACCTGGGCTCCCCAGGTCACCTCCAGCGAGAGGCCAAGCCGCAGGCTCATGGCCACTCACACAGGATCTGCCCGTGCACTCTCAACCCACACCACAGACACGGCCACGGCCTGGGCTCCTCACCCAGGACACAAGCGCAGAAGAGGGGCAGACTGGCCCCATCCACCATCCATCACCGCCCTTCTGTCCACCCATTCACCTGTCCATCCACCCACCCACCCCTCACCACCCATCACCATCCATCCACCCATCCGTCCATGCATCTACTCATCCACCCATCATCCACCCACCCAGGAAGCCAGCTAGCCCTAGTCATGCATCCGCTCGGCCACCGGTCCACTCATGATCCAGCCCTCCCCCTGCCAGTCCAGCCCTCCCCCTGCCGGTCCAGCCCTCCCCCTGCCGGTCCAGCCCTCCCCTGCCGGTCCATCCCTCCCCCTGCCAGTCCATCCCTCCCCCTGCCAGTCCAGCCCTCCCCCTGCCGGTCCAGCCCTCCCCCTGCCGGTCCAGCCAGCACCCGCCCCCACCCTCTCTTGCATCCACTCAGGAGGTAGGTGTTCACAGCTGTCTGGGGACAGGTGCCCCTGACACCTGGGGTTGAGTGGCGGACGGAGCAGGTCTGTGCTTGCCCTCGTGGGTCCCCTGTGTGGGTCAGGGCCTGGCCGCTCAGGCCGCGGGGGGACTCGGGGTTGTGGCTTTGAAACCTCTGTGGCTCTGTTTCTGAACAGCTTTCCCCCATCAGCGGCGCCGGCCTGGGACTGCCCGAACCTCCACCCCGCAGGAGGACGCCACGCCCGGCTCCCCGCCCGGGCCTGAGCCTGCGCCCTGGAATGGGCAGGGCCGCGTGCCGCACCCGTATGGTGGCCCTGGAGCTCTGACAGGGGGTGGGGACTGCGAACACAGGTGGGGGGGCACAGAGGAGCCTTGTCCTGGGAATGACCGCCTACGGCCCACAGCGAGGGGCAGAGCCGCACGGGCAGCGTGCCGCAGGGCCGCAGGAGCCGCACGGGGACGCGCCCGGGGCCGGGGGTCCCCTCGCCGGCCCAGGTCCCCGTGGCCACACTCGGGTCCAGGGCACAGTGCGTTTATTCAGGTGGAGCGGGGGAGGGGCGGGCTGGGGCGGGGCCACGTCATCCTGGGCAGGCGTGTGGGCCGGGTGACCAGTCTGATGGAGAGTGGGGGAGGATGAGGAGGGAGACAGGGCCGAGGGGGCTGAGGGGCGAGCCCCGAGCCCCGACGGGAGGGGGGCGTGTTCGTCACGCGCGAGGGGAGGACAGGGGCCCTCGGCGGCGTCCAGGGACGGGGCTCCCCAGTGCGAGACCCAGGGACGCCCCAGCGCAGGGCGGGGCGGGGGGCAGGCCCAGGCCGACACCAGGCGGCCACGGCGCCCTCCACGCTGGCTCAGGGTGAGAACAGGCACCTGCGGCCGGCCGCCCCCACCCACGGGTGGCCCTGGGGGCGCCTCCTTCTGACCGGGCCCGTCCCCGCGTCCCGGGGACCCCATTACCGGTCAGATCCGGGAAGACGACGTTGTCCTTTGAGAGGCCCTGGCGTTTGGCCAGGCAGACAAATTTCTCCACCGCGCCGGAGGGCAAGTACCAGTTCCTGCCTGTGGCCCAGGGAGCACCGCGGCTCTCACAGGGGGGGCGCGGGGGGGGCTGGGGGCGGGGCTGGGGGGGCTGGGGCGGGGGGGCGCGGGGGGGCCGGGGGCGCGGGGGGGGGCTGGGGGGGGCTGGGGGCGTGGGTGGGGGTGGGGCGGGGGGCTGGGGGCGGGGCTGGGGCCTGGGTGGGGGCGCGGCTGGGGCTGGGGGCGGGGTCTCCGGCCCGCCCCGCCCCCGGGCTCACCCAGCAGGCTGATCCTGAGGATGGTCTGGCTGCCCGTGTGTCGCCGGGAGACCACCAGGGCAAACTGGCCGTAGTCGCCTTCCACCACCTGCACGTCCTCGCCGTCCCGCCCTGGCCGCGGGGGGCACGGGCGTCAGGCTGCCCCGGCCCGCCCGGCCCGCCCCGTCCGCCTCACCTCCTCGGTGGTCGACCCGGAAGTGCCCGGGCGGGGTCTCCGGGATCAGCAAGTACGTCCAGGTGTCGCAGCGCTTCCCCCTGGGGGCGGAGGGCGCGGCCTGAGCCTGCCGCTGGTCACCTGCGGGGCCCAGGGCTCCCCCCGGAGGGCGCGGCCTGAGCCTGCCGCTGGTCACCTGCGGGGCCCAGGGCTCCCCCCGGAGGGCGCGGCCTGAGCCTGCCGCTGGTCACCTGCGGGGCCCAGGGCTCCCCCCGGAGGGCGCCAGCCTGAGCCTGCCGCTGGTCACCTGCGGGGCCCAGGGCTCCCCCCGGAGGGCGCGGCCTGAGCCTGCCGCTGGTCACCTGCGGGGCCCAGGGCTCCCCCCGGAGGGCGCGGCCTGAGCCTGCCGCTGGTCACCTGCGGGGCCCAGGGCTCCCCCCGGAGGGCGCCAGCCTGAGCCTGCCGCTGGTCACCTGCGGGGCCCAGGGCTCCCCCCGGAGGGCGCGGCCTGAGCCTGCCGCTGGTCACCTGCGGGGCCCAGGGCTCCCCCCCACCGGAGGGCGCCGGCCTGAGCCTGCCGCTGGTCACCTGCGGGGCCCAGGGCTCCCCCCGGAGGGCGCGGCCGCCCTTAGCGGCCTCTGTCCAGCCTGCTGCTCCAGGCCTGCGCGGGCAGGGCCGCGCTGAGACGGGCAGAAGTGCTCCCGGTGGTAGCGGGGCGGGGGGGGGGGGGCTGAGGCAGTGGCTCCAAGGCGAGGGGTCGCCCCCCACATCCTCACCCCTACAGCCTGGAGCCTTCCCACAGTCAAGTCTGCCCTGAAGGTGGGGGTGGGGAGCCCCAGGGGCTTCATGGTCCAGCAGCACGTGTCCTGGATGCCGGCTCCCCCACCCCCACATAACCCAAGCTGGACAAGCAAGATGCCCGGGAAAGCAGGACTTGGGGGGGGGGCTCCGGCACCACCCCTGATCTGGGCTTCAGTGTCCCACGAGTGCGTTATGTTCCCCGACCCGGAGACCCCTAGCAGAGAGGCCAGGCCCACCAGAGCCTGGGTGCCTGGACCCAGCCGTGCCTGAACTCCATCAGCTCTGTGACCCAGTGAACAGTGACCCCGCCCCCGTGGGTCCGGCCACGCGCAGCCTGCGCTGCACCCAGGACAGGACAAGGGCAGCCCGCTCACCGGGTCATGGCGTTCGACACCTCCAGGTGGCCTTGCGCGTTGAGCTCGAAGGTGCTGAGGAAGGGGGTCAGCAGGGCCCTGTCCGTCTTCCTGAAGGCACTGCCTGCCAGGCCCAGGACGAGCCAGTCCCCCTGGAACTGCGGGCGCTGGTGACCGGCAGGTCCAGGAGAAGCCCCGGGCATCCTCCCGGCATGGCCTGCACCAGTTACTGCCCAGGATGGAGCAGGCACGGGAGCCCAGTCTCCCCACAGGCACAGAGGGCGTGATGGGCAGGGGTGACCCCAGGATGTCCGGAGTCCTCGTCCAGGGCCGGCTGGTCCTCCCGGGCTCCCCGGGCAGCGCCCACTGGCTGGCCCCTGTGTGCGTCCTCGCCCCGCGGCGGGACCCTGGCCGGCTGCCTATCCGCCCGAAGCCCGTACCTGCTGAGCCTGGAAGTCCCGCCACTGGGGCAGGGCTGGCGGGGTGGGTGTGGCCTGCGCGGTGGGTGTGGTCCGCGAGGTGGGTGTGGCCTGCGAGGTGGGTGTGGCCGGCCTGGTGGGTGTGGCCGGCCTGGTGGGTGTGGCCGACGTGCTGGCTGAGGTCTGGTCCTGCAGGGTTCGTCCCAGGGTGAGCGGCAGCCCCAGGCCGCTCCTGTCCCCCCTTTGCCCACGTCTGCCTCTTCCTCCCCAAGACCCCCCCTCTCCCCCCCCCCGTACCTGTTGAGCCACGGTCTGCCTCTGGGGCAGGGCCGGCTGCGGGGACTGGGACGGAGTCTGGCCCCGCAGGGTCTGCGCCAGGGCCAGCAGCACCAGGACACAGGGGGGCCCCATCCCAGCAGCTGCCCCCCACCCCCCGCAGAGATGGAGCTGGAGGAAGCAGCCAGGCCGGCCACTCACACGCTCCTCTTTATGGCTTACCTGGAGGGCGCCCCTCCCAAGGGGGTGTGCCCCTCGGCCTGCGCCATCAGACTGGCAGGAGAGGTGGGCCCCGGGGAGGGCTGGCACGTGGGACAGATCCCGCCCACCGCCCAGGGTCTCCAGGCTCCCAGCCCCTCCTGGGCCTCTGCCTTGGCCGCCTTCCAAGGGCCCCAGGGCAGGGTCAGAGGCCCCGCCCCGCCCTGCTGAGCCCCCCTCCTGCTACAGACCGCGCCGTGCAGGGCAGGGAAGGGAGCGTGACTGTGCCCATTCTAGAGCCTGGGGGGCTCCACGAGTGATCGATCAATGGATGGCAGTCCCCAAAACAGCGTGGGTGGTGGTCCGGGGAGCGGGAACGGCCCAGGGCCCTGTAGTGGCCAGAGCGCAGGGGTGGAGGCTGGGGGAGGGGCTCCCAGGTGAGGACTAGCGGGGCTAAAGGGCCCTCCCTCCAGGGAGGCTGGCCCTGAGAGGGGGGCCAGTAGGCAGGGGAGTGACCCTCCCCGCCTGCCCCTCCCTGCTCCTGGCCACAGGAGTCCGTGGCCCTGTGCCCCCACCTCCCTCACCCTGTCCTGCCCCCAGGGGACCTGGGCTCATCCCAGGAGGTCCCTGCGCCGGAGGCAGCCTGTGCCGGGCGAGAGCCCCAGCCTGGCCCCCAGGGAGGCCGGGGTCTGCGCTGGAACTCCAGGGGCCGTGCCACCTGCGGGTTCGGAGAGCGGCTGCAACCCTAACCCCTCCGCACAGACCCACGCCCACGCGCGGCGTCCCAGGCGCCCACCACAGCGCCACACCCGCTGCCCAGGGCGCCCGCGAGCCTTGCGGTTAAGCTGTGCGCCTCCCGCCGCCCCGCCCCTCCCGGAGCGCCCTGCGCCCAGAGCGGCTACGAGTGGCTCCGCCCACCTCTAACGCGATTGGTGGACGTGCGCACGGGACCCCCCCCGCCGCCCAATCAGGGCCCCACAGGTGTATTTCCTGCTCGGGGCGGGGCGGGGCCGACCCTGACCGCTCCCGGAGTCCAGTGGGGCCTGGCGCCCGTGGGGGTGTCGCGGGCGCCATCGACGCCTGGAGTGTGCCGGACCTGAGTGACCGGGGCCGCGCCCCGGGAGCTCGCAGTCCAGGGCGGCGCAGGGAAGTGACAGCCGCCTCGCCTCGGCTCCCTGGACCCCCGCCCACGTGGGGGCCGGCCCTGGGGCCCCGCGTGGGACCCTCCCGCTGTCGCTCCCTGCCTGTCCTCCCTCCCCGCACGTGCCCGGGAGTCCGGCCCGGGGGCGGGGACAGGCCGAGCCCCCAGTTAGAGCGTCCGCGGGCCATTGCTGCCATGTCCTGCCTACGATGCGGACATCACCTACTAGAGTTACAAACTAACGATAAGTCACTCACGTGGGGCTGTCATCGTGTTACCTAATTTTTGGGGTTACCTGGAGCTGGCTGGACACTTAGGAAAACGGTGCAATTCTCCGTTCTGTCCTGCGCCCCGGCTGTGGGGCCGTCCACACCCACTGGACCTGGGCACTCTGCCCTGTCCCCGGGGTCCGCTGGGAGAAAGCTGGGGGACTCTCACTTCCGGTGCGGCCCTGTTTTGGGGGCCTCTGGGACACGGAGCCCTGCGGGGAGGGTACGGTCTCCTGGGCCCCCCACTCTGGATCCTGGGGCAGCCGTGGGGACACTGGGTGGGCGCCGCAGGGGGACTGCCTCCTCCCAGCGTGGCCCCGCCCCCAGGGCAGCTTCGCCCCGCCCCGCCCAGCCATGGTCAATCGTGGCAGAGCTGGACTCCAGCAGAGTCTCCTCCCCCTGCACGTGGGCCCCTGGGAAGTGCTGGGCAGATGAAAGCCCAGGGCCAGGCAGTAGCTGAGACCGGAGCCACTAGGGCGCAGGTTCCAATCCCCGTCCCCAGCCCTTCCTGGTTCCCCAGGGACGGCAGCCGTGGCTCAGGGGGGCGGGCAGACCAAGCCAGGGTTGGGCCCGCTCTCACGCCTGCGGGCAGGGGAGGGGCAGCCCGCGAGCCGTCCCCTGCCAGCCTGGTCATCCCCTCTGCGTGTCCTCCATTCCCCTCGGGAACACTTTGTCCACACTCAGGGCCCCCGCTGGGGGCAGGCAGGTGGGCTGGGCAGTGGGCGTCCCCGGCAAGGCCGTCCTCCTGGCAGACACCTCGCTTCCCTTGCCCCTCACGGCCGGCGGAGCCCTGGCTGTGCCTCCTGGGGGAACCCCGAGTGCCGGGAGCCTCCAGGTCTTGGCTGTGAACAGGCCAGTCTGCTCCCCAGCCTGGGGGTGGGACCCCACCTCTCCCGGCTGCAGCCCCTCCCCGCCTGCCAGGGCACTCAGGCGGCCCCGGCCAGTGGGTGGTCTCCCAGAGGCTGCCCAGCCCGGTGGCTCCCAAGTCCAGGGATGGGGAAGGGGTCACCGTGCCCAGCCTTCCTGAAGCCTGCCATTCGTCCGCAGGGTTCTGACCTGCTCCAGCCAGGGGACCAAGCCCCCACCCCCACACCCCTGTCCAGAGGACCAAGCCCCCACCCCTACCCCCCTGTCAGGGGACTAAGCCCCCACCCCCACGCCCCTGCCAGGGGACCAAGCCCCCACCCCCACGCCCCTGCCAGGGGACCAAGCCCCCACCCCCACGCCCCCGCCCTGCCCGCCCAGGGGAGCCACGGAGGGGGCAGGGGCTGAGTCGCACGTTTATTAAGAAGGCGGCGCCACCCCCAGGCACGCAGGCTTCAGGGTGGAGGCAGCTTCCAAGGGAGGGCGTCCTCGGGAGCCCAGGGGTCGCGGCCGGGCCTCTGGTCCTGGACGCGGCCTCACCGCCTCACCTCTGCGGCAGGGACAGGAGAGGAGGCTCAGCTTCGTCCTGGCAGCCGACCCGCCCACCCGGCCAACGCCCACTCACCGTCCAGGATGTGGAACTGGTCCGCGGCCTCACAGAAACCTGGGGGTCAGGCTGGGGTCAGGTGGCGGGGTGCGGGTGGGGGAGGGGCGCCGGGGGACACTCACCGTACGTGGGGAAGAACAGGACCTGATCCTGGGTCAGGTTGGCCTGGGCCACCCGCTGCTCGAAGGCACCCAGCACGGAGTCGCTCACGGGCAGGGAGCGCACTGTGGGGGCGCGGGGTCTGCGTGTCCGTGGGGGTCGCCCACACCCCCAGGACGCCCTCCCCAGGGTACACGCAGGGCTGACCGCCACGCACCGTACAGCTTCACCGACAGCTGCCGTGCCCGCTCCAGGTAGAGGACGGCAAAGCTGTGGTAGTCCGTCTCAGCCGCCACCACGTGCACGGCCCCCCGGGGCCCTCGGGCTGGGCAGAGCCAAGGTGGCCGCGTCAGCCCCTGCACCCCTGCCCCACCCGCCTCACCCCAGGCCCCGCTGCCCCGGCTCACCTGGGAGCAGGAAGCGGCCAGGGACCCCCGTGGCTCCATAGCGCTGGCTCACCTGCCAACAGATCCCATCCCTGGGAGGTGGGGGTGGCCCAGGAGTCCGGGGTGGGGGTAGGCTGGGTCCAGGGAGGGGTGGGGCCACGCCGGGACTCACAGCTTGCGGAAGGTGCTGACAGCCATGGCTGCGCCCTGGGGGGCCACATGCAGTGCCGTGGCCTCAGCCCGGTGGCCCTGCTCCTGCAGGAAGTGGCAGGCCGAGCCCACTGCCGCCAGAAGCCATGTTCCTGCAAACTGGGTGAGGGGGAGCGGGGTCCAGGAGCGGCTGCAGGGCACCGAGGCGGGGGCCAGGTCCCCCCGCCCTCGCCCGGCCGCCCCCTCTACCTGCTGAGCATCAAAGTTGGCCTTGGGCTGGATGGCGCTGATGGCAGATGGGGCCCCGCGGGGCTTCTGTGCCCAGCGGCCCAGAGAGCCAGCTGCCAACAGCACGGCCAGGAGGACTGCGCGCCCGCGGAGCACCATGCCGGCGGCCACCGGCGGGGACAGTACTGCAGGAAGTGGAGGACAGCGCCCCTCGGGCCCCGGGGTCAGAGTCCGCTGTCCAGGGCCTGGGAGCCCAACCCAGCAAGTCCACATCTGTCCTCCAGCCTGGCCCCTGCCCCGGGACCAGGGTCACCCAGCCCCGACCTCTCTGCCGGCCAGGGCCCTGGGTACAAAGTCCGAGATGACCTCAGACTCCTGGCAGCGCTGGGCACTTTGCACGTTCAACTCGCGTAAGGCGCTCAGAGCTCGTCCTCCCCACGGCCAAGAGCGCTGGACTGGCGGAGCCACCTGCTCCAGGGCCCACAGCGGTGCGGCAGGGTTGGGTCTCGAACCCACGGTCCCGGAGACGCCCTCCTTTGCTCGGCCATCGCCCTCCCGGCCCCTAGGGGCGCTGTTCCGGAGGAGCCCGCAAACAGCGCCGCTCCGCCGCTCGGCCCTCCGCGCCATCGATGCCTCGACGATCGAGGCGTCAGGCCTGGCGGGCTCGACCATAGAGACGCGGGGGCGGCGGCCGGAGAGGGTCTGGGTCGTGCGGGCTGGGGGTGCCGACGCGGGGGCGGCGGAGCCAGGCGGGGGCGGCCGCGGTGAGTGCCGCCTCGGGCCTCCCCGCCTTTCCCCGACCGCCGCCGGCCGTGTCCGGCCGTGACCGGGCCCTCTGCGCCCCGCCAGCCGTGTCCGGTGGTGCCGGGCCTTGTCCGGCCGGGTCCGCGCCGTCGGGCGGATGAATGGGCGGCCCGTCCCCGGCGCCCAGCTCCCCCGGGGCCTGAGGCGGGGCCCAGGCCGAGTCAGCGGCCCCTGCGCGCCCTGGACACGGCGGCCAAGGGGCGCGGGCGCGGGGCGCGCGGGGGACACGGGGCGCGGGGGACGCGGGGCGCGCGGGGGACACGGGGCGCAGGCTGAGCGCGGGGGGCGCGGGGCGAGGGGGGCGCGGGCGCGGGGGACACGGGGCGCGGGCAGGGGGCGCGGGCTGAGCGCGGGGGACACGGGGCGCGGGGGGCGCGGGCGCAGGCTGAGCGCGGGGGGCGCGGGGCACACGGGGCGCGGGCGCGGTCTGAGCGCGGGGGGCACGGGGCGAGGGGGATGCGGGGCGCGGGGGACGCGGGGCGCGGGGGATGCGGGGCGCGGGGGATGCGGGGCGCGGGGGACGCGGGGCGCGGGCGCGGGGCGCGGGCTGAGCGCGGGGGGCGCGGGCGGGGGACACGGGGGGCGCGGGGGACACGGGGCGCACGGGGGACACGGGGGGCGCGGGGGATGCGGGGCGCGGGGGGCGCGGGCGGGGGGCGCGGGCTGAGCGCCGCCCCGCTGCGTTGCAGGGCCGCCGCGGCAGGATGCGGCGATGGAGGAGGCGGGCGCGCCGCTGCTCCCCGACAGCTTGGTCTTCCAGATCTTCCTGAGCCTGGGCCCGGCCGACGTGCTGGCCGCGGGGCTGGTGTGCCGCCAGTGGCAGGCCGTGTCCCGGGACGAGTTCCTGTGGCGCGAGCAGTTCTACCGCTACTACCAGGTGGCCCGCGACGTGCCGCGGCACCCAGGTCGGCGCCGGGCGGGGCGGCGGGCGGGGCCGGCCGGGGCGGGGGCTCCGGGTCACTGTCCCCGCTGCCCGCCCGCAGCGGCCACGTCGTGGTACGAGGAGTTCCAGCGGCTGTACGACGCGGTGCCGTGCGTGGAGGTGCAGACGCTGAGGGAGCACACGGACCAGGTGCTGCACCTGAGCTTCTCGCACTCGGGCGGCCAGTTCGCCTCCTGCTCCAAGGACTGCACCGTGAAGGTGGGCGGCGGGGCCGGCGGGGCCGGGGCTGCAGGCGGCCAGGGCTGGACGGGACCGGGGCCGGCAGGGCAGGGGCAGGGGCAAGGCCAGGCGGCGGGGCTGCAGGCAGCCGGGGCTGGGGCCGGCGGGGCGGGGGCGCGGCGGGCGCCGGGACTGGACGGGGCTGGACGGGGCCGGCGGGGCAGGGGCAAGGCCAGGCGTCGGGGCTGCAGGCGGCCGGGGCCGGCCGGGGCCGGGGCCGACGCCGACGCCGACGCCGACGCCCACGCCGCTCGCCCGCAGATCTGGAGCAATGGCCTGGCCATCTCGCTGCTGCACAGTGCGGACATGCGGCCCTACAACTGGAGCTACACCCAGTTCTCCCAGTTCAACCAGGACGACTCGCTGCTGCTGGCCTCGGGCGTCTTCCTGGGGCCGCACAACTCCTCCTCGGGCGAGATCGCCGTCATTAGCCTAGGTGAGCCGGGGGCGCCCCTACTGCCGCCGCCGCCCCGCCCCGGCGCCCGCCCAGCCCCGCCCGCCAGCCCCGCCGCCGCCTCCCCGCAGACACCTTCGCCCTGCTGTCGCGCGTGCGCAACAAGCCCTACGACGTGTTCGGCTGCTGGCTGACGGGCACCAGCCTCATCTCCGGGAACCTGCACCGCATCGGCGACATCACCTCCTGCTCGGTGCTCTGGCTCAACAACGCCTTCCAGGTGCGGGGCACGTGGGGGCTGGGGCGGGGGGCCTGGCTGCCCCCCCACCCCACCCCGCGGCATGCCCCCGGCTCCGCCCCCACCCCTGGCTCCGCCCCCGGCCCTGCCCGGGGCTCCCCTCCCCCACCCCTGCCCCGTGGGGGCCCGCCCCCCACACCCCAGGCTCTGTGCCCAGCTCCGCCCCGCCCCGTGCCCCCGCCCCGCCCCCAGCTCCGCCCCACTCCCGCCCCCGCCCCCAGCTCCGCCCCAACCCCCCCATCCCACACCCCCGGCTCGCCCGCCCCCCGCCCCCGCCCACCGGCTCGCCCGCCCCCCGCCCCCGCCCACCGGCTCGCCCGCCCCCCGCCCCCGCCCACCGGCTCGCCCGCCCCCGCCCCCGCCCACCGGCTCGCCCGCCCCCCGCCCCCGCCCCCCGGCTCGCCCGCCCCCGCCCCCGCCCACCGGCTCGCCCGCCCCCGCCCCCGCCCCCCGGCTCGCCCGCCCCCGCCCCCGCCCCCCGGCTCGCCCGCCCCCGCCCCCGCCCACCGGCTCGCCCGCCCCCGCCCCCGCCCACCGGCTCGCCCCGCCCCCGCCCCCCGGCTCGCCCGCCCAGGACGTGGAGTCGGAGAACGTGAACGTGGTGAAGCGGCTCTTCAAGATCCAGAACCTCAGCGCCAGCACCATCCGCACCGTCATGGTGGCCGACTGCTCCCGCTTCGACAGCCCCGACCTGCTGCTGGACGCCGGCGGCCCGGCCGCGCCCTGCCGCGTCTTCGACCTGGGCGGCGACTCCGACCCCGACAGCGACTCGGACGGGCCGGCCCCGGCGCCCGCCCCGCCCCGGCCCAGGGGCTCGCGGCGCTTCCCGGACGGCGCGCTGGACACGCAGGCGCAGCTGTCCGAGCGCGTGCTGGAGACGCGGGTGGCCGAGCTGCTGGCCCAGGGCCACACCAAGCCCCCCGAGCTGGCCCCCGCCGACGCCAGGAACAAGTACCTCATCTTCACCACGGGCTGCCTCACCTACTCGCCGCACCAGATCGGTAGGGCAGGGCGCGCGGGGCAGGGCACCCGGGCGGGTGGGCTGGGGCCTGCAGCCCCTCACGCCGGCCCCCCGCAGGCATCAAGCAGATCCTGCCGCACCAGATGACCACGGCGGGCCCCGTGCTGGGCGAGGGCCGCGGCTCCGACGCCTTTTTCGACGCGCTGGACCACGTCATCGACGTGCACGGACACATCGTGGGCATGGGCCTGTCGCCCGACAACAGGTGCGCCCGCCCGGCGGTGGGGGGCGGGGGCGGGGGAGAGGTGGGGGCGTGTCCCGCGCTGAGCGCCCGCCCCGCCGCAGGTACCTGTACGTCAACAGCCGCGCCTGGCCCCGCGGCTCGGTGGTGGCCGACCCCATGCAGCCGCCCCCCATCGCCGAGGAGATCGACCTGCTGGTGTTCGACCTCAAGACCATGCGCGAGGTGAAGCGGGCGCTGCGCGCGCACCGCGCCTACACGCCCAACGACGAGTGCTTCTTCATCTTCCTGGACGTCAGCCGGGACTTCGTGGCCAGGTGCGGGGCGGGGCGGCACCCGGGGGCCGGCCTCTGGGGCGGGGCGTGGGGCGGGGCCGGGGCGAGGCGAGGCGGGGTCAGGGACAGGGTGGAACCTGGGGGCCGGCCTCTGTGGGGCGGGGCCGGGGCGAGGCGAGGCGGGGTCAGGGACAGGGTGGAACCTGGGGGCCGGCCTCTGTGGGGCGGGGCCGGGGGAGGCGAGGCAGGGTCGGGGACAGGGTGGAACCTGGGGGCCGGCCTCCGTGGGGCGTGGCGTGGGGCGGGGCGGGGCGGGGTCAGGGACAGGGTGGAACCTGGGGGCCGGCCTCCGTGGGGCGTGGCGTGGGGCGGGGCGGGGCGGGGTCAGGGACAGGGTGGAACCTGGGGGCCGGCCTCCGTGGGGCGGGGCCGGGGCGAGGCGAGGCGGGGTCAGGGACAGGGTGGAACCTGGGGGCCGGCCTCTGGGGCGGGGCGTGGGGCGGGGCCGGGGCGAGGCGAGGCGGGGTCAGGGACAGGGTGGAACCTGGGGGCCGGCCTCCGTGGGGCGGGGCCGGGGCGAGGCGAGGCGGGGTCAGGGACAGGGTGGAACCTGGGGGCCGGCCTCTGTGGGGCGGGGCCGGGGCGTGGCGGGGCGGGGTCAGGGACAGAGTGGAACCTGGGGGCCGGCCTGTGGGCCGGGGCGGGGCCAGGGCGAGGCGGGGTCAGGGACAGGGTGGAACCTGGGGGCCGGCCTCTGTGGGGCGGGGCCGGGGGAGGCGAGGCGGGGTCAGGGACAGGGTGGAACCGGGGGCCGGCCTCTGTGGGGCGGGGCCGGGGCGAGGCGAGGCGGGGTCAGGGGCAGAGTGGAACCTGGGGGCCGGCCTCTGTGGGGCGGGGCCGGGGGAGGCGAGGCGGGGTCAGGGACAGGGTGGAACCGGGGGCCGGCCTCTGTGGGGCGGGGCCGGGGCGAGGCGAGGCGGGGTCAGGGGCAGAGTGGAACCTGGGGGCCGGCCTCTGTGGGGCGGGGCCGGGGGAGGCGAGGCGGGGTCAGGGACAGGGTGGAACCTGGGGGCCGGCCTCCGTGGGGCGTGGCGTGGGGCGGGGCGGGGCGGGGTCAGGGACAGGGTGGAACCTGGGGGCCGGCCTCCGTGGGGCGGGGCCGGGGGAGGCGAGGCGGGGTCGGGGACAGGGTGGAACCTGGGGGCCATCCTCCGTGGCGCGGGGCTCCGGGCGGGGCCGGGGCGAGGCGGGGCTGGGTGCGGTGGGACAGGGTGGAACCTGGGGGGGCCGTGCTCCGTGGGGCGGGGCGCCGGGCGGCAGAACAGGGGCGGGCAGCAGCCTCATCCCGGTGCGGGCCCACAGCGGGGCCGAGGACCGGCACGGCTACATCTGGGACCGGCACTACAACATCTGCCTGGCCAAGCTGCGGCACGAGGACGTGGTCAACTCGGTGGTCTTCAGCCCGCGGGAGCAGGAGCTGCTGCTGACCGCCAGCGACGACGCCACCATCAAGGCCTGGCGCTCGCCGCGCACCGTGCGCCTCCTGCAGGCCCCGCGCCTGCGCCCCCGCCCCTTCTTCTCCTGGTTCGGCTGCCACAGGCGCTGAGGGCCGACCTGGCTCGAGCCGCGGGGACACTGCCGGGGCCCCGTGGGTGCTCCCCGCGTGGGGTGGCTTTGCTTGTAGCAGGGATCCTCAGGAGGGGCCGGCCCGGCCCCCGCACGCACTCGCACAGCCTCACGTGGCCCGCGCTGCATGCGGCGGCCCCACACTGGCCGCGGGGCCAGCACGGCGTGCACAGGACACTGGAGGCCTCACTCCTCACCCACTCCCTCCCCCGGGCTGCGGGTGCACACGGCCCCAAGCCCGGCCACTCAGGACAGTCCCCACGCCTCGGCCCAGCGGACAGGCTCCCGCCCTGGTGACTTGGTTTGTACCGGCGGTGCTGGGGGCCCAGGGGCCTGTCTGCTGGCCACTGGCCCAGGGCTCAGAATAAACAGTTGCCAACAGCCCACCGACGTCCACCTCTGTGCAGGGAGGGGCAGCCCGGGCCCTGTCCCCAGCCTCCTGCCTCCTTGGCACCCAGGAGGCCTGTGCCCGACGGCATCCGGGCAGCTCTGGTGGGACAGCTGCATTCTGGGAGATTCCTGCCGAGGGTGGGGGAGGGGCTGCCCAGCTGGAACCTGCCTGGCCTCCCTCCCTCACCGAGGGCCCCCCCTTGTGGTAGTGAGGGGGAGGGTGGGGAGGGCGCCGGGCCTCGGGGGTAAGCAGTGGACACTGTGTGCCCTGCCTGCACAGGGGACCCAGCTGTTCCCCATGGCACGGGCGCTGGTGCGGGCACCTCCATCCTGGGCCGGGCCTTGCTGGGGACAGGTCTGAGAGGGGCGGCTGGGGCTAAAACGAGGGGCTCGTGCGCTGTGCAGATGAGCCCGGGACACAGCCCAGGGGCCTCCATGGCCTGGGCGCCAGCCCCCTGCAGGTGGCCCGGGAGAGTGGCGGAGGGTGCGCCGAGTGCTCGGGCCCCTGCACCCACTGGGAGACAGGAACAAGCTGGCTGCAGGCTGTGTCCTGGCTCAGGCCTGGCCATCGTGGTCATTTGGGGAATGAACCAGTGGACAGAAGACTGACTCCCCAAACACCACGTGGTCAGGGCTGGGCCAGGCAGGCGGGAGCCAGGAGCTTCCCAGGTCTCCCGAGTGAGTGCAGGCACTCCCTCCCACTGCTCTCCCAGGCCACAGCAGAGCTGCAACGGAAGTGGCGCAGCCGGGGCTTGAGCCCCCCCAGGCCTGTGTAGCCCGGAGCCCCCAAGCCTCTCCTGCTTAGAACTGACAGCTGTCCGGGTCCTACATCAGCGCTGAGATCCGCTCTCCCCAGGCCCTTGGCTGTGGACACCGTCTCGCCACGCTTGGGCGGCCTGCGGTCCTGGTCTTCAGCTGTGACCTCGCAGCCAGCGCCTGGGAGTGCCCGTCACGCGCGCTCCCACTCTGCCCGTCTCGGGCAGCTCAGCACACGGCTGCCGCCGGCGTGAACACCCCAGGGGCTGGCTGCCGGCAGACAGCGCCCAGCCCGCACAGGGCCGAGCTGCGGTCCTTCCTGACCCCCCAGCCCCCTCGCTCTCCCTCCGTCCAGCCTTTATTTTTCCCTTTCTCCCTTTAAACATCTCCCTGATAGTCACAGCTCAGGAGAGCAGTCTGCCGCAGGCCCCGGGCCAGCTGCCTGCTACCACGCCGGGGCCCCGACGGAGTTCCGGGCCCCGGGCTCTGCCTGGCCATCGCTGCCACCTGGGCAGTGGGCACACGCAGCTCCCCCCACCCCCCCCAGCTCTGCGTTTCAGAGACAGAGACGCCTTGGGGAAGCCACATCCCGTCGTAGGCGGCACGGGCTGGGGGACGGCCAGCGCGGTGCTCCAGCACCGGGAGGCAGCCAGCATTCAGTCCCGGACCACCGACGCCAGACACGAGGGGCGGGCGCTCGGCCGAGGCCGGCGTCCACGGGCTTGGGCTTCCGCCCTGGCTGCGCCACTGGTCCAGCCTGCAGCTGCCTGCTGGCGTGTGAACCAGCTCACACGCGACAACAGGGCCCACGGGGCGTGGAACCCAGGCCTAGGAGCACGGGCCCCCACAGCAGAGCCACTGCGCCCCCGGGAGGGCCGGCCGGGGCAGCCGTCCTGGGGCGGGCCGGAGCCGAGCCGCCTCAGCACTCGCCAGATCCCAGTCCCTCGTCACCGCCCACAGGCGGCTGGAGACGGCCGAGACCGGAGCAAGCTGGCCCGGGCCTCCCAACCGCCCCAGCAGTGGCACACGGAGCAGGCGTGTGTCACGGCAGTGAGGGGAGGGCCAGCGCACACCCATGTGGGCACTGCCACGTGGTTATGGTGTCGCCGCAGACACCCACGTCCCGCAGCCAGAGGTCCTGGGTTCGAGTCCGGCTGTGCCTCCCGTCTGATTCCAGCTTCCTGCCAACGTGCGCCTCCGAGGGTCCCTGCCGCCCCGAGACCAGGGCGTTCAGGAAGTGAAAACAGGAAACCTCGGTCTTTCAAATAAATAATTAAAAACCAAACCCCCCAGCTAGAAACAGGAACCTAAACCCCAGTCAGAGTCACCTCAGAGCTGCAGAGCACGGGGCGGCCGGGGCAAGGCCTGGGCCCCACCCCCGGCTGCAGGCACGCCTCACCCCTCCCGCACAGCCAGCTGTGGGCCTGCAGGGGGCGGCCTCGCCCAGGAGAACGCCCGGGGGGGGGGAGCAGGGGGGGCCGCACACAAGCAGAGCCGACCCACAGCACTCACGAGACGTCCACGGTTTAATCACGCGTGCCCCTCAGCTGACGGCACAAGCACGCCGCCCACGGGGCGGGGCTCCGCCCTACACACGGCGTCCAGCAGGGACGGCCCACGGCCGGAGCCCGCCCCGCCCACGGGCCTGCCAGGACTCCCGGCCAGGGTCTCCCGTCTGGACACCGACCTAGGGCTCTGACAACGCTCCCCGCCGTCCAGGGCCCAAGCGCAGAACGCAGCTGCTGGGGGCTCCTCGCTCTGCGGCCGGCAGCCACGAGACCCCACCCCCGGCGAGGCCCCACCCTTCACTGGGGCCCACCCGAGGACAGCACGTGGGGCTGCAGCCCGCCTGGCCCCGCCTGCCCTGGTGCGGCTCCTCCCCGGCCCACGGAGGCAGCTAGAGCCCTGTCAGGTCCACGATGGCCTTGATGAAGATGGCGTCGTCCCGCACGTACGAGTTCTTGGCCTCCATCTTGGAGACGGGGCAGAAGAGGGGGCAGCCGCTGGCGATGTTCATGTCGCTGACCGGCCTCTGGAAGGAGGACGAGGTCACGTCCGGCCGGAAGGCGTCAATCACGTGCTCCCGGTTGTTCTGGTCCAGCAGCATCAGGGTCACCTGGAGGGCAGGCCGAGGGGCGGGCTCAGCGCCCGCAGCCCGCCTCCCAAGAGCGCACCCAGTCTCACCCGGCGGGGCCCGGGTTCTGGAGCCAGTGGCTGGCACACCAGGGCAAGCTGCTTGTGGTGCCGGTGTCGCCATCGTTAGCACAGCACCGGCTCCGGCCCCAGCCGCTCCCTGGGGCAGCAGGCGATGACCACGACCCAGGTGCCCGGGCCTGCACCCAAGGGGGACCTGGACGGAGCTCCTGGCTTTGGCCTGGCCCCGCCCTGGCTGCTGCCAACATCTGGGGAGTGAACCAGCGGATGGAAAACCTGTCTCCCTCTCTCCATCACTCTGTCTTTCAACTAGATTAATGTATCTTTTAACACTTTTAACAAGATTTATTTTGAATATCAGAATTTGAGAGGGAGAGAGAGAGAGGTCTTCCATCTGCTGGTTCCCTCCCCGAATGGCCGCAACGGCCGGGCCTGGGCCAGACCACAGCCAGGAGCCAGGGCTTCCTCCAGGTCTCCCGGGGGGGGGGGGGGGGGCAGGATCCAAGCCCTGGGCCGTCCTCCTCTGCTTTCCCAGGTGCGTCAGCAGGGTGCTGGATCCCAAGTGGAGCAGCTGGGACTCGAACCGGAGCCCAGAGGGGCAGCCGGCACTGCAGGCGGTGGCCTCGCCTGCTGCACCACGGAGCACCGGCCCACAGACAGAGATTCTTTGCCTGCTGGTTCACTCCCCAAACACCCACAAGAGCCAGGGCGCGGCCGGGCCGAGGCCGGGACTTCTCCCGGGCCTCCCACGTGGCTGCAGGAGCCCCGCTGAGTCAGCACCAGGCACTCCAGGGGCCAGGGTCGTGGCGTGGAGGTGAGGCCGCAGCCTGTGACGCCGGCAGCCCACACGGGCGCCAGTTCGCGTCCCGGCTGCTCCACTCCGATCCAGCTCCCTGCTGTGGCCTGGGAGAGCAGTGGACGACGCCCAGGTATTTGGGCCCTGCACCACGTGGAGACCTGGACGAAGCTCCTGGCTTTGACCTGGCCCAGCTCTGGCCATTACGGTCCTGTGGAGAGTGGATGAGCAGACGGAAGACCTCTCTCTCTAACTTTGCCTTTCAAGTAAATAAATCTTAAAAAACAAAACAAACAAACAAAAGCAAGGGGGAGCCGGCACGTGACCCAGACCCCGACGGGCCGCGGCCCCTCCCTGACGCGTGCACACTGCTGAGGGGACCGGGACCAGGCTCCGGACGCCCCACGAGGGACGAGGTCCCTGGGGCCTCGCACGGCCCCTCTGCTGCTCCTCCTCCGGGGGCTGTGGCTGTGGCTGGGACAACGGTGCCAGCCCCTGGGGAGAGGGACGCGGCTGCTGTCACTCCGGCCGTCCCTGGGCCGTCGGCTCCTCAGCCAGACGCGGACTCCGGGCAGACCTCACTCCCGGCACAGGCCCCTCCCAACGTGCCTGGGGGCCGTCTTCCGACCACTGGGTCTGGGGCCCTGAGGCCAGCACCGCGCATGGGGAGACCCCTCCTGGCTCAGCCGCCCGCCCTGCCCCAGGCCCCTGCCAGCCGAGGCCCCAGGTGCCCAGCGCGCCTGCGTAGAGGCCTCTCCCACCTTCTGGTTAAAAGGCCACCGCAGGAGGGCGTCGTTCGGGCCTCGCATCACCACGAAGAAGAGCGACAGGTGCGTCCCCCGGCCGGTGCCGTCGCCGTTCAGGTAGATGCGCAGACACATCTTGTAGCCGTACCTGCTGGTGTAGAAGGCTGGGGCGGCACAGGGCGGGTGAGCCGGCAGGGCGGCCGCGTCCCAGCCGGCAGCCCCTCCTGGGGAGCAGACGCTGGGTTCTGGGGGTCACAGAGACTGCGGCTGAGGGCACAAACCACAGAGCTGGGGGAGGGGAGCAACATGGCCAGAACCACGGCTCCCAGCCCAGGCCCTGCACAGCCACAGAGGGCAGGCCACGGCCCGGGCCCCGGAGACGCCTGCTGGACGGAGACCAGCACAGGCGGTGTCATGGCACAGGACCCGTCCACGGTCCCCGTGAAGGCCAGCGGCAGGTGTCACCAGGCCCGGCACGGGGCCCCGACCGCTGGGCAGGCGCCTGGGCTGACTGGGGGAGTCAGCCCCACCCCAGCAGCCAGGGGACCCCAGGAAGCTCGGAGTGGGGGAAGGCAACGGACCCCTCCCCGGAGTAGGGGCGCCCTCGCCCTCCCTGCTCGGACGGCACAGCCCCCGCTCTCGGCCTCTGCCTCCCACGGCCAAGCCGCCTTCGCATGACCCTGAGCACGTGCCTACAGCCGGGGTCTGCACCTCCGCAGCTGCCAGCCCACTCCCGGCAAACACGTGTGAGTGCACTGGGGGTGTCCTGCTGGCCGTGGGCTCCAGAGTGCCCTGATTCGGGGACCCCGACAGTTTCAGCCTACGTCAATGCCGATTCCAGCCTGCTGCCTGGCCCATGGGGACGAGCGCCCACAGGAGGCCTTCTGCCTAGGGTGGGAGCCAGGCGGACCTCAACCCACGGGTGGGTGCCCCTGCAGGCTGTGGGCGGGCACGGGGGACGGCGGCCAGCCCCTCCCAGCCGTGGGCGGGCACGGGGGACGGCGTCCAGCCCCTGCAGGCTGTGGGCGGGCACGGGGGACTGCGTCCAGCCCCTCCCAGCAGGATTGCCCAGAGAAGACCCCGTGCACAGCCGTCGCGAGGGAGAGCGAGCTGAGAAGCACCCTCCGGCTCCTGCCTCCCGCAGCTGTGGGACCCCAGCGCTGCCTTGCCCCACCCCCTGGTGACGGGTGTCACCCACACGGCCACCCCGGCCCCCCTGCCCACGCTTGGCCGCGCCACCAAGGGAGCAGCTGGCCTGGCACCGACCCCCACCTGCGGGGACAGAAGCGCCGACCAGGCCCCCGGGGCCACTCCCCACGGCCCGGACGGCGAGGCAGCGCGTGGGGGCCCAGGACCCACCTGGGGAGAAGATGGCCGGCGTGCGGCCAGCCACGGCCTCCTGGCGCTTCCTGGCGAAGTCCGAGATCTTCCAGATGAGGACCCCGTCGTGCGTGGACGCCTCCATCTCCAGAACCTTCTGCTGCAGGTCGGCCAGGGCCAGGTCCTTGAGGCCGAGGCTCCGCTCCAGCTGCTGCACCTGCGGGCCAAGGCCGCCGTCACGAGGGCGGCCCCCTCGCCAGCCCCCGGCTACCTGGGTGGGGGCTGGGAGGAACGGGTTTCGCCCGTCAGACCCCGGGGCCTCCCGAGTTGGGTCCCTTGGGGCAGGCGCAGGCAGGAAGGGGCGTGGGCTGGGCGCGGGCCGCCCCACCTGCCCCCACCTGCCCCGCACACACCTTGTTACTCAGGGCCTCGATCTTGTCCTGGTCCAGCCGGTGCTGCCGGCCGCAGGCCTCGGCGGTCACGGCCACCCTCTCCACCTCGCGGTTCAGGACGCACACGATGTTCTCGAAGGTGGCCGTCTTGCGCTCCAGCGCCTCGCACCGCTGCAGCAGCTCCGGCGCCGCCGGGCGCCGCTCGCCCAGCAGGGGCTCCGCGTCCAGGACGGAGCCCAGCAGCAGGGCCAGGTGCTCCCGCAGCCGCTGCGCCTCGTGCTCCTGCTGCCTCTCCGCCTCCACCTGGGACACGGGGCGGCTCAGGACTCGGGACGGGGCAGTCAGGGTGCCCGGCGACACCGGGGCCCGCACGCCCAGGCCTGCCAGCACCGGTCACTGTCTCTAGCTCTCCGTGCACCTTGCCTGCTCTCACAGCCTCCCTGGTATCAGACAGGAGATGGCAGATGCTGGCTCAGGCATCCCACGTGGCAATGTCCGGCCTGGCCCGACTGCAGCTGCCCACTGACAAACTCCCCGGGGGCAGCAGGGAGGTCAAGCCCTGGCCCGACACCCACGTGGGAGACGCAGACGAGAGCCCAGCCCAGCAGTCGCAGGCATCTAGGACTGACCCAGCAGATGGGAACTCGCTGTCGCTCTCAAAGCAATAAAAAGGAAAAAAAAAAAAACAAAAGTCGACTAGGGCCGGCGCTGTGGGTAAAGCTGCCACCTGCAGTGCCGGCATCCCCTGTGGGCGCTGGTTTGAGTCCCAGCTGCTCCACTTCTGGTCCAGCTCTCTGCTGTGGCCTGGGAAAGCAGTGGAGGATGGCCCAAGTGCTTGGGCCCCTGCACCCGCGTGGGAGACCCGGAAGAAGCTCCTGGCTTTAGATTAGCCCAGCTCTGGCCGTTGTGGCCAATTGAGGAGTGAACCAGCAGATGGAAGACCTCTCTCTCTCTAACTCTCCTCTCAAGTAAATAAATAAATACTTAAAAAAAAAAAAAAAAAAAAAAAAGCTGACCTAAGGGAAGATGGAGACAGCAGTAGATTCTTTTTTTTTTTCTTTTTTTTTGACAGGCAGAGTGAACAGTGAGAGAGACAGAGAGAGAGACAGAGAGAAAGGTCTTCCTTTGCTGTTGGTTCACCCTCCAATGGCCGCTGTGGCCAGCGCTGCGCTGATCCGAAGGCAGGAGCCAGGTGCTTTTCCTGGTCTCCCATGGGGTGCAGGACCCAAGCACCTGGGCCATCCTCCACTGCACTCCCGGGCCACAGCAGAGGACTGGCCTGGAAGAGGGGCAACCGGGACAGAATCCGGCGCCCCGACCGGGACTAGAACCCGGGGTGCTGGCGCTGCAGGCGGAGGATTAGCCTAGTGAGCCGCGGCGCCGGCAGCAGTAGATTCTAACACTGAGCTTCCTTAAATACATTCGACTGCAAACATTTCAAATTTCTACAACAAGACTTATGAATGTCAAAGATTCCTTCAAAAACTTAAAAGAAAACCCAAATGAACGGCGTGTCCCGCCGGAGGCTCAGCCCCCCGCTGTGGGGTGCTCCGCGGGGCTGCTGAGCAGTGAGACAGCAGGTGCCGCGCAGGGCCGGGCCGGGACTCCTGCAGGGCCTCAACCCCCGCTTTAGG